>NW_027507685.1:88189148-88770744 GCF_037356315.1 Lithobates pipiens
GGCTAACACCTCCTCTGATCTAGACATCCATTTGGATATAATTAGGTTATCTGGACTGTAGAAGTGAATGGTAGTAGGCAAATTCCATCAGATGTAAGCATATTCAGAAGTCTCTACATATCGGGAATGACCTTGCAGATAAGTGTAGAATTACCATACGAAAAGGGGGTCTATCAACTTTCATAAAATGGTCTATCTGTAGCCTTATTTCTATCTGATGCTAACTCCATCTGACAAGAACAGTGTCATTTGCTAGAAAAAAAAAACAGTGTCAAGTGTTTAGAGAAATCATACCGTGAAGGTCACTTGTGTGTTTGCCAGGCAGTTAGTTATAGGATACTTGTCAGATGAAAATCAGATATGTGTCCTTCTGTGAACCAAATGTTCATGCTGCTCTAGGTTTACTTTTATTGTAAGGAAATTACTATTCTCGTTTTATTGAAACTAGTCGTTATCAAGTCATTCAAAGTACAGTGACTGTTACTATTTACATCAGGAATAATAATAAAAAAAATTGAATAGCCTTTCTCAACCTTATTTTGTTATGGAGGAACTCTTGAAATACCTTTCTACTCTTACCCCTATTAATATTTATTATATTTACAACTCATGGTATGTAAGTGGTCAAAAGGAAGAACGTTACATTAAAGTGCATGTAAACCTGATTCATGAAATTTGAGCTGGGCACATAAATCTGTAGTGTTTTTCTTATCTCTCTTTAAAGCCCTACGTCCCGTGGCTTTCTCCTGCTCCGTTCTTCTGTTATCAGCATGATAACTTCCTGACAAGTTCTCTGTCAGCTGTGATAAAACCAGCCTGAATTTTGTGTCGGGTTGGCTGTTATAAATAGATTAGCAGAGTGCTGGTCTATTTACAGCACAGCTCTGCAAGTCTCTGCCCAGTGTATGGCAAGAAATCCACCTTTTTTTGGAAAAATACACTTTTTTTGAATAAAAAAATAAGACAAGAGTAAAGTTAGCCCAATTTTTTTTATATTGTGAAAGATAAGGTTACGCCAAGTAAATTGACACCCAACATGTCACTCTTCAAAATCGCACGTTCTGTAAACGCGTGTAAAAATGCGCGTGTGTGTGGAATGCCATTCACGTTTAATGGCATGCATGATGCACTTTTTTTTGCGTTTTCCGTGAACGTGTGCAAAAACGCATTTATACATTGCCATTGACAATTAAGGGCACTGCAAGTGCGATGCGTGAACGTGTGTGAAAATGTGTGCATTTGTACGTGGAATGCGCAGATATAAACAGAGCCTTAGCGACGAGGTTTACACCTACTTTCGCCTTGGACATCGGTAATGAGGAATATAATACTGATGCATT
Organism: Lithobates pipiens; assembly: GCF_037356315.1. Lineage (NCBI taxonomy): Eukaryota > Metazoa > Chordata > Amphibia > Anura > Ranidae > Lithobates > Lithobates pipiens. Next base: position 88,190,489 of record NW_027507685.1, read on the forward strand.
TGTACGGGAAATAATATGAGCATTTTAAATGTTCTTTCCTAGTAGTTTCCTCCAGGGAATTGGTGTATTCCCGTAGTATAGATGTGTGCGGCGTGTCGGTGGGGGGGGGGGGGGGGAGAGCGGCTGGGTGAAATAAATGTCAGTATTTATGGCACATCTGTAAGGTTGGGGGGGGGGGGGGTGGTGGTAATGTTTTTTTCTGTCCGCGGTGTAATGTGTGTGCGGAGAACGGTGTCTGGCGTATTGACGTAAACACGAGACAGGCGTTGTTCAGTAGCGGCAGAGCTCGCCCTGTATAAACTGGAACATTCCTGCTCTTCTCATTTCAGATCTCCTTTTATAGCCTCCGCTCGCTGCTCTTGGGCGAAGGTTCATCGAAGAAACAGAAATGCCTTCAGTGAGGGCGAATAAAAGCAAAAACTGAGCTCCACAAGTAGTGCATCTCTGCCATAATGATATAATATATTACATATTTTGTCTTTGCAGGATTTTGCTGTATTTATATTTGGACGGCACTATGAAAGCAACCACGTTAACCATATCCCTATCTTAAAGCTAGACTCGCATTCGGTGTATTTATTTTTGTTACATGGGGGGAAATAATTATTTGATCTCCTGCAGATTTTGTAGGTTTGCCGACTTTCAAATAAATGAAGGGTCTATCATTTTTTTTTACCATAGGTGTATTTTAACCACTTGCTTACTGGGCACTTAAACCCCCCTCCTGCCCAGGCCAATTTTCAGCTTTTAGCTCTTTGAATGACAATTGCGCGGTCATACAACGCTTTACCCAAATTTAATTTTTATCATTTTTTTCACACAAATAGAGCTTTCTTTTGGTGGCATTTAATCACAGCTGGGTTTTAATTTTTTGCTAAACAAACAAAAAAAGATGGAAAATTTTGAAAAAAAAAATAATTTTTCATAGTTTGCAAAATTTTATAACAAACTGAGTAATTTTTCTCCTTCATTGATATGCGCTGATGAGGCGGCACTGGTGGGCACAGATAAGGCAGCACTGATGGCCACAGATAAGGCGACACTGATGGCCAATGGTAGGTGACACTGATGGCCACTGATAGGTGGCACTGGTGGTGGCGCTGGTGGGCACTGGTAGGCGGCGCTGTTGTGCACTGGTAGGGGGCACTGGCAGGTGGCACAGGTAGGCACAGATGAGATGGTAGGTGCTCCCCTTGATTGTGACTGATGTCTCTCTGAGAGCCGCCGGTGATTGGCTTTTTTTTTTCTGACAGCGCGAGGAGAAAAAAATTGCCAATTACCGGCTCTGTTTACATCACATGATCAGATGCCATTGGCTGACAGCTGATCACGTGGTAACTTCGATCTGCGATCGGCCGAGTCTCATAGACTCGCTGATCCGAGCGTGGTGCGTGTGCCCTGCAGGACGATCGGCCACGGGAGGACGTCAATAGAAATAGTCCCGGCAAAGTAGGTCTGCGCTGTAGCTGTCATTCGGCTATAGCACGGATCTGAAGCAGTTAAATGATAGAGACAGAATATCAACCAAGAGTCCAGAAAAAAGCACATGATACAAATGTTATAAATCGAGTTGCAGTTCAGTGAGTAAAATAAGTATTTGATCCCCAAGCAAAACATGACTTAGTAGTTGGTGGAGAACCCCTTGTTGGCAATCACAGAGGTCAGACGTTTCTTGTAGTTGGTGACCAGGTTTGCACACATCTTATGAGGGATTTCGATCCACTCTTCTTTACAGATCTTCTCTAAATCCTTAAGGTTTCTTGGCTGTCGCTTGGCAACTCGAAGTTTCAGCTCCCTCCATAAATTTTCTATATGATTAAGGTCTGGAGACTGGCTAGGCCACTGCATCACCTTAACCTCCCTGGCGGTACGATTATTTCGGATTTTAGGTGCTAAAAGCGGTAAAATTATTTTGCATGGAAATTTGGCGTTTTATATTGTAGTCCTGTAATTCTTAGGAATACTCTCTTAAATCTGTCCAAACCAGAGTCTAGCAGACACCCGGGCATGATGAAGTTTGAAAATGAAATTATAATATAATAACTATAAATAATTATACCAAATAATATGACAATAATAAAAATTATTCAATAATGTAATCAAATCAAAAACACTGAAATTTGCTCAGTTTTAGAATTGTCACTGTCATTACTTTACAATATTTGATGACGGATCTGGTTGCTATGGACAATCTCCAGTTTGCAGGCAGAAAGAACAGTTTTTATAATATAAAACTGCATGCAGGGCACTGGGCAGACCACTAGGGACTGGGCCATCTTTAATATTGATTGGACCCTGGGCAAAACTTTTCTTGCCCCCCCCCCCCCCCCCCCCCCCCCCCCTGCAGTTTCGCTCTCCATCTGCTCTGAGATGTACAATAAATAGCAGCTAGACTCAAAATCAGTTTACTGAATCAGATCAGGCAGCTATTGCGATTGGTTGCCCAAGGTTACAGTGTATCATTACCGCTCACTGACTGGTTGCTAGAGGTTAAACTATAAAAATTAGGTGTCCCAGGGATTTTATGGGCAAGGAAGGTGAGCCAGAATGAAAAAGAGTAATATTGTAAAAAAGTATAAGGGTAAGTATGTATATATACGCTGCTAAGCTGTGTAGTATCTTGCTAATGAAATTTAGCAAAAGAAAAAAGAAATAATCATCAGCAAACAAACCCAAAAACACTCACCTCTTTTTATAGTAGTACAAGAGGAGCTGAGTATTACAGGAGGTTGCTAGAGGTTACAGCACACATTACAACTCACTGATTAGTTTATAGAGGTTGCAGCACATGATTTCTGCTTGTTGATTGGTTGCTAGAGATTACCGTGGATATGACCTCAGGGGGGCATGATATACATATTTACAAATTTAACACACCTGCACCCCATTCACACCTGAGACCTTGTTACACTAATTAGTCATATGAAAATTGGGCCTAATTTGGACATTTTAACTTAGGGGTGTACTCACTTGTGTTGCCAGCCATTAATGGCTGTGTGTTGAGTCATATTGAGGGGACAGCAAATTTACACTGTTATACAAACTGTACACTCACTACTTTACATTGTAGCAAAGTGTAATTTCTTCAGTGTTGTCACATGAAAAGATATAATAAAATATTTACAAAAATGTGAGGGCTGTACTCACTTTTGTGAGAGTCTGTATGTGGCAGCTCGCCATTAAAGCCCACCTGCCTCATATTAATGGACACAAAATCCTACAGACCCCCTCCAAAATTGTGTTGAATAGGTAAATTGGGAAAAATGTCCCTTACATTTGTGATCAGTGAGAAGAATGTTCCCTTACATTGGTGGTTAGTGGGAAGAATGCTCCTTATATTGGTGATCAGTGGGAAGAATTCTCCTTATATTGGTGGTTAGTGGGAAGAATGTTCCTTACATTGGTGATCCGTGGGAAGAATGCTCCTTACATTGGTGATCAGTGGGAAGAATGTTCCTTACATTGGTGATCAGTGGGAAGAATGTTCCTTACATTGGTGATCAGTGGGAAGAATGTTCCTTACATTGGTGATCAGTGGGATGAATGTTCCTTACATTGGTGATCAGTGGGAAGAATGTTCCTTACATTGGTGATCAGTGGGGAGAATGTTCCTTACATTGGTGATCAGTGGGGAGAATGTTCCTTACATTGGTGATCAGTGGGAAGAATGTTCCTTACATAGGTTGCCAGTGGGAAGAATTCCCCTTACATTGGTGGTTAGTGGGAAAAATGTTCCTTATCAGAGGTTAAGTCCTGGGGAAAAAAGTGTGGGAACTCCCACCCAAGATCCACTCCCCCACCAAAAAAATAAAAAATGATAGGCTCATATGCACGAACGTTTCAAAAGTGGTATTTTTCATCCAATTTGCGTATTGTGTGTCTTAAGCTTAACTGTTAATACATTAAAAAGTCAGTGAGAAGAATGTCCCTTACATTGGTGGTTAGTGGGAAGAATGCTCCTTATATTGGTGATCAGTGGGAAGAATGCCCCTTACATTGGTGGTTAGTGGGAAGAATGTTCCTTACATTGGTGATCCGTGGGAAGAATGTTCCTTACATTGGTGATCAGTGGGAAGAATGTTCCTTACATTGGTGATCAGTGGGATGAATGTTCCTTACATTGGTGATCAGTGGGATGAATGTTCCTTACATTGGTGATCAGTGGGAAGAATGTTCCTTACATTGGTGATCAGTGGGAAGAATGTTCCTTACATTGGTGATCAGTGGGGAGAATGTTCCTTACATAGGTTGCCAGTGGGAAGAATGCCCCTTACATTGGTGGTTAGTGGGAAAAATGTTCCTTATCAGAGGTTAAGTCCTGGGGAAAAAAGTGTGGGAACTCCCACCCAAGATCCACTCCCCCACCAAAAAAATAAAAAATGATAGGCTCATATGCACGAACGCTTCAAAAGTGGTATTTTTCATCCAATTTGCGTATTGTGTGTCTTAAGCTTAACTGTTAATACATAAAAAAAAAAAAACAATCCTCAATAAACATAAATACGGTAATTCTCTGAATAATCAGCACTCATTCAATTGTGCTTCAATGCAAATGTGAACATCGTGTTCTGATCTTTATTGGGGAATGTTATTTTGTATATAGAGTGTTTATGTGGTGAGTTTACACTTTTACACTTTTCATTGAACAGAGTTTGGATAACACAGGGTTAAAAAGGAAGTAAAGGCAAAACATTTTTTTTTTTTTAAAACACACCCTGTAAGGCTAAGGCATAGTGAGCTAGTATGCATAGCATACTAGCTCATTATGAATAACTTACCTGAGAACGAATCCCCCGAAGCGGTCCTCCGTCTTCCTCTTCGCCGCTACCATGTATCCCGGAGCTACTTCCAGGTCTCGCGGCTCCGGCGCTGTGATTCGCCAGAGCCGCGATGATGTCACTCCCACGCATGCGCACGGGAGCCAACACTCGCGGCATATCGGCGCGGCCTGCCCAGTGCGCATGCGCGCCGCTGTCTACGGCGCATGCGCCGTAGACAGCGGTGGCTGTCTTTGGGTAAATATCTCCTAAACCGTATAGGTTTAGGAGATATTTCTTGAAACTACAGGTAAGCCTTAATCTAGGCTTACCTGTAGGTCAAAGTTGGTTGTAAGGATTTACAACCACTTTAAACGGAAAGGTCATAAATTAACTGCACATTATCTGGACAGAATGCTTGGGGAGATAGTGATGTGTTCCTGCTTAGGTGATGTATGTTAGCTTGGGGGGCTGCAAACTCTGCAGGGCTCTAACACACACTCGCTGCTATTCCAACCCTTCACATATTTCCACATTATCTTCCCTCCTGGCATTAAAATTTGCCAGGTATTGTGCCCAGCTTTCCACCCCAAACTGATGTTCCTCCCTCAGCTCACCTCTCTCCCTGCATGTCCTTTGAGCAGAATAGCTGTGCTCCTCTTCTGGGTTCTCTCATCATATGGCACTGAAGATAGAGAAGGGGAGATTCAGCGGGACGCACAGAGCAATGCAGGAGACTTGGGGGGGGGGGGGGGGGTGAGGAGACGGCAGGGAGGAGCGCATCACGAGAGGTCTGACTAAATACAATCTCTTAGCAGCAGGGACCTGATCTACCCGTCAGCTAGCTGTGATTGACAGGTAGATCGAAGAGGAAGCTGTCATGGGGCCCCCTACTGGCAATGCCTGAATGGTCAGTTGTGCGGCACTTACTATTACGAGCTGTTTTGGCAGCTGCTGGTGTAGCACCTGCTAGGCCTAGGGTTCCATGGAGAAATATCTGCTATATATAATAGTAAAGTATTTTTGTCTATAGTTTGGTGTATCCGTTTTTCCCAGTTAAACTGCTGTGTGTTTTATGTGATTCCCAGTTCAATGGATTTCTTCCCCATTTATATCATCGGATGTGCAGTCTGGCCATTTGTTCTGCTCTATTGCCATCCTACAAACACTGTATCTTCCCTCCTGTGTATACATAACATTCGCTATAAATCATATTTATAACCTGCAATACATTGGGGCTTTATTCATCTTATAAGGACCGCAGACTTCAATGGGTCTCAGTGGGAACATAAAGCAGCTTCATTTACAGTATGTGGCTGAACGTTATGCTAGGAAGCTCTCGGCTCCACATCTGTCATTCCACTATTATGTCATAGTGACTCCCCGGGTACGAGCGCCGGACAAGCTTGGAGATCCTCCCTGGAAGAGTTTACTTTAACCTATTTGTGGTGTCATTAACCACTTCAGCTCCGGAAGGTTTTACCCCCGCTTCATGACCTGGACATTTTTTACTGTTCAGCACTGCGCTACTTTAATTGGTAATTGCGCTGTCATGTAACGCTGTACCCAGATTAATTTTATATCATTTTTTTCACACAAATAGAACTTTCTTTGGTGGTATTGGATCAACACTGCGTGTTGTGTTTTTTTTTTTTTTTTTTTTTTTTTAAAACCCTAATATTTTCTAATTTGTTATCCACTTGACTTCCAGAAGATTTACTCCCCTTCATGACCAGGCCATATTTTGCGATGCGACGCTGACAATTTCTTTAACGCGGTCGTACAACGCTGTATTGGGGGGGTTCCCTCACAAATAGAGATTTCTTTTGCGTTTTATTTTTTGTGCTATATACAACAATATTTTTTACTTTCTGCTATAAAACTTATCCAATAAAAAAAAAAAAAAAATCAAGTTTCTTCAAAAAAGAAACTTGATTTTTTTTTTATTGGATAAGTTTTATAGCAGAAAGTAAAAAATCAAGTTTCTTCATAAATTTAGACTAATATGTATTCTGCTACATGTTTTTGGTAAAAAGCATATATTGATTGGTTTGCGCAATGGTTCTAGCCGCGTCTACAAACTATGGTGTATATACTAGATTTTTAATTTTATTTTTTGTTAATCTTTATTTTTTATTTTTGTTAGGATGGTGGCAATCAGTGACTTATATTGTGGTCTGCGACATTGCGGCAGACAGTCGGACACTAATGCCCCGTACACATGATCGGACTATCCAGCGGGCTTGGTCAGGCGGATCAGAGTTCGCCGGACAATCCGCCCGTGTGTGGGCTCTGGCAGACTTTTTTTCCCCAAAAGTCTGGCAGACTTAGAAGTTTTGACTCAAAATTGTCAATCCGGCCATCTGTGTGCTAGTTCGCCGGACTTTTGAAATGAACGAACTTGCCTGCACACGGAGAAAAGTCTGTTCATTTTGAACGTGGCTCCAGGTAGACGGGACCATCGAAGGAGGTCACTGTAGCCGCCTCCATCGGCGAGATTGACCCGTAGCTGGTCCCATCACCTGCGGAGGAGTCCGACGAGAAGACCCCCAAGACGGAAGACCACCGGAGCTGTGCAATAAATTATTTTAAAACCTTGTGTTGTGTTTTTTTTTACACTTTGTTCACCAGGTGAACGAGTATGGGTACATTGTACCCCATACTCATTCACATATGGAGGGGGGCCGGTATCTGGGGGCCCCCTTATTAAAGGGGGCTCCCGGATTCCGATAAGCCCCCTGCCCGCAGACCCCGACAACCAACAGCCAGGGTTGTCGGGAAGAGGCCTTGTCCTCATCAACATGGGGACAGGGTGCTTTGGGGTGGGGGGGAGCATGGCCCCCCTTCCCCAAAGCACCCCCCATGTTGAGGGCCCATGGCCTGGTACGGCTCAGGAGGGGGGGCACTCGCTCGTCCCCACCCCCTTTCCTGACCGGCCGGGCTGCGTGCTTGGATAAGCGTCTGATATGTACCTTGGGGGGACCCCCACGCCGTATTTTCGGCGTAGGGCTTCCCCTTTAAGTCCAAAACAGGTGATGGGACCAGAGACGTGTCAGTCTCGCTGATGGAGGCGGCTACATTGACCTCCTTCGCTAGTTCCGTCTACCTGGAGCCGCGTTCAAAATGAACTGACTTTTCCGTGTGTGGTCAAGTCTGTTCATTTCAAATGTCCGGTGGACTCCCGCCATAGTCCGATCGTGTGTACGCAGCATAACTGACACTTTTGACTGATGCTTTGCAGCAACCAGTGACGCTAATACAGTGATAAGTCATAAAAATATACAGTGTCATTGGCGACAAACAACCACCCCCCGGTTGGTTGGTTGATTGGCGGCACCCCCCCGGCACTTGCCCCATCTGTGTTGAGGGCATGCAGGCTCCTATGGGCGACGGGCAGCGGCTGGGTTGCAGGCACCTACGCGCTCCTATGGGTGGTGGGTGTGTTACAGGCTGCTACAGGCAGAAGCCGGGTTTCAGGGACCTACGACGGCGGGTGAGTTGTGGGCTCTTACGGATAGCGGGTTAGTTTCAGGCTTCTGCGGGCGGGTTGCGGGCACCTATGGGCGGCGGCCGGGTTGCGGGCACCTATGTGCGGCGGCCGGGTTGCGGGCACCTATGGGTGGCGGCCGGGCTGCGGGCACCTATGGGTGGCCGTCTGGTTGCGGGCACCCATGGGCGGTGGCCGGGTTGCGGGCACCCATGGGCGGCGGCCGGGTTGCGGGCATCTTTGGGCGGCGGCCAGGTTGTGGGCACCTACGGGCGACGGGTGAGTTGCGGGCTCCTATGGGCAGCGGGGGGATTAAAGGTTTCTACTGGCAGCAGCCAGGTTGTGGGCACCTATGGGCGGCGGCTGGGTTGCGGGCACCTATGGGCGGTCGTCGGGTTGTGGGCTCCTAAAGGCGGCGGGCAGTGGCTCCTGTGTCCTCTTTCCTCCTTCTGAATTACGACAGCTTCCGCCATGCGGCTCCTCCCTCTTCCTCCTAGGCGTCCAATAGGATTGCCTGTCCTTTCAGCCACATGGGTGACCGGTCTCAAGACTTGCTTCCTGATTGGCCGGGAGGAGGATCAGTGTTTCAATAGCGAATATTAATTCACTATTGTCACACAACTGTGTATTTTTTGAAGCCTGTTAGAGCCTCTGTCTCTAATCACGTGCGTCAAACCCCCCCCCCCCCCCGCCATTGGAATCCATGCGTCTGGTGCCCTGTATCTAGATCAGGGGTCCCGATGCATGGTTTGGGGGGGTGGTGTCTGTGCACCCCTAATGGATGGGTCTCCGCTGGTTGGGAAGAAGTTAAACCACTAGGGCGATCAAAGGGTTAAATGTGTGCCTAGCTAGTGTTTATGTGTACAGTGTGCTGCTTTTACTAAGGGATGTTCTGGGGGGGGGGGGGGGGACACAAAATCCATCGCTTTCCCCATCAGAACAGAGACCTGCCTTGTTTACATAGGTAGAACTGCGTTCTGTGTCTCTTCCCTTTGATCAGTGGGTGCCAGCGGAGATCCCTTGCCCAGCACCTGCAGATTGGCTTCTGCTGTAACTTTTTTTAACTTTTACTTTTTTTTAACCAAAGACATGTAGCAGAATACATTTGATTGTATTGAATATGTGTGTGTAATATACTGTATATATGAATATATGCAACTATAGATGCTATACTAGTTATAGCAGTAATTAGGGACTTCATGTGTCTGTAATACTGCTGTGGAAATCTGACACTAACTGACACTGACACCACTAGTGAAACTAACATAGTGATCAGTGGTGTAGTAGTTAGCACTTACGCCTAGCAGCAAATGGTTTGAATCCTGACCACCACACTACCTGTCTAGAGTTTGCATGTTCTCTCCGGTTTTCTCCCACACTCCCAAGACATGCTGGTAGGTTAATTGGATCCTGTCTAAAATGTGAGTTGGGGGACCTTAGATTGTAAGCTCCTTGAGGGCAGGGACTAATATGAATGTACGATGTATATGTTAAGCGCTGTGTAAGTTTACGTCTCCATATAAGTACCTGAAATAAATATAATACTGTATTAATGACACTAATGGGTGATGGGGGTGATCAGAAGGGCAATCAAGGGGTTAACTGTGTGCTTAACAAGTGTATGTGTGCTGCTTTTACTCACAGGATCTGGCTGTCTTTTCTTTCTGAACTCAGAGTAGAGTTCAGGGAGCAGAAACAGCCAGTTCACTGTCTGTGTTCGGTGTTCTCTGTGTTTTGTAAACACGGAACTCTGTGCTGTGATTGGCCACAGACCATTAGCAGGCATACAGCCAAAAACATTGGCTGTAACCTGCTGACAAATTCAAGCACAGATCAGCAAGGGGGCGCACCCAAAGGCCAAGAAGCTTCCCGCATCGTACAGGTACATTGCAGTGCCTGGCTGTTCTGCCCGCTAGCAGTAAATGTAATTTGTTAGTGGACGGTAAGTGGTTAAGGTAGATGTAAACCCAATTTCTAAAATCTTCTATAATCTTTATCACCTTTAAAGAGGAAGTAAACCCCAATGTGTCTTACTTCCTCTTTATTCCCCTGCTAAGTAAAAGCATAATGGGCTACTATGCTTTGCATACTAGCCCATTATGTGCCACTTACCTGCAAACGAAGCCCGCGATCTCCCTGCTGGTGGGCACGTCCATCTTCACCTCTCTTCTTTCCGAGGCCGTCGACTCCGGCTCTGTGACGTCATGTGCGTGGGAGCCGGCAGTCACGGCACAGGAACTATAGAAACGGCACGATCGTGCCCTTTCTTTAGTGCACATGCGCCGAGGACGTTGGCGCAAGCGCTTATGGTAAATATCACCTAAACAGTGCAGGGTTAGGATATTTCTTGCACCTACTGGAAAGCCTTATTATAGACTTACCTGTTGGTAAAAGTGGTCTATAAGGGTCTACAACCACTGTAATGTAATTTCTAAAGTCATTCTCAGTATTTTCTAATCAGCAGCTTTCATTAAAATGATTCCTGGTGATCTGCCAAGAAGATCATTGTCTGGGCACTTCCCATTATAGGGAGACAACGCTCTGTCTTCTCTCTTCCAATTGTGCTCCTAGGTTGTCAGCCTGTCCTGACGGCTTCCAACGGAGACTACAAGTGGTCATTTCAACATCCAGCTGATCCTGCCATGGAAAGTCCTTTTGTTGCACTTCCTGGTCTAGGGGACAATGGCATGTCTATGTTTCCTAGTTGTGCTTCTGCATTGTCATCCTTTCACATGAGCTTCCGGTGGAGACTATAAGGTTCCATTTCAACACCCTGGTGATCCTGGACCAGGATTTGGATGCAGACTGCTAGGGTAGAGCCTACCATGAAGATATTGGGGGGGGGGGTCAAGGCTAATAGGCAATCCGATGTTGAAAAAGGGCATGGGTTGATGGGTACTGCCAATGGAGGACATATGGGGTTACTTGTAAGTTTCAACCAGACACTTATCTAGACATGCTGCCTGGTTGGCCAGGAAAGGCAGGGCAATAAGCATGCACCCTGTCCCCCAACCCCCATGACTATGACCATGACTAAATATGTATCGTGACGTCACCTGTGTACATTACTATGGAGTGAGGAATTTATAATTTATCAACAGAGAAGCTTTATCAGGCTGTGGGATTTTGAGAGTGCTGATAGCGCCACATTGTTGAATGACATGATTGATCATAATTTTACATTGGGTACATTATTACATCTTCTTGTCTATGAAGGACTTCATTTATGCTTACCTCTTAGTGGGGATGGGTAAGGTGTATGGACATCTGGATGCCCCTTTACATCTTTGTTGGAGTGGGTAATATCTAGTGACAACTGAAAATTTTTATTGGTAACCCGTCCTTTCCTTACATCCTCTTGGGGCATCAGATTTGAGGATGATTTCCTTGCCCCTCAACACTGGAACAAGGTGCCTTGCCTTGCAAGGGGAGATTTGCAACCCTCCCCTTCAAGGTTCCCCCCCCCCAAATATTATAAGGCATGTCAGTTGTTATGGTAATAGAAGGTGGGGGTCGATATCTGAAAGCCCCTTATTCTATTGGGGATTTGAGGTTGAAGTCCCCCCCCCCCCCCGCCCTCCTTGCACATCCCCTGGGTAAGAGGTCCTTGTCCCTCAACATTGGGAAAAGGAGTCCTGCAAGGTACCCCTCCCTACAAGATGTAGTCTAGTATGGATGATATGGGGGCTATCTTGTGGTCCCTTTTTTCTATACGGGGCTTCCACTTCCCTATAAGTCCCCCCCCCCCATATCTTATTTTACATTGGATTTCTGAAGAGATTCTTTTCCTTCAACACTGGGACAAGGTTCTTCGCAACAGGGAAGGGTGCGGCTTCACAAGGACATCCCCCCCTCCCCCCAATATTACAAGTCATATGGCCAGGAATGGTTCAGGAAGGTGGGACCTGTAAGCTCACTGCCCTTTCTTTTCTGGCCACCCCAAATAACGACATAAGGTAAGTTCCCCCCTCCCACATCTTCTTGGTGCATAGGATGTGGGAAGAGGTTATAAAGCATGTGGCCTGGTACGGTTCAGTAATATCCAATATCTGGAGCCCCCCTAATTCTAAAGAAGGGTTCCAGGTTCCTATAAGTTTCCCCCTCCCACATCTTCTTGGGGCATCAGAATTGGAAATAGGTTCTTGGCCTTCAACACTGGGACAAGGTGCCTTGCAAGTGGAATGGGACCCCCCTCCCCCAACTATGACAAGGCATGTGGCCTGCTATGGTTCAGTAAGGTGGGAGGGCGATATCTGGAGCCCCCCTCAAAATAAAGGAGGCTTCCAGATCCTATAAGTTCCCTCCTCCCACATCTTCCCACATTGGAAGAATTCTTGTCCTTCAATGATGGAAAATGGAGCCTTGCAAGTGAAGGGGAATGCCCCCGTCCCCCCACAAATATTACAAGGTATGTGGTATGGTTCAGTACGGTGGTGGTCAATATCTGGGACCGCATGTACATTCCCCCTCCTACATCTTCATGGTGCATCGGATGTGGAAGAGGTTCTTGTCCTTCAACACAAGTCAAGAGGAAGGGGGGACATATAACGCCTTGCATGGTTCAGGAAGGTGGCAGCCAATATCTGGAGCTCCCTTCCAGATCCCTATAAGTCCCTTCCTACATCCTCCTGGGACAACCGATGTGGGAAAGAGGTCCTTGCCCCTCAACACTGGGATAAGGTAGCTTGCAAGGGCGAGGGTGTCTTTACAAAGACACCACCCCCCCCCCATATTACATTTCATATGGCCTAGTAGGGTTCAGGAAGGTGAGATCCAGGGGTCAAGTCCTGGGAAAAAAAGTGTGGGAACTCCCACCCAAGATCCATTCCCCCACCAAAAAAAAAAAAAAAAAAGGTACGCTCATATGCATATATACTTCACAGAAAATACAGTACAACATTTATTGTAAAGTGCCAGTTTACAAAAACAAAATAACGTGTCAAACAAAACAATCAACACAATGGGTGATGATCTTTCCCTCGCAGGGAATTTCTACCACAAATACACCCTGTTCCAAATTCTGTTACACAGCCCATTAGAAAATATCGCACAAACAGGAATACGTATTGGCAGAGTATTGCAGAGTATTGGCAGGGTATTGCAGAGTATTGATAGGGTTTAGCAGAGTATTGGCAGGGTATGTATTGAAGAGTATTGGCAGAGTATTGCAGAGCATCGGCAGGGTATGTATTGGTAGGGTATTGCAAAGTATTGATAGGGTATTGCAGAGTATTGGCAGGGTATTGCAGAGTATTGGCAGGGTATTGCAGAGTATTGGCAGGGTATTGCAGAGTATTGGCAGGGTATTGCAGAGTATTGGTAGGGTATTGCAGAGTATTGGCAGGGTATTGCAGAGTATTGACAGAGTATTGCAGAGTATTGATAGGGTACTGCAGAGTATTGGCAGGGTATTGCAGAGTATTGGCAGGGTATTTATTGGCAGAGTATTGGCGGGGTATTGCAGAGTATTGGCGGGGTATTGCAGAGTATTGGCGGGGTATTGCAGAGTATTGGCGGGGTAGTGCAGAGTATTGGCAGGGTATTGCAGAGTATTGATACTGATAGGGTATTGCAGAGTATTGATGAGTATTGGCAGGGTATTGCAGAGTATTGATGAGTATTGGCAGGGTATTGCAGAGTATTGATGAGTATTGGCAGGGTATTGCAGAGTATGGATGAGTATTGGCAGGGTATTGCAGAGTATGGATGAGTATTGGCAATTTGGCAGGGTATTGCAGAATGCAACTTACTTACACACTAGTGACTGACCTCCTGGTATTTATTCTCTTCCCTTCTGTTCTGGGAGGAGAAGAAGTAAACTTGAAAAGTGCAGCGGCTGTGGCAACAGGAGGCACTGGGTAGAGGGGAGCGGGAGGACAGTCCGGCGCGCAGCGTGTGTCACACTGACTGACGGTCTCGCGCCAGTGCGTGCCCACGTGCACGGCCGAAGTCATGTGACCGGTTGCTAGATGCGGAGCGGCCCCTGCCTAGCAACCAGTCACTCGGCGGCTGAGGAGCGGCGCGGACTACGCGCTGCATAGCCTCAGCCCGGCTCAGACAGCTAATGGGAACGGCGTTCCCGCTGTGGAAATAGTACGGGAACGCCGTTCCCATGCGTTCCCGCAGCACTCGAGCCCTGGTGAGATCCACAAGATGACTGCCCTCTCTTTCTTGGCTACCCGTACTAGGATCTAGAAGCCTTGCAAATGATGGGGAAGGGGTCACACCCCCCCCTCAATATTACAAGGCATGTGGCCTGGTATGGTTCAGTAAGACGGGCCGATATCTGGAGTCCCCTTAATTCTACAGAGGGCTTCCAGATTCCTATAATTCGCCCAACATCCTCTCGCCCAACATCCTCTCGCCCAACATCCTCTCGCCCAACATCCTCTCGCCCAACATCCTCTCGCCCAACATCCTCTCGCCCAACATCCTCTCGCCCAACATCCTCTCGCCCAACATCCTCTCGCCCAACATCCTCTCGCCCAACATCCTCTCGCCCAACATCCTCTCGCCCAACATCCTCTCCCCCAACATCCTTTCCCCCAACATCCTCTACTAATGACCAAACTGGGACAAAGTACCCTGCAAGGTTGGGAGGATGGTTTGGATTTACAAAGACCCCCCCCCATCCCCCCCAAATATTGCAAGGCAAATGTCCTGACAAAGTTCAGGAAAATGGGGGCTCACTGCCCTCTCTTTCCTGTCTACCCTGGATAAGGACCTGGTTGGAATTTTAGAGGGAACTCCAGAATCCCCCCCATCTAACATGCATTGCATTTTTAAATCACTATGCATATCATGTTTCCTATATATAGCAATGTATGTGTGTTTTCCAGAGACATTTTTTCCCTGAATGTAACCAGAAGTTTCCTGTATTGTTACCATTTATACATCAGAGGTGGTGTTAGGTCGGATTCTCTAATAGAGTCTTGCAGAGATATAAAATGGGACACCTGCCTTGGCATGACCTCCAGTAATCCATTAGCAGACTGCTGCAGGGAAACAATCAGTGACTGCTATCTGGATCAGTATCATTTTATTGAAGGTTTTTCGTTACAAATTGTTACAGCGATTATCAATTACAAAGAATACTCATTAACTCCGCACTCCTTCCTGCTGAAATAAGGTCAAGGAACTCATTGTGGATTTATCCTGTTAAAATAAGTCCTTGCTTAAAGCAGAACTTGGGCTTAAGAAAAAGCTCCCACAACCCCCATCCCTCATCTATTTGTAAAACAAAATACCCCTTAGCCTTTAGCTGCCCAGGGTAATTTTCTAATTTTTCACACATACACTATCCTACCAAAAGTATTGGGATGCTTGCCTTTAAACACACATGAACTTTAATGGCATCCCAGTCTTAGTCCGTAGGGTTCAATATTAAATTGGCCCACCCTTTGCAGCTATAACAGCTTCAACTCTTCTGTGAAGGCTGTCCACAAGGTTTATGGGTGTGTCTCTAGGAATGTTTGACCATTTAACCACTTGCCGACCGCCGCACGACGATGTACGTTGACAGAATGGCACGGGCAGGCATATGGGCGTACCTGTACGTCCCTGCCTTCCCGCGGGTGGGGGGCCCGATCGGGCCCCCCCCGGTGCCAGTGGCGGTCGGTTTTCGTTCAGAAGCGATCCGGGATGAGGGGGCGGCCATTCATTCATGATCATCATTTGTGACTGTAATAACTGTTAGGGCAGTTAGGGTTAGCCCCCTTTAGTTCTAAGGTACCCCCCTAACCCCCCCAATAAAGGTTTAACCCCGTGATCACCCCCCATCGCCAGTGTCACTAAGGCTGGGTTCACATTGCAGCGGTTTATGAGAACGGATGTGATTCGCACCGCACTGCAGTGCAAATCACATCCGATCTCTGTGCGATTCGAGTTCAGCCATACAGATAGTATGGCTGAATTTGCGTCGCACCCGCCACACCCGCCGCAAACTCGCACGGGACCCTTTTTTTGGTCCGCAGCAGAATCGGATCGCATGGGTGTTCACACCATGTGATCCGAGTTTGCAGATCGCACTGCGATATGCGAACTGATCTGGGGGTGTCATTAACATTTCACTGACACTCCCAGCAGTTCGCATAGGGCAGTGTGAACTGCCGCCGGGAGGCATGCGATGCGGGAACCCGCCGCGGATTTGTGGCGTTCCCGCATCGCTCCAGTGTGAACCCAGCCTAATAAGCGATCGTTTTTCTGATCGCTGTATTAGTGTGACAGGTGACGCTAGTTAGGCAGGTAGGTATTTAGGTTCGCCGCAGCTTTTTATAGCGCCAGGGACCCCCATATACTACCGCATAAAGCCCCCTGATTGCCCCCTAGTTAACCCTTTCACCAGTGATCACCATATAACTGTTATAGGTGACGCTGGTTGGTTAGTTATTTTTTTATAGTTTCAGGGCACCCGCCATTTATTACCTAGTCTCACTAGTGTACCCCTAAATTTAGGGGTGTCTACTTTCCAAAATGGGGTCATTTGGGGGGGGGGGGAGTTTGTGCCATCTTGGCATTTTATGGCCTTCAAAACTGTAACGCCCTTAGAAAGCCTGAAGGCGGTGCTTGGTTTTCGGGGCCCCGTACGCGGCTAGGCTCCCAAAAAATCCCACACATGTGGTATTCCCGTACTCAGGAGAAGCAGCAGAATTTATTTTGGGGTGTCATTTCACATATGCCCATGGCATGTGTGAGCAATATATCATTTAGTGACAACTTTGTGAAAAAAAAATAAAAAAAAATTAAAGTTTGTAATTTTCCCGCAACTTGTGGCAAAATATAAAATATTCCATGGACTCAACATGCCTCTCAGCAAATAGCTTGGGGTGTCTACTTTCTAAAATGGGGTCATTTGTGGGGGTTTTGTGCCATCTTGGCATTTTATGGCCTTCAAAACTGTAATAGGTAGTGAGAAGTGAAATCAAAAATTTACGCCCTTAGAAAGCCTGAAGGCGGTGCTTGGGTTTCGGGGCCCCGTACGCGGCTAGGCTCCCAAAAAGTCCCACATATGTGGTATCCCCGTACTCAGGAGAAGCAGCAGAATTTATTTTGGGGTGTCATTTCACATATGCCCATAGCATGTGTGAGCAATATATCATTTAGTGACAACTTTGTGTAAAAAAAAAAATATATATTTTTTTTTTGTCATTATTCAATCGCTTGAGGCAAAAAAATAAAATATTCAATGGGCTCAACATGCCTCTTATCAATTTCCTTAGGGGGTCTACTTTCCAAAATGGGGTCATTTGGGGGGGTTTTGTACTGCCCTGCCATTTTAGCACCTCAAGAAATGAGATAGGCAGTCGTAAACTAAAAGCTGCGTAAATTCCAGAAAACGTACCTTAGTTTGTAGATGTGACAACTTTTGCGCAAACCAATAAATATACAGTTATTGACTTTTTTTTTACCAAAGACATGTGGCTGAATACATTTTGGCCTAAATGTATGACTAAAATTGAGTTTATTGGATTTTTCTAATAACAAAAAGTAGAAAATATAATTTTTTTTCAAAATTTGCGGTCTTTTTACGTTTATATCGCAAAAAATAAAAATTGCAGAGGCAATCAAATACCATCAAAAGAAAGCTCTATTTGTGGGAAGAAAAGGACGCAAATTTTGTTTGGGTACAACATTGCATGACCGCGCAATTACCAGTTAAAGCAGCGCAGTGCCAAATTGTAAAAAGACCTCTGGTCATTGACCAGCAAAATGGTCCGGTCTGAAAGTGGTTAAAGACTAAGGCCTCTTTCACACTACCTGTCTGTTCAGGTCCACCTGTCGTTTTTTTAGGCGGACCTGAACGGAGGCTCCATAGAGGTCTATGGAGCGTCGTATGTCAGCGGTGACATGTCTGCTGACATCCGACCCGGTCCAATCCGAAAAAGTGTGACGGAGGAAAAACCTACTTTTCCATCCGTCATCGGCTCTGGTGAGGATGGACTCTGACGTCCGTCGACATCCGATCTCCCATAGGGGAGAGCGGCGCTCTGACAGAACCGTCCATGCGCAGTGTGCAGAGACGGACCTGTCATCTTCCCGCTCAGCGGGGATCGACGGAGCGATCCCTGCTGAGCAAGCGGATGTCCACGGGGCAGATCATTACTGATCCGCCCCGTGTTAGGAGGCCTTAATCTTTTCTGACACTTCTTGCTTACAAGTAAAAAATTCCGTATTTTCTGCTAGAAAATCACTTAAAACCCTCAAATTATATATATATATATATATATATGTGTATATATATATATATATATATATATATATTTTAGAACAGACCCTAGGGAATAAAATAGCGGTTGTTGCAATATTTTATGTCACACAGAATTTGCGCAGCGGTCATTCAAATGCAATTTTTTTTTTTTTAAATACACTAATGAATTAAAACGAAAATGGTAAAGTTACCCCATTGTTTTTCATCCAAAAATTTTGATTACCTGTTTTTGTGTATTTAATATTTAAGATATAGTTTTTTTTTTTTTTTTGGTATCTAAATTATACATACGAGTGAACTGATTGGAGGTTTGTTTTGTTTAATAAATGTGAGAAATTTTCTGTATCACTTATTACTTAACCACTTCCCGACCAGCGCACGACGATGTACGTCGACAGAATGGCACGGGCAGGCATATTGGCGTACAGGTACGTCCAATATTCAATGCCGCCCTGCCATCGGGAGTGCGCGAGTCTGGTCACAGGACCCGCGGACTCGATCACCACGGGCATCCCCGCGATCGTCTCACGGAGCGGCCGAATGGAGGAAATGCCGAGTAAACAGCATTTCTCCATTCTGCCTAGCAACTAGTGACGCTGATCTCTGCTCCATGTGATTGGAGCAGAGATCAGTGCTCACTAAATGAAAGCCCACCCCCCCCACAGTTAGTAACACACCCCTAGGAACACTTAACCCCTACACTGCCACCCCCTGGTTAACCCCTTCACTGCCAGTGTCATTTACACAAGAATCACTGCATTTATATAGCAGTGATTACTGTATAAATGACAATGGTCCCAAAAAATTTGTCAAAAATGTCTGATGGGTCCCCCACAATGTCGCAGTCACAATAAAAATCGCTGATCGCCGCCATTACTAGTAAAAAAATAAATAATAAAAAATTATTAATAAAAATGCTATAAAACTAGCCCTATTTTGTAAACGCTATAACTTTTGTGCAAACCAATCAATAAACGCTTATTGCGATTTTTTTTTTTTACCAAAAATATGTAGAAGAATACGTATCGGCCTAAACTGAGGGAAAAAATGTTTTTTTATATATTTTTGGGGGATATTTATTATAACAAAAAGTAAAAAATAATGTGTTTTTTTCAAAATTGTCGCTCTATTTTTGTTTATAGCGCAAAAAATAAAAACCGCAGGGATGATCAAATACCACCAAAAGAAAGCTCTATTTGTGGGAAAAAAAGGACGTCAATTTTGTTTGGGAGCCACATCGCACGACCGCGCAATTGTCAGTTAAAGCGACACAGTGCCGAATCGCAAAAAGTGGTCTGGTCTTTGACCAGCAAATTGGTCCGGTCTGAAAGTGGTTAAAGCGGAGCTCAACCCTAAAGTGGAGCTTCCGCTCATTGGAACCCTCCCCCCCTCCGGCACCACAATTGGCACCTTTCAGGGGGGAGGGGGGTGTAGGTTCCTGTACAGTACAGGTATCTGCACCCACTTCCAGCATAGATATCTGCAGAATATACGCCCCTTTCCGCAGAATTGACGCCCCTTTCCGCAGGTCCCCCGCTGTCTGCTGGGAAACACATGGATCCCAGAGACAGTGGGGACCATCCTTATTGCACAGCGCGACTCGCGCATGCGCAGTAGGGAACCGGGAAATGAAGCCGCAAGGCTCCACTTCCTGATTCCCATACCCAAGATGGCGACGGCAGCACCCGAAAGACAATCAAGAGAACGGCTTCGGGTGCCGACATCGCGGGCGTGCTGGGCGGGTAAGTGTCCTTATTTTTAAAGTCAGCAGCTGCAGTATTTGTAGCTGCTGGCTTTAAAAAAAAAAAAAAACGGCGGTACTCCCGCTTTAAGGCTGCTTTCACACTGGAGCGGGCAGGCATTGACGGTAAAACACTGCTAGTTTTAGCAACACTTTACCGTAATTTTAGCGGTGCTAATCAGCTTCTAGTGGGGCACTTATAACCCAGCTAGCAGCCGAGGAAAGGGGTTAGATGCGCCCATGTGGCGATGCTGCCAAATTGCTTTGCTGGCGCTTCAGCAGTGGTGCCCATTCATTTCAATGGGCAGGAGTGGTACACCGCTCCAAAGATGCTGCTTGCAGGACTTTTTTTTTTTTTTTAAATCCTGCCTATGTATTGCCTCAGTGTGAAAGTGTGTCGGGCTTTCACACAGAGACTGCATGGGAGCTGTTTTGCAGGCACTTTACAGGCGCTATTTTTAGTCCAAAAGTACCTGAAAAACGCCTCAGTGTGAAAGGGGTCTAACTGTTAGATTTTATGAAATGAAGGGGGAAAAAAAAAAGAAAAAAAAAATCGGCATCATATATCCGCCATCAGCCGCCGCTATTTCTAAATATCGGCATCAGCCAGAGAAAAAACCCATATCGGTCCACCTCTAGCATACGCCTTAAGAGTTCCCTTCACTGGAATGAAGGGGCCCGCCCAAGCCCTGAAAAAACAACCCCACATCATAATCTCCCCTCCACCAAATGATTTGGACCGATGCACAAAGCAAGGTCCATAAAGACATGGATGAGCGAGTTCGGGATGGAGGAACTTGACTGGTTATCGCTCTCACTCTCTCATACTGGTCATTGGAAGTTCAACATGGCAACTCATGACAAATATCTGGAAAGTAGAATTGTACATAAAGATGGCCTAGGCTATAAGAACACTGCCAAAAACCTGGAACTGAGCTGCAGCATGGTGGCCAAGACCATACAGTGGTTTAACAGGACAGGTTCCACACAGAACAGGCCTCGCCATGATGGACCAAAGTAGTTGTGTACATGCCTCAGCATCATATCCAGAGGTTGTCTTTGGGAAATAGACGTATGAGTGCTGCCAGCATTGCTGCAGAGGTTGAAGGGGTGGGGGGTCAGCCTGTCAGTGCTCAGACCATACACCGCACACTGCATCAAATTGGTCTGCATGGCTGTCGTCCCAGAAGGAAGCCACTTCTAAAGATGATACACAAGAAAACCCACAAATAGTTTGCTGAAGACAAGCAGACTAAAGACATGGATTACTGGAACCATGTCCTGTGGTCTGATGAAACCAAGATAAACTTATTTGGTTCAGATGGTGTCAAGTGTGTGTTAGTAACCAGGGGAGGAGTACAAAGACAAGTGTGTCTTGCCTACAGTAAAGCATGGTGGTGGGAGTGTCATGGTTTGGGGCTGCATGAGGGCTGCCGGCACTGGGGAGCTACAGTTCATTGAGGGAACCATGAATGCCAACATGTACTGTGACATACTGAAGCAGAGCATGATCCCCTCCCTTCGGAGACTGGGCCGTAGGGCAGTATTCCAACATAATGGCCCCAAACCTCCAAGACGACCACTGCTTTGGTAAAGAAGCTGAAGGTAAAGGTGGTGGAATGGCCAAGCATGTCTTCAGACCTAAACCCTATTGAGCATCTGTGGGGCATCCTCAAATAGAAGGTGGAGGAGCACAATGTCTCTAACATCCACCAGCTCCATAATGCCATCATGGAGGAGTGGAAGAGGACTTCAGGTGCAACCTGTGAAGCTCTGGTGAAATCCATGCCCCAGAGGGTTAAGGCAGTGCTGGAAAATAATGGTGGCCACAAAAAAATATTCTCCAGGTAGCCAGGGCCAGCGAAGGAGGCGTTGCTGGCCCCGTCACCTGGCATGGACTTAAAGGGGAATCCCTATGCCGAAGAATCGGCGTGGGGGTCCCCCCCTAGATCCATATCAGACCCTTAAACGAGCACGCTACCCGGCCGGCCAGGAAAGGGGGTGGGGACGAGCGAGCACCCCCACCTCCTGAGCCGTACCAGGCCACGTGCCCTCAACATGGGGGGGTGCTTTGGGGAAGGGGGGGCCACGTGGCCCCTCCACCCCAAAGCACCTTGTCCCCATGTTGATGAGGACAAGGGCCTCTTCCCGACAACCCTGGCCATTGGTTGTCGGGGTCTGCGGGCGGGGGGCTTATCGGAATCTATGAGCCCCCTTTTAATAAGGGGGTCCCCGGATCCCGGTTTCCCACCCTATGTGAATGAGTATGGGGTACAATGTACCCCTACCCATTCACCTGTGAAAAAAATGTAAAAAAAAACATCACACAAGGGTTAAAATAGTTTATTGCACAGCTCCGGGGATCTTCTTCCGTCTTCTGGGGTCTTCTCGTCGGACTCCTCTGCTATCTTATGCTCTTTTGCTAGCTCTTTCACTAGCGGAGGAGCCCGGCTTTCTTCTTCGCCGCCGCCCGTGGGTCTTCTTCCAACTTCGGGGGTCTTGTCCCCCTCTTTGGTTCTTCTTGCCAGGCCACCGCTCCTTCTTCTAGCTCTTTTACAGGCGGTGGCCCGGTCTTCTGTCGCCGCTGTCGCCGTCTTCTCCTTCTCTTCTGGAGATGTTGCCTCGTCGCCGTCTCCGGTCACAATGGCAGGGACGCGGCGTGCGGCGACTTATATAGGGACATCACCGGATGATGTCCCCGCGCATTATGATATCAGAGTCCCAGACATCCGGTGATGTCCCTATATAAGTCGCCGCACACCGCGTCCCTGCCATTGTGACCGGAGATGGCGACGAGGCAACATCTCCAGAAGAGAAGAGGAGAAGACGGCGACAGAAGACCAGACCACCACTTGCAAAAGAGCTAGAAGAAGGCGCGGTGGCCCGGCAAGAAGAACCGAAGAGGGGGACAAGACCCCCAAAGTCGGAAGAAGAGGGAGGCGGCGAAGAAGAAAGCCGGGCTCCTCCGCTAGTGAAAGAGCTAGCAAAAGAGCAGAAGATAGCGGAGGAGTTCCGCAAGAAGACCCCCGGAGCTGTGCAATAAACTATTTTAACCCTTGTGTGTTGTGTTTTTTTTACATTTTTTTCACAGGTGAATGGGTAGGGGTACATTGTACCCCATACTCATTCACATAGGGTGGGGGGCCGGGATCCGGGGGCCCTCTTATTAAAGGGGGCTCACGGATTCCGATAAGCCCCCCACCCGCAGACCCCAACAACCAATGGCCAGGGTTGTCGGGAAGAGGCCCTTGTCCTCATCAACATGGGGACAAGTTGCTTTGGGGTGGGGGGGCCGCATGGCTCCCCCTTCCCCAAGGCACCCCCCATGTTGAGGGCACGTGGCCTGGTACGGCTCAGGAGGGGGGGGACGCTCGCTTGTCCCCACCCCCTTTCCTGGCCGGCCGGGTAGCGTGCTCGGATAAGGGTCTTATATGGACCTAGGGGGAACCCCCACGCCAATTTTTAGGCGTAGGGATTCCCCTTTTAAGTCCATACCAGGTGACGGGGCCAGCGACGCCTTCTTCGCTGGTCCCGGCTACCTGGAGACGCGCTCAAAATGAGCGGATTTTCCTTCACGTGTGTGGGCGCGTCCGTTCATTTCAAAAGTACGGCGGATAGTCCGGCGCACTTAGTACGCTGTATTAGTCCGCCGCAAATGTACCGTGTGTGGGCAGGTAGCTCGTTCGGAAAGTCCGGCAGATAGTCTGCTACGTGTGTACGTGGCATTAGGGGTGTGCTCACTTTTGTTGCCATAGGTTTAGACATTAATGGCTGTGTGTTATTTTGAGGGAACAACTAATTTACACTGATATACAAGCTGTACACTCACTACTTGGGAGACAAGTGTAATTTCTTCAGTTTTGTCACATGAAAAGATTAATAGCAGGGCCCTCTGATTCCTCTTGTACCAAATTGTAATGTAGCTGTAATGTCTGCCCTCATGTTGTAAAGCGCTGTGCAAACTGTTGGCGCTATATAAAACCTGAATAATAATAATAAAATATTTACAAAAATGTGAGGGGTGTACTCACTTTTGTGAGATACTGTGTGTGTATGTGTATGTATGTGTGTATATATAATATATATATTAATTATGAAATTACCCCCGTGACAGTCACCGCTTTGATTTAACAAATTGGCCATCCTCAAAATTCTTCCCTTTTTGTTATTTGTGCAGCATTGTTTACCGATATCTCCTGATATACAGTGCAGACATCCTGACTGTGGGCATCTGAAGCCCGCTAGGACCCTCTTCTTGGGATTAGGTGCATGCTGGTTACCCATCATGCACCTCCCGATGTTGCGCATGCTCAGTGGGAAGGAAGCCCACCCCACTGTACGTCGGCCCAGTTTCCATAGCTCAATTCCCAATTTAAAAATCGCACCTATCTCCTCCTTGTATCTCATAATTTCCAGTTTTGAAATAACACAGTGCTAACTGCGGGGGATGCCCATTGACTCATGGGATTGCTGTGTCATCAACTGATCTGTGTCATTGTCATCGATTAACACAGCAATCCCAGGAGCCAATGGAAAACCGGAAATGACGTACCTCGCCACGGCAAGGTAGGACAGAAGTAAAGCTACAAGATATCAGAAAAGGTACAAAACTTCAAATAAAAAACTTTATCAAAAAACTAGTGGGGGCTTCTATTATTGTAGCCATAGTTGCGATTTAGGCTGGAATTTCACTTTTAG
This sequence comes from Lithobates pipiens, assembly GCF_037356315.1. NCBI lineage: Eukaryota > Metazoa > Chordata > Amphibia > Anura > Ranidae > Lithobates > Lithobates pipiens. The sequence continues at coordinate 88,215,379 of NW_027507685.1, forward strand.
GTCATGGAGTGGCCTAGATGGTCTCCAGATCTTAATCCTATAGAAAATGTATGGAGGGAGCTGAGACTTCGAGTTGCCAAGCGACAGCCAATAAACCTTAAGGATTTAGAGAAGATCTGTAAAGAAGAATGGACCAAAATCTCTCCTGAGATGTGTGCAAACCATGTCCCAAACTACAAGAAACGTTTCATCTATGTGCTTGCCAACAAGGGTTTCTCCACCAAATACTAAGTCATGTTTTGCTTGGGGATCAATTACTTATTTTACTCGCTGAACTGCAACTGAATTTATAAGATTTATATCAGGTGTTTTTTTCTGGATTCCTGGTTGATATTCCATCTCTATAATTTAAAATACACCCATGATAAAAATTATAGACCCTTCATTTCTTTGTAAGTGGGCAAACCTACAAAATCAGCAAGGGATCAAATAATTATTTTCCCCACCTCTTCTTTAGTGCTGTCCCATGAAGGCTTGATGTTCCAGTTCCAGTCTTCTTCTTTTAGTTTGAATGATGGCTAATATCCTCCAGCCCAGAGTCAGTATTGTCTGCTCAATGTAGGATGTTAGGTGCTCACTGGGTATTTTTTGTATTTGCAGTGATTGTAAAGAAACAAACTGTGGGAATGCTCATGTATTACAGAGCTGTACCTAAATGTATTTATTTTTTTTTGCTAAAGTTTTTTGACCCAGACATTTTTGATGGATGAAGGATTTTGTTCAGGGGTATGATGACTTCATGTGGCAGTATTGGCTTTTCATTGTAGCACTTGTGTTTATGTTGGTTGAATATTTTGTTGATCATTTTTATTTATTTTTATTACTTTTATTTAATAAAGACAAATGGGTTCACTTTGCAAGGGTTCTAGGAGCTAGGGATGCAGGACTCTGGTGGAATAGACAGAAGTCACAGAGGTTGCTTGAAGCTGGGAACGCTGGAGACCCTTGAGACACATGGGGTCACAGAGAATGCTTGGTGCTAGGATCACTGGAGACTCTAGGGACACACACGGGTCATAGCGGATGCTTGGAGCTGGGAACATTGGAGACCCTTGAGACACATGGGGTCACAGAGAATACTTGGAGCTAGGAACACTGGAGACTCTAGGGACACACATGGGTCAACGAGGATGCTTAGAGCTAGAAGCACTGGAGACCCTTGGTGCACTCAGTGGTTTATAGAGGATGCTTGGGCCTAGGAACACTGGAGACTCTAGGGAAACGCATAAGTCTTAGAGGATGCTTGGATATGGGTACACTGGTTACTCTTGGGGCACAAAGGGGTTATAGTGGAGGCTTGGAGCTGGGAAAACTGAAGACCCTCGGGACACACAGGGGTCATAGAGGATGCTTGGAGCTGGGAGCACTGAAGACCCTCAGGAGTCATAGAAAATGCTTGGCGTTAGGAACACTAAAGATCCTCAGGACACACATGAGTCATAGAGGATGCTTGGAGCTAGGAACACTGGAGACTCTAGGGACACACAGGGATCAAAGAGGATGCTTGGAGCTGGGAACACTGGAGACCCTTGGTAATGGTATACACAGGATTCATAGAGGATGCTTGGAGCTGGGAAAACTGGAGACTCTTGGCACATGCAGGGATCACAGAGAATGCTTAGAGCTAGAAACACTGGATACTCCAGGCCAGTTAATGCGAACCTTGGCACCCCAGATATTTTGGAACTACATTTCCCATGATGCTCATGCACTCTGCAGTGTAGTTGAGCATCATGGGAAATGTAGTTCCAAAACATCTGGGGGTGCCAAGGTCTGCCATCACTGCTCTAGGGACACACACAGTTCCTAGAGGATGCTTGGAGCTGGGAACAATGGAGACCCTCAGGACACACAGGAGTCATGGAGGATGCTTGGAGCTAGGAATACTGGAGACTAGGGTTCGGTTCGCACCAGAACTTTCGAACGGACCCCAAATTCGTACGAACGTTAGAACCCCATTGAAGTCTATGGGACTCGAACAGTCGAAATTAAAAGTGCTAATTTTAACGGCTTATATGCAAGATACTGTCCTAAAAAGGGTTTGGGAACCTGGCTCCTGCCCCAGGGGACATGGGTCAATGCAAAAAAAAGTTTTAAAAATGGCCGTTTTGGCGGGAGCACTGATTTTAATGACGATTAAAGTGAAAAAAAAAGTGAAATATTCCTTTAAATATCGTGCCTGGGGGGTGTCTGTAGTATGCCTGTGAAGTGCCACGTGTTTCCCGTGTTTAGAACAGTCCCTGCACAAAATGACATTTAACGAAAATAACGTAATTTAAAACTGCTGCTTGTTATATCTGGTTCCTGCAATATGGTTGAAAATCATTGAGAAAAATGGCATGGGTAGCCCTCCCTGCCCATTACCAGCCCCTTTGGGTCTTGTACGCATATTAAGGGGAACCCCGTACCCATATAAAAAAAAGGAAATGCGTGTGGCCCCCAGGCCCTATATACTCAGAACAGCAGTATACAGGCGGTGCAAAAAAGACAGAGACTGTGTAAATTTGTTGTGTTAAGTTGAATCTGTTTGTAATTTTCAACTGTGTAGCTCAATCTCCTACAACTGACTGCAAGCTTTATTTAAAACGAGCAAGATAGTTAGCTATATAGGTGGATATAGCGGTGTATACTGCGTTCAGAGCACGCAGACAGCACGCATAATCTCCTACAACTGACTGCAAGCTCTATTTAAAACGAGCAAGATAGTTAGCTATATAGGTGGATATAGCAGTGTATACTGCGTTCAGAGCACGCAGACAGCACGCACAATCTCCTAACACTGACTGCAAGCTCTATTATAAAAGATAGATATATCGCTAGCTATATAGGTGAATATAGCGGTGTATACTGCGGTCAGGGCATGCAGACAACAACCACTACAGAAGAGCAAGAACGAAAAATCGGCCGATAACGATTGGTGTATACTGTGTTGAAGGTACACAGAACACCCACTAACTGCTACAGACGCCAACACACTACACAAGGCCACCTCTCTGGCGGCCTTATATAGTGTGGGATGTGTACTACACAGCCTGAGCTATGATTGGCCACAGGCATCCTGCCTGTGGCCAATCATGGCTCTCCTCGGTTCCGGCGCTGTGATTGGCCAAGCATGTGGGGTCACGGTGCATGCTTGGCCAATCATGAGCCAGCAATGCACTGCGCCATCGCAGAGCATTGTGGGCCGTGAGCGCTACACGAATTTGGCGCGAACGGCCCATAACGTTTGGAATTCGCCGGACGGGCAAACAGCCGATGTTCGAGTCGAACGTATGTTCGACTCGAACACGAAGCTCATCCCTACTGGAGACTAGTGACACACAGGGGTCACACAGGATGCTTAAAGCCAGAAAAGCTGGAGACCCTTGGTCCTTAGGCTGGTCACTTTGCAAGGGAATTTTCCTATTTGCCTTTAGTATATCATCCCTTACCCTTAGCGATGATGGTGTGGTTGATTGAATAGAATTTTGAAGCTTGGTATTTAGGGAAAAAGAGTAGTGCAAGTCCTTAACACATCCAAAAATGAGCAAGCCAATGACGCCTGTTCTCCTATTTTATAATGTTATTAATGTAGATCTGAGTAGCAGATTCTTTAAAGCGGTAGTAAACCCGCATTTTTTTTTTTTTTTTTTTTTTTAAAACCTGCAAAGCAAAAGGCATAATGAGCTAGTATGCACCGCATACTAGCTCATTATGAAATACTTACCTTAGAACGAGGCCCCGACATCTCGCCCGATCCACGCCGAGGAAGCCGACATGCTCCCTCGGCGTCTCTTCCGGGTATCGCGGCTCCGGCGCTGTGAGTGGCCGGAGCCGCGATATCGTCACTCCCACGCATGCGCGCGGGAGATTTAAATCCGGCCGGACGAGCGCTGCCGGATTTTCGCGGAGAGAACCCCCTTGTGCGCATGCGCCGCTGCAGTCAGCGGCGCATACCGAGGGGAATATCTCCTAAACCGTACAGGTTTAGGAGATATTTTTTTTACCTACAGGTAAGCCTTATTATAGGCTTTCCTGTAGGTAAAAGTTAAAAAAGTGGGTTTACTTCCACTTTAACTTCAAATTCTACAACCCATTTAATTTTGGTATGCTGTGACAATAATTTAAAAAATGGCTCAGGGATCGCTGTGAAAAATATTAATCCCCGAAACATGTTTACTGTTGCAAGCTCTGCTTTATTTGCTGCTGAATATCATCTGTCAAAATTTACATGGGCATACAAGCGCATGCCTGCATAAATAAGTTAATAAATAAAATTTGCATATAGGTCTACATGCGAGTATTCTTTGAGGCAGTAAGACATGGATGGATGGATGAATGAGCACGGAATTAAATAACAAAACCCAAAACCAAAAAAGTGTCTTATATTACAACTTACCCAGATGCGGTGGCTGCATATTTTTATTCTCAGGCCGAGGACACAGGTCATGCGGGGAATGCACAACTAAAGAGCAGCCAGTGTGATAGTCGAGCATGGAGCTCTGCTAGTCACCCTCCACCTCCAGCCACCCGTGTGCATGGTGCACTAATACCCCTAGCTGCCTATGCTGCTGCTGGCCATATGTAGAGGGGGCTGCTTGGGCCCCCTGCAGCACAGGGCCCAGTTGCGGTCACGACTGCTGCACCCCCTATATTTATGCCCCTGGTGGAGGAACAATGTTGTCACCCTAGGACAGGAAGTGTGTTAGGACTACAACCCCCCCCCCCCCCAGTCTTCATAACGTAGAGGGTATGTGTTCTGTAGTTCACAGAGATAACCAAAAAAGATGCAAACTACTAACAGTCAGCACAAACAAAGAGAACAGGAAGTTATGAGCACCTAAGATTTCTGTCAGGATTAACTGTCTCTTGGGACACACAGGGTCATAGTTGATGCTTGGAACTGGGAACCCTGGAGACCCTTGGGACACACAGGGGTCACAGAGGATGCTTGGAGCTAGGAACAGGGAGGTTCTTGGGACACACAAGGTCACAGGGGATGCCTGGAGCTGGGAACACTGGAGACCCTTGACACAGGAGGTCATAGAGCAGGGGTGTCCAAACTTTTATCAAAGAGGGCCAGATTTGATGAAGTGAACATGCACGAGGGCCGACCATTTTGCCTGACATTCTTTGAACCAACAAGAATTCTCTTGCCTTTGTCGCGCTTGTTCCCAACACACAGACGAATACTCTGCACTTTAGGGGGGTATCGTTAATTCTTAATGGTACCCCACACATTGGAAAATGTAGGGTGCTTTTGGTGCAGTGCAATTTAAAAAAAAAAAAAAAAAAAAAAAAAAGAAAGCTTGGGAGCTTATTTCCCTGAATTTTTGTGAGTAGGGAAGACCATTGAAATGAATGGGCTGCCCTACACACAGTACACACAGATGTGAACCAAGGGGTGGGTCCAGATTAAAAGTAACATACACACAGACACATGCAGACACACATACAGACAAATGCACGCCGCACACACATACAGACACATGCATACACATACATACAGACACATGTGCACACACACATACAGACATACAGACACATGCATACACATACAGTGCCTTGCGAAAGTATTCGGCCCCCTTGAACTTTTCAACCTTTTGCCACATTTCAGGCTTTAAACATAAAGATATAAAATTTTAATTTTTTATGAAGAATCACCAACAAGTGGGACACAATTGTGAAGTGGAACAAAATCTATTGGATAATTTAAACTTTTTTAGCAAATAAAAAACTGAAAAGTGGTGCGTGCAAAATTATTCGGCCCCTTTACTTTCAGTGCAGCAAACTCACTCGAGAAGTTCAGCGAGGATCTCTGAATGATCCAATGTTGTCCTAAATGACTGATGGTGATAAATAGAATCCACCTGTGTGTAATCAAGTCTCTGTATAAATGCACCTGCTCTGTGATAGTCTCAGGGTTCTGTTGAAAGCACAGAGAGCATCATGAAGACCAAGGAACACACTAGGCAGGTCCGTAATACTGTTGTGGAGAAGTTTAAACCCGGATTTGGATACAAAAAGATTTCCCAAGCTTTAAACATCCCAAGGAGCACTGTGCAAGTGATCATTTTGAAATGGAAGGAGTATCAGACCACTGCAAATCTACCAAGACCTGGCCGTCCCTCTAAACTTTCAGCTCAGACAAGGAGAAGACTGATCAGAGATGCAGCCAAGAGGCCCATGATCACTCTGGATGAACTGCAGAGAACTACAGCTGAGGTGGGAGAGTCTGTCCATAGGACAACAATCAGTCGTACACTTCACAAATCTGGCCTTTATGGAAGAGTGGAAAGAAGAAAGCCATTTCTCAAAGATATCCATAAAAAGTCCCGTCTAAAGTTTGCCACAAGCCACCTGGGAGACACACCAAACATGTGGAAGAAGGTGCTCTGGTCAGATGAAACCAAAATCTAACTTTTTGCCCACAATGCAAAATGATACATTTGGCGTAAAAGCAACACAGCTCATCACCCTCAACACACCATCCCCACTGTCAAACATGGTGGTGGCAGCATCATAGTTTGGGCCTGCTTTTCTTCAGCAGGGACAGGGAAGATGGTTAAAATTGAGGGGAAGATGGATGCAGCCAAATACAGGACCATTGTGGATGAAAACCTGTTGGAGTCTGCAAAAGACCTGAAACTGGGACGGAGATTTATCTTCCAACAAGACAATGATCCCAAACATACAGCAACATCTACAAAGGAATGGTTCACAAATAAACGTATCCAGGTGTTAGAATGGCCAAGTCAAAGTCCAGACCTGAATCCAATCGAGAATCTGTGGAAAGAGCTGAAAACTGCTGTTCACAAACGCTCTCCATCCAGCCTCACTGAGCTTGAGCTGTTTTGCAAGGAAGAATGGGCAAGAATTTCAGTCTCTCGATGTGCAAAACTGATAGAGACATACCCCAAGCGACTTGCAGCTGTAATCGCAGCACTTGTTGGTGATTCTTCACAAAAAATAAAAATTTTATATCTTTGTTTGAAGCCTGAAATGTAGCAAAAGGTTGAAAAGTTCAAGGGGGGGCGAATACTTTCGCAAGGCACTGTACATACAGACATACATACAGACACATGCATACAGACATACATACAGACACATGTGCACACACACATACATACAGACACACGAATACACACACATACATGCACACACACACACACACAGACATACATACAGACACATGTGCACACACACATACATACAGACATACATATAGACACATGTGCACACACACATACAGACACATGCACACACGCACGCACACGTACAGACATATGTGCACACACGCACACGTACAGACACATGTGCACACACACACACGTACAGACACGTGCACACACGCACACATACAGACACATGTGCACACACGCACACATACAGACACATGTGCACACACGCACACATACAGACATATGTGCACACACACGCACTCATACAGACACATGTGCACACACACGCACACATACAGACACATGTGCATGCACACATACAGACACATGCACACACACACACACACGCACATACATATAGACACATGTGCACACACACATACAGACACATGCACACACGCACACACACGTACAGACACATGTGCACACACACACACGTACAGACACATGTGCACACACGCACACATACAGACATATGTGCACACACGCACACATACAGACACATGTGCATGCACACATACAGACACATGTGCACACACACGCACACATACAGACACATGTGCATGCACACATACAGACACATGTGCACACACACGCACACATACAGACACGTGCACACACATACAGACACATGTGTACACACACACACATACAGACACATGAAGGCGGCACAGTGGTGTAGTGGTTAGCACTCTCACCTAGCAGTAAGAAGGGTCGCTGGTTCAAATCCTAACCACCACACTACCTGCCTAGAGTTTGCATGTTCTCCCTGTGCCTGCGTGGGTTTCCTCCAGGTACTCTGGTTTCCTCCCACATTCCAAAGACATGCAGGTAGGCTAATTGGCTTCTGTCCAAAATTGGCCCTAGTATAGGAGTGGTGATCTTGTATTGTGGGCTCCTTGAGGGTAGGGACCAATGTGAGTGTGCAATGTACAGGGATAGGGACAATTGTAGACACTCAGGTTGAACTGGATGGACTGGTGTCTTTATTCAACCTTACTAACTATGAAACTATGTACACACACACACATACAGACACATGTGCACACACACACACACACACACAGACACACACATACAGACACATATACACACACACACACACACACACACATAGACACGTGTGCACACACACACACACACACAGACACATGTGCACACATACAGACACATGTGCATACATACACATACAGACAGGTGCACAGACACATACAGACACATGTGCACACATGTGCACACACACACACATACAGACACATGTGCACACACACACACACACACACATACATACAGACATACATGCATACACACTACACACACACAGGAATAAAGCCCTTTTTAACACTAATTTAGCTTGTAGCATAGTACAGTACCTTTGCAGCTTCCTTATTCAGCTGTGTACTGCACTGTAGGGGGAAGCCGAGATCACAGCACACTCCTCTGCACTTTACTTTCACTTTTGAAGCTCACGGAGCTTCTCACAGTGGTGGGATTGGGCTCATCTGACAGCCTGATCCCATCGGGATCCCATGGCACACTAAATTGGCGGGCTGTTCAAAAACGGACCGCGGGCCGGACTTTGGACATGCCTGTCATAGAGGATGCTTGGAGCTGGGAATGTGGGAGATCCTTGGGACATACAGGGTCACATAGGACGCTTGGAGCTTGGAACACTGGAGACTCTTGGGGTACACGGGGTCATAGAGGATGCTTGGAGCTAGAAACAAAGGAGACCCTTGCGACACACAAGGGTTACAGAGGATGCTTGGAGAAGAAAATGCTGGAGATTCCTGGGACACACAGGGGTCACATAGGATGCTGGGACACACAGGGGTCACAGAGGATGCTTGGATCTAGGAACACTGGAGACTCTTGGAACACACGGGGGTCATAGAGGATGCTTGGAGACGGAAATTCTGGTGACCCTTGGGACACACAGGGTTCATAGAGGATGCTTGGAGCTGGGAACACTGGGCCTAACTTGGAACACACAGAGGTCATAGAGGACGCTTAGAGTTGAAAATTTTGGAGACCCTTGGGACACACAAGGGTCACAGAGGATGCTTGGAGCCAGGAAAGCTGGATATATTTAGAACACACTTATGTACCACCACGTATCAGTCCAAACCATGTCCTCCTACCGCTAACCTTGGATGTCTTTGACCTCTGTTTATCTGCCAGCTTTGCTCTATCTCTGGTTGTCTTCTTGCCTGTCTTTTCATTGAGCCTATTACTTAGATCAGTGGTCTCCACTTACAAAACACAGCACCACTTATTCCCACTTACACCAGGGGTGGGGCACCATTTCTCCTACTGATAACAGTGAGGGGACACTATTCCTCCCACTGACAGGACACTATTACTCCCACTGACACCATAGAAAGATGGGGTACAATTTCTCCCACTGACACCAACAACGGGGAACTATTCCTCCCACTGATGGGAATGATGGGGCACTATTCCTATTTACTAAAGATGAGGCATTTTCTACTCCCACTAGCCACAGTCTGGCCCTCCTAAGGTCTGAAGGATGGTTAACAGGCCCTTTTGTTTAGTAAGTTTGGAGATCCCTGACTTCGATCTACCCGTTGTTATATCTTAATTGGATGTTCAATGGCAAAGCAAACTTGTGTCATGGGAACTGTCTTCTACTAAAATGTCATCTTCTACCATGGAGGGTTTTGGGGAAAGCCAGGTGCCCCTTAAACTCTACTGTTCCACAATACATGTGTCAGTGACTAGGCCACCTGAAGCTGGATTCGATGTGTGTTGGTTGAGGAGTGTCTCAACCAAGAGTTGTGAGGCTACTTAATAAAGTCCAAAAGCCTTTTTCTTGGTGTTAATAGTTTAGATAAAACACAACACACAGCTTTCAGGACACCAGTGCACCCCTTCTTCAGGGATTTAAGAAAAAAATAAAATGTTACCTTCAGAGTTGACTTCTGAGTGGTGGTATGTTTTTTGGTGTGTTGCCTGCCTAGTGAGAAACGCCTACGTTTTGCAATCACCCAGAAATCAGCTCTGGAGCCTAAACATTTTGTGGTTTTTATCAGGGCTCTTTCCAACGGGCCAGTTTATGGTTTCAGACTGTAAGGGGACTGAACTATGGCCAGGGGCAGTAGAAAATGCATCAATGGGAGTGAAAAATGGCTCAAACTTGGTGGTCAGTGAGAGTAAAAAAATTACATAGTGCCTGTTGTCAGTAGGAGGAAGAATTGCCCCCTCCCCCTCACTGATATTAGTGGGAGGATCAGTGACCCATCATTGGTGTCAGTTGAATAAATAGTGTCCCATCATTGATATCAATGGTAGAAATAGTGTCCCGTCATTGGTGTCAATGGTAGGAATAGTGCCCCATCATTGGTATCAGTGGGAGGAATAGTGCCTCATCATTGGTGACAGTGGAGGGAATAGTTCTCCATCATTGCTCTCAGTCGGGGGAATAGTGTCCCATCATTGGAATTCGTGGGAGGAATAGTGCCCCATCATCGGTATCAGTGGGAGAAATAGTGCCCCATCATTGGTCTCAGTGCAAGGAATGGTGTCTCGTCATTGGTGTTAGTGGAAAGAATAGTGCTCCAACATTGGTGTTAGTGGAAGGAATAATGCCCCATCGTTGTGTCAGTGGGAGAAATTATGCTTCTCTGATGTCACTGCAAGGAATGGTGCCTCGTTGTTAATGTCAGTAGGAGGGATAGTACCTAAACAGGCTGATCAAGGCCAGCAGAGGGCCACATCCAGCCCACGGGCAACAATTTGGAGATCGCTAGTTTAGAACAATCCATAAAGGGGGGGGGGGGGTTGTACTGATCACTCAAAATGCTAGATATGTTTATCTGAGTGCTAACACCAATAAAATGATTTTGGTTTTTGAACAATTAAATTCCCAACTCTTTGAGGCACTTCTCACATACCACACTTATTGTACCCTACTAGTACACTTCTCCGAAAGAACCAGTGCACCATTAGGTTTCCCCAAGATTTGAGCAGCCCAATTCGAACTACTGGACCCAATACCACATTCATCCTCTAAAACCCTCAGCCTTGGGTTCTAGCTATTTGGAACTACCTTAAGGGATCTCCAGAGCTGACTTATACATCAGAGTCTTCGTCTGGAGCTGGATGGCTGTAGTCCAGCTACTCTATTCCCTGAAGATTCTTCTCTGGACTTTTATCGTCTTGTTTTATCTGGTCTCCCTGTGCATTACAAAGCAGTAGACTGGTCACAAACCGAGATTGTTTCAACTTAACGAGGATCCGGTGAGCTGAACTTTTCTTCTACTTTCTGCCTTTGTGTTGGTGTGGAAACTCGCATGAGAGGAGAGGTGAACATGGGTGACTTGTAATCTCCATGTACTCCCTCTCTACTTTCTCCACCAATGTCTTGTTGTAAATGTAAAGGCTTTGAGTCACAGGCTGTGCTGCAGGGCATGCCTTTCCCTTCAGCTGCCAGCGATAATCAGGTATGTGTTTCTGACAGATGCCATCAGTGCATCTTTTTTCATGATTAAGTAGTATTTGGAAGGAATAGATTTCCTTCTGTTTCCAGCTGACTTGCGCTCTCTGGCAGACCTTCAAGGTTGCTGAGAACTTCACGTAGCTCTTTTATGATGTTGTCAGTTGTCACTATGTCAGTAGGTCTTTTTAGATAACGTGTTTGAGGAATTGAAATTTCTTTCTTTTGTCAGCTTGCATGGTTAATCCTCTGATAGGCCTTAAAGGTTGTTCAAAACTGCATGGCTTTAGTGTGGTGTTAATGCATTATGTCATATTGTTAGTTCAGCTTCAAGGAGGATTCAAAAAAGTTCCGATGACTCATCAATGTCATGTTGGGGTCTATATTTTGCCCACTTTTTCTGAGTATTAACTTTCAGCTTAACTTCAGCTTAATGGTTAGCTTGGTATCGTGTCTGACAGCACTTTCTGACTCTTAACCCCACCACCCTTTGCAACAGGTGCTCACTGTTTTTAAAGACCTACCCACTCAAATCTAATGCCAAGATAAAGTGGTAGCCAAGGGGCCATCCCTTTCTCTCCTTTTGCTGAAGTCCAGAGCCCCCCCCAAAAAAGCATAAATACAGTGCCTTGAAAAAGTATTTATACCCCTTGAAATTTTCCAAATTTTTTCATGTTAGAACCAAAATTTAAATGTATTTTAGAGGGATTTTATGTGATAGACCAACGCAAAGTAGCACATCATTGTGAAGTGGAAGGAAAATGATAAAAGCTTTTCCAAATTTTTTACAAATAAATATGTGAAAAGTGTGGTGTGCATTTGTATTCAGCCCCCTTTACTCTGATACCCCTGCAACCAATTGCCTTCAGAAGTTACCTAATTAGTAAATAGAGCCCACTTGTGTGTAATTTAATCTCGGTGTAAATGCAGCTGTTCTGTGAAGCCAGAGGTTTGTTGGAGAACTGTAGTGAATAAACAGCATTATCAAGGTTAAGAAACACACCAGACAGGTCAGGGATAAAGTTATACAGAAGTTTAAAGCAGGGCTAGGTTATAAACTTTTCGACGGACTAGGTCTGACGGTCTTCCCGACGGACTTTCGGCGGAGGTCCAACAGACTTTCTGAAAGAATGGACTTGGCCACACATGACAGGACTAAGTCCGTTTGAAAGTCTGTTCGTTTTGAACGTGATGACGTAAACGGGACTAAACATGGAAGTTCAATAGCCAGTAGCCAATAGCTGTCCTTGCGTCGTATATGGTCCGTCGGACTAGCACACAGACAAATGGTTTTCCCGATTTTTAGTCCGTCGGATAGATTTGAAACATGTTTTATTTCTAGGTTTGTCTGGGTTTTGGGGAAAAAAAGTCAGCTGGAGCCCAAACACGATCAAATTGTCCGACGGACCAAGTCTGCCGGAAAGTCTGATCATGTGTACACTGCATTAGTCATGCTCTCCACAAATCTGGCCTTTATGGAAGAGTAGCAAGAAGAAAGCCATTGTTGAAAGAAAGCCATAAGAAGTTCTGTTTGCAGTTTGCGAGAAGCCATGTGGGGGACACAGCAAACATGTGTTACTTGTAACAAATGTAACAAATTGTACTTTTTGACCTAAAAGCAAAACACTGTGTGGCAGAAAACTAACACTGCACATCACCCTGAACACACCATCCCCACTGTGAAAAAGGGTTGTGGCAGCATCATGTTGTGGGGATGCTTTTCTTCAGCAGGGACAGGAAAGCTGGTCAGAGTTGATGGGAAGATGGATGGAGCCAGATACAGGGCAATTTTAGAAGAAAACCTGTTAGAGTCTGCAAAAGACTTAAGACTGGGGCGGAGGTTCACCTTCCAGCAGGACAACGACCCTAAACAAACATCCAGAGCTACAATAAATTGGTTTAGGTCACAGCATATTCATATTCATGTGTTAGAATGGACCAGTCAAAGTCCAGACCTAAATCCAATTGAGAATCTGTGACAAGACTTGAAAATTGCTGTTCAGACGCTCTCCATCCAATCTGACAGAGCTTGAGCTATTTTGCAAAGGAGAATGGGCACAAATTTCACCCTCAAGATATACAAAGCTGGTACAGACATCCCCAAACAGATTTGCTGCTGCAATTGCAGTGAAAGGTGTTTCTACAAAGTATTGCCTCGGGGAGGGGGGCTGAATACAAATGCATCCCCCACAATTTTACAATTATGTGCCACTTTGTGTTGGTCTATCACATAAAATTCCAATAAAACACATTTTCGTTTTTGGTTGTAACATGACAAAATGTGGAAAGTTTTAAGGGGTGTGAATTTCAAGACATGGTATAGGATCTTATCACACACCTCCCAGTTTCAGCCTTCCTGCCAACATCACCTGCAAGCCATGAGAGATGTGCTCGATCATGTTTAGCATGGATGGGGGGAATCTATGGATTTCATTGGGTGTGTAATTTTTTGTAACCCTAAACTTCCTGAATATTACAGTATATTTATAAAAAAGGAGGAGTATTCCCGCACTGCCCATATCTACAGGGATAAGGATACTAGTTGCAGCAAACACCAGATAGGTCAACCATAACTCAAAAAATAAATGGAATAAAAATCAACGAGTGGTGTTGCGCTCTAAGTAATAACTAAAATAATAATAGTTGATAAACAATAAGCAATAAACAATAAAGCACATATAATCCTAAATGCTAATCACACAGTACTAGAGAATAACCACTATAGATGAATAAATCTAAAGTGCAAGTGGTAAAAGTGACAATAGTGAAATACAATCTTCAGATAGGAGAATATTAAAGTGCTAGTGATAAAAATGCCCACATAGGTAATACTTCAGATAACTAATAAAGTGCTACTAGTAGGAAACAAGTCCATACAAAGGTGAGCTGGAGTTGTGAAGTGCTGCTCTAAATGACACTCTGTGCGGATCAAAGAATATACATGGAGACTTCGTGATTAGATCCTTCATTGCGAAAACACCTCTGTGTAAGGTGGTCTCTTACCTTACTACCGTAAGGTAACAGCGCAAGAGACTACAAAGACTACCAGGATAGTCCGGGTTCCTGCCAAGGACAGGTAAAGGTTTCTCGTCTTTAACTCAGCGATAGAAATAAAGGGGGATCTCCAGATCCAATGTGGTATATAGAGGAGAAGGAAAGAAATGGGGGCCCAGATCGTGAAGTTTGGTTGAAACTGGATATGTTTATTGAAAAAAGCAGCCGATATAGTACTCGCATTTAAAGTATAAAAACAAAACACAGCACCATGAGCAGCGAGTTCCCAACCTGACTTCACTTCCGCAACCTGACGTCACTTCCGGTGCCTATCTGTTCCGACGCGTAGCGTCACGATCACGTGATTTCATCAGGGAATAAAGATAGGCATTCAGAAGTATCCTTAAATAGCTATATAATTAAGTTAAATGAGCATCTGTTTCCAGTAGCCCCACATTAGTAAGCGATATGGCATCCATTTTCACATGGAGATAGGCAAAAGTTTACACACGCGACCATATCCTTATGGTTCGACTTTCTTCTTATGACCACAGTGATTCTCAAAACGTTATAGATCAAGTCCCAACAGAATTATTATTAAAAATAGAACCCCAAGATAAAAGCAAAAAAGAAGCGGGACAGCTAATAATAAAATATAACCATAAAATATGATATTGTAGCATACGGCCATTTTCCTGCATGTGAATGTAAATAAATAGTGTGGCTGACATTTTTTTTGTAGATATAAGTGACGGTCTACAACCGCAGCCATTATCTTGCAGTCTTGTGGTTTAGCTTGACCACAATGGTTATTGAGCAGTTATAACCAAGTTACCAATAACATTAATATAATATAAAAATGCATATTACCCTGTTTCCCCTAAAATAAGACCTAGTGTGATTGTCGGTGATAGCTGCAATAAAAGCCCTACCCCCCAAATAAGCCCTAGTTAAAGTCCTTGTAGGTCTTCTTTTCAGGGTAGGGCTTATTTTTGCGGAAACAGAGTAGGGCTTATTTGGGTGGTAGGGCTTATATTGCAGCCAACACCGACAATCACGCTAGGTCTTATTTTAGGGGAAACAGGGTAATAGTACGGCGCTGTCATTGGATATAGGATTTGCTCCGAACACCAGATGAAAAAATGGTCATATATTCCTATAGATGTCACATATAACACGTAGGTATATAAGGGACACCAGAAGTGATGTCAGTGATATCCTAAAAACATAGATCCACGTAAGCATAATACCAGAACGCAAATTCAAATGTCATACAATGATAAACTAGATATGTGTAATAATAATAATAATTGCGCCTACCCAAAACGAAAACAAAGTCGAGCAGCTACACAAGAATGTGACAAAAATTCAAACGGTGATAAAGGTGAAAAGTAGCGCTGAATAGTCAAACTGATGTAATACAAAAATCACTCAGTGATGTGCATCTTAAAAAAGGGTGCAACTAATTCAAAAGTCCACAAATATGACAAAATAAAATAAGTGTCCATCATAGAAATAATGAGTATCTCGGTGAAGGTGTCACAAGGCCATATAAACCATCACATGGAAATTTCTTTTGCGCATGTAGTATGACATATGCATGCTTGCCGGAATCGTTGGACCCAACTGTCAGCGACAACGGGTCAATCAAGCATGGGTTGAAACCATCGGAAAGGAGGCCAGACCGTCACAGGAATCGTAGAGGATATGAAGGGCACCCCACTGTTCTCCACAGACAATCAGCCAATGGACCAATAGTGATGGATCGAACGTCAAATCCCAGATCGGCCGACTACTGGTATCCGCGGGAGATCGAAAAAAAGGGGAGTGAACAGTACCCCTTATAGGAGTATGGGAACCCAAAAAAACTTTCCTCCACAAACATGCAAAGAAAAGAAAAAATGCTCCAAAAGTAGGGATCAAAAATGACAGGTTTTAATTCATAAAAACCAAAGAGCAAGGATAAAAGTGATCACAATTCATAAAAAGCAATATGGGGAGTGGTGTAGCTGGTCTGTGAGTTTTGTCTAAATAAGACTTCTACTGGGGCATCTCAGATACATCTCTAGATATGTGTGCAACAGGGGCAATTATTATTGGAAGATATTAGGGAAGCTGAATGGTAAGAGAGAAGGGTAGCGTAATAGAAGAAACTCTAAAAATGCTATTTAAAAAATTGTAGCACAATAGATAAATAAAATTAATGTTCTGTACATATTAAAAATCATTAATAAAGCAATTAAGATTGAATTCAATATTCAATCCCAGAGGTGCAAAAGTGTCTAATATAAAAATCCATTTGGATTCTAACCTGCTCAAGGTCCTTACTTTGTGGCTGCCCCGCCAGTACTTTTTTGTACGGTTCAATCCCCCAGAACCTCAAGTGAGTAGGATCTTTATTATGACACTATGCTTATCAAATCTTTTAAGGATATTCTGCACATGTTCTTTAATTAGGGCTGAGACAACTAATCGATTATGAAATTAATCGATTACTATTTTCATAATCGATTAATAGCCAGTAACATATTGGGGTTAAAAAAAACTAAAATGAGCCCTTTATAGTACATATAGAGCAAATAATCGCTACTGGAAATATTACTTTCACTGTTCTACAGTAAAAAAATGAACCCCTTACAGTAGTGATTATCTGCTTTTTTTTCTACTATAAAGGGCTAATGTTAGTTTTTTTTTTTTTAACCCCATTATGTTACTAAATGTCTTATACCTGGTTCACATCTTTGTGTTTATTAGTGCTTTTTGCAGAAATGCACTACAGGGAGGCCCGGAAAACAAGCTGAAGGCTAGGTGGAGGGCCGGGATGACAAAGGCTAGGGTGAAAGAGCGTAGTGGGTTAATGAGATAGGCAAAGACAGGGGAGGAGCGGAGTAAAGAAAAAAATAAAAATAAAGGAATGAATGGAAGGGGGTGGAGTCTTATAAAAGTAAGGGGAGGGGTTAACCGGCAAGCGTGGAGCAGAGCGTGTGCGGAGTTGGAGCTGAGAGGAAGTGTGTTGTGCAGTTGGCGACCTCATCGTGCATTGCGGGGGGCGGTAGGTGCAGGGCAGCCAGGCTTCACTCAGCATACGGAGCGGTAGGCGAGGGACAGCATGGCGGAGCTGGATACTTTATTTGAGTGGCTGAGGGCTGCAGCAGCATCCTGGGGGACAGACTAGCTGCAGAGTCAGGTAGCGGCCATCATGCGGGATGCGGGGGGGAGGTCACTCCACGCGCTCGGCGGTCCAGGCCGCCGGAGCGCTTTTTCCAGGCCCCTCCGCCATAGCCCAGCGCCCTCCTAGGAGCCCGGTGACGGAACCGCCAGCCCCACCAGCAAAACAATCAGGTGCAGCAGTGCCAGGGGTTCCGGGTGGAATCCTCAGCAATGGCAGGGCGAGTGCAGAGAGGAGAGGGAGGACGGTTCCCCCTGTCACCGTGGAGGTTCCATCACGGGGAGACCCGGCGGAGGAGAGGCGGTGTCACACCTGCGCGCCAGCCACCAGACGCTACGGGCAGGTCCGGTCGGTCGGATGGCAGAAGCGCGTTGAGAGAGGGGAGAGGAAGAGCCGTGGGGCCTGTGTGGAGGCAGACTGCAGCAGCCACGCGGAGCGGAGCCAGGGTTGGTCGGGACGACAGTGATGGGGGCGCTGCACACCGAGGAGAAGCCACGACCGCTGGGAACTTGTCACCTGGAGGGCTGAATATGCCTCTGCTACCTACGGCAGGAGTGCGTTCGGAAGGAGAGCTGTCAGATAAGACTTTACAACTATCTCATAGTGATTTTAATGCTGCATTGTGTAGAATTCTTGATGGGTTTGTAGGGGGTGCAGGGGTGGTGTTAGGCCAGAGGCGGTGGTACCGTGGGGGGCGGGCTGTTAGCCCGCCGCCGGCGGGTCACAGGATCCTTTGCAGGCTTTGCTGGGGGGGGTCTAAAATATTCGATTCAATGCTTCGCGGACAATGTCCCGGGGGTTCCCCCGCAGGTGGCGCCGTGGGTTGGGGGTCTGAGGGCGCAGTCCGGGCTGGGGTCACAGGTGACGGTGGGGGCGCTGGGGGGTTCTCTACCACCCGTTTTACCTGTGGTGGCGGGTGTTACACAGGTGGCAGGTACTCCTCTGGGGGAGGGTGCACAGCAAGAGACGCAACAGGCGGCGGTGGCTCTGCAGCTGGTCGGCACACCGGTTTCAGCGGTTTCCCTGCCGGGGGAGGTGGCGACAGAGGCCTCGACAACGTTGACCAGCCCGGTGAGTACGCCCGGGGGGAAAAGACGCGGGAGGCCGCGGCGGCCAGGGTCGATGTGGTTAGGCTGGCAGACGCCGCAAAGTGTGAGGTTTATGTGTGCTACGAGGGACCTTTGGGCACGCATCTGAAGCAGGAGGTGCGGAATAAGATCACCAAGGGTGAGTATGTGGAAATATTTTCCTTGCTGCCCCAGGAGAAATTTCAACCTGGATAGGGTCAAGCCTGAAGACTCAAAAAAGGATGACGAGGAGAAGAGGAGGTATCGGCTGATACCCCGGACGTTCATGAACTGGCTGCAGGCGTTTGCCATTCTGGCCAGCATGATAGGTGAGAAATCTCCGGAACACTGCTCGGCCCTGTTTTGTTATATGGATGCCATTGGGGAAGCGCATAGGTTCTATGGGGGCACAGCGTGGCTGCGGTATGACCAACAGTTTAGGCAACGGAGGGCAGTTCGGCCTGATATCAGGTGGGACCACAAGGGTATCAGCCTTTGGATGCGCTTGATGTTGTCGGCGAGGCACCTTCTCAGTTTTTTCAGGGGGGGGGGTGGGGGAAGTCCCGCCTCTGGACTTCCGGCCGAAAAGAAATTGGGGGTGTGCTGGCAGTTTAACGAGGGGTCCTGCAAATTTGGAGGGTCCTGTGCTCTGGGTGTGGGGGGAGTCACGCACTGTCCCGCTGTTTTAAAAGAGGCAAGCGTGCTGGCGACTCTGCGTTCAAGAGGGATAACCCCGGTGAGGGAGGAAAAGATGCAGCCTTTCCTAAGTAGGTACCCGGATAGGGAGGCAGCGTGGGTGTTGGGGGAAGGTTTTGCGGTGGGTTTCAAAATTCCGTGTTCTTTGGCTGCGGTTCCGCCAATGGCACGGAACTTACATAGTTACATAGTTACATAGTTAGTCAGGTTGAAAAAAGACACAAGTCCATCCAGTTCAACCTTAAAAACAAATAAATAAAATAAAAAATTATCGTACAATCCAAATACCCAATTTTATGCCCACAATTGATCCAGAGGAAGGCGAAAAAAAACCCCAGCAGAACATGCTCCAATTTGCTACAGCAGGGGAAAAAAATTCCTTCCTGATCCCCCAAGAGGCGATCGGATTTTCCCTGGATCAACTTTACCTATGTTAGTACCCAGTTATATTATGTACATTCAGGAAAGTATCCAGGCCTTTCTTAAAGCAATCTACTGAGCTGGCCAAAACCACCTCTGGCGGGAGTCTATTCCACATTTTCACAGCTCTAACTGTGAAGAAACCTTTCCGTACTTGAAGATGAAATCTCTTTTCCTCTAGACGTAAAGAGTGCCCCCTTGTCCTCTGGGTTGACCGTACAGAGAACAACTCAACACCAAGTTCACTATATGGACCCCTAATATATTTGAACATGTTGATCATATCCCCCCTTATTCTCCTCTTCTCAAGAGTGAATAAATTCAGTTCCTCTAATCTTTCCTCATAGCTGAGTTCCTTCATACCTCTTATCAGTTTGGTTGCCCTTCTCTGCACTTTCTCCAGTTCCCCGATATCCTTTTTGAGAACTGGTGCCCAAAACTGAACTGCATATTCCAGGTGAGGTCTTACTAATGATTTGAACAGGGGCAAAATGATATCTCTCTCTCTGGAGTCCATACCTCTCTTAATACAAGAAAGGACTTTGCTCGCTTTGGAAACAGCAGCTTGGCATTGCATGCTATTATTGAGCTTATGATCTACCAAAACCCCCAGATCCTTCTCCACTATGGATCCCCCCAGTTGTACTCCCCCTAGCATGTATGATGCATGCATATTCTTAGCCCCCAAGTGCATAACTTTACATTTATCAACATTAAACCTCATCTGCCACATAGTCGCCCAATTAGACAGTGTATTGAGGTCGGCTTGTAAATTGGAGACATCCTGTAAGGGCGTTATTCCACTGCATATCTTGGTGTCATCTGCAAAGACAGAAATGTTACTTTTGATCCCAGACCCAATATCATTTATAAAGATGTTAAAAAGTAAGGGTCCCAGCACTGAACCTTGGGGTACACCACTGATAACCTTAGACCATTCAGAGTAAGAATCATTAATCACTACTCTCTGAATTCTGTCTTTTAGCCAATTTTCTATCCATTTACAAACTGATATTTCCAAACCTGTAGACTTTACCTTACACATGAGCCGTGTGTGGGGAACTGTATCGAACGCTTTTGCAAAATCCAAGTATACCACGTCCACTGCCACCCCTCTGTCCAAGGTTTTACTTACCTCCTCATAAAAAGAAATCAGAAATCAGATTTGTCTGACAACTTCTGTCTTTCATGAATCCATGTTGTCTGTTGCTTAAAGTGTTTTTGTTCAGCAAGAACTCGTCGATGTGGTCTTTTATTAAACGCTCCAGTATCTTCCCAGCTATAGAAGTTAAGCTAACAGGTCTATAGTTACTTGGTAAAGACTTTGATCCCTTTTTAAATATAGGCACCACGTTCGCCCTGCACCAATCCAGTGGGACTATTCCCATCATTAATGAGTCCCTAAAAATTAGATACAATGGCTCTGAAATTACAGAGCTCAATTTTTTTAGGCTCCGTGGGTGGATGCCATCAGGGCCAGGTGCTTTATCCACCTTTATTCTGTCTAAATATTTCTGGACCATATCACTTTTAAGCCATTGTGGATCATTTGGGGCTGTGTCACTATCACCCCCATTATGGACATGCACTCCCCCATGCTCTTTTGTGTACACAGAGATGAAGAAAGTATTTAATAAATTAGCCTTCTCTTTGTCCCCAGTCACCCACTCTAGATTATTTTGTAAAGGGCCTACATGCTCAGACTTGACCTTTTTACTATTAATATATTTGAAGAATTTTTTGGGGTTTGTCCTACTATCTTTTGCAATCTGTCGTTCGTTTTGAATTTTTGCATCCTTTATTTCCTTTTTACATATTCTGTTAAATTCTTTGTAACATTTAAATGTCACTAGTGATCCTTCATTTTTATATTTTTAAAAGCTCTTCTCTTATAGTTTATAGCTTTTTTAACTTTGGCTGTGAGCCACATAGGTTTTGTTTTTAGCCTTTTAAACTTATTGCCCATGGGAATATACTTTGCAGTGAGGTCCCAAACAGTCTTTTTGAAGAATTCCCATTTCTGTTCTGTGCCCATTGAAGCAAATATTCTCTCCCAGTCTAAGTCCTGGAGAGCAGCCCTCATCCTTGGAAAATTTGCTCTCTTGAAGTTAAGTGTTTTTATCTTACCCATATGTATTTCTTGTTTAGCGCTAACATCAAAGGAAATCATGTTATCACTGCTACCCAGGTGTTCCTTTATCTATACATTAGTAATAAGCTCTGCATGGTTTGAGATTACCAGGTCCAACAGAGCTTCATTCCTAGCTGGGGCCTCAATAAACTGGACCATAAAATTGTCATGTAATAGGTTTATCATTTTTTGCCCTTTAACTGTCCCAGCAGTGCCATTACTCCAGTCAATTTCTGGGTAGTTAAAATCCCCCATTATTATCACTGTCCCAGCCCTTGCAGCCCTTTCCATCTGTGCAAGGAGCTGAGTCTCCACCTCCTCATTAACATTGGGTGGTCTATAACAAACTCCAACGATTAACTTTGAACTACACCCATCTAAATGCAGTTCCACCCATAATGCTTCAGACTCACACTCTCCATCCACCAGGTCCTCTTTCACACTTGCTTTGAGATCACTTCTCACATAGAGACAGACCCCGCCACCTTTCCTTTTTACCCTGTCTCTCCAAAAGAGTGCATAGCCAGGAATATTAATAGCCCAGTCATGTGAGGATTGAAGCCAAGTTTCAGCAATACCGATTACATCATAGCTCTCCTCATGCACCACAGCTTCCAACTCACCTATTTTGCTTGGCAGACTTCTGGCATTGGTGTACAAACACTTTAATGCATTATTACATTTTGCTCTGGTTTTTTTCATATTTTTAGTAGTACAAATTGCCCTATAGTTTTCAATGGCTGTTTGCAACATGGGAAATTTCTTGTCACCTGCCATATCCCACCCCCCATATATCCCCATTCCACCCTCCATTAATGTCTGACCCCTAACTGACCTGTCTGCCCAATGTAATTCTGGTTCACCCTCCCCCCTCAAACCCAGTTTAAATACTCCTCCAGCCTTCCCATAAACCTCTCCCCCAGCACAGCAGACCCCCTTCCATTCAAGTGCAAACCATCGTTAGCATATAGGTTGCACCCCAATGAAAAGTCAGCCCAGTGCTCTAGAAACCCAAATCCCTCCTCCCTACACCAGGTCTTTAGCCATGCATTCAGCTCTCTAATCGCCCCCTGCCTTTCCTGTGTTGCGGTCCACATTGCAGAATCCGGGGGTGGTTTCGGAGAAATTGGCCAGGGAGGTGGCCTTGGGGCAGATGGGTGGCCCTTTCTCTGAATGGCCGTTGTCGGATTTGGGGGTGTCCCCGTTAGGGGTGGTGCCTAAGAAGCAACCTAACAAGTTCCGACTTATTCACCACCTTTCCTTTCCGAAAGGGGGTTCCATGAATGATGCCATAGACCCGGAGGCATGCACGGTGTCGTACACATCCTTCGACGCTGCGGTGGGTTGGGTGCATCATTTCGGGCCAGGGGCGCTCATGGCAAAATCTGACATCGAGTCGGCATTTCGGCTACTGCCGGTACACACGGAGAGCTTTCATCTTTTTGGGGTGCTGTTGGCAGGATCGCTTTTATGTGGACCGATGTTTGCCCATGGGCTGTTTCGTTTCCTGCACCTTGTTCGAGCTCTTCAGCTCTTTTCTGGAGTGGGTGGTGTGGAATGTGTCTGGCTGGGGATCGGTTATCCATTATCTGGATGACTTTCTGGTGGTGGGCCCCCCTGCTTCCAATGTGTGTGCAATCCTTTTGGCCACGTTGCAGCATGTTGCGGAGAAGTTTGGGGTTCCACTGGCAGCAGACAAAACGGAAGGGCCGTTGTCAGTGCTGAGTTTCTTGGGCATCGAGATAAACACGGTCGCTATGGAGTGCCGGCTGCCGAGGGACAAGGTGGAAGGGCTCCGGGTGGAGATTAGGGAGATGGTGGGGCTGAGGAAGGTGCAGCTACGGAAGTTGCAGTCGGTTTTGGGTAAGTTGAACTTTGCTTGCCGCATCATCCCGATGGGGAGGGTGTTTTGCCGATGGCTGTCGGCGGCCACGGCGGGGGCCCAAGTTCCCGACTCACTTGATTAGATTGACTAGGGAGCATAGGGAAGATCTGCTGGTTTGGCATGCGTTTCTGGAGGAGTACAACGGATGTTCAGTTTGGATGGAAGGGCCGGTGATTAACTTCGACCTGGAGCTGATGACAGATGTGACGGGGTCGACGGGCTATGGGGCCTTTTTCCAGGGTCAGTGGAGTGCGGAGGCATGGCCATGGACATAGGTGGATGCGGGGTTGACAGGGAACCTTGTGCTGATGGAGCTATTTCCGGTGGTACTGGCTGTGGAATTGTGGGGTGCGGCATGTCAGGACCTGAAGATCAGGTTGAATTGCGATAATATGGGAGTTGTGCAAGTGATTAACCACCTCAATACAGTGCAGATATACCCCCTTCCTGACCAGACCAATTTTCAGCTTTCAGCGCTCTCACAGTTTGAATGACAATTACTCAGTCATCCTACACTGTATCCATATGAAACTTGCGTCCTTTTTTCCACACAAATAGAGCTTTCTTTTAGTGGTATTTAATCACTAGTGGGTTTTTATTTTTTGTGCTATAAATAAAATAAAACATACATTTTGTGAAAAAAATGCCTTTTTCTTCGTTTCTGTCATAAATTTTTGCTAATTAGTAATTTTTCTTCATAAATTTTGGCCAAAATTTATACTGCTACATATCTTTGGTAAAAATAACCCACATTAGTATATATTATTTGGTCTTTGTGAAAGTTATAGAGTCTACAAACTATGGTGCCAATCACTGAAAATTTATCACTTCTGATCAGGCCTTCAGTACATCAGGTGTACCTCATTTCTTGAGACACTAACAAGTCAGGAAAGTACAAATACCCCCCCAAAAAATGACCCCTTTTTACAAAGTAGACATCCCAAGGTATTAAGTAAGTAGCATGGTGAGTTTTTTTAAGTTGTAATTTTTTCCCACAATTCTTTGCAAAATGAAGATTTTTTATTTTTTTAAATTTTTTTTTACTAAATTGTCATATTATCAGGTTATTTCTCACACACAGCATATGCATACAACAAATTACACCCCAAAATACATTCTGCTACTCTTCCCGAGTACGGCGATACCACATGTGTAGGACTTTTACACAGCCTGGCCACATACAGAGCACCAACATTGATGTAGTACCTTCAGACGTTCTACGAGCAAAAATTACGCATCTCATTTCTCAACCACCTATTACACTTTTGAAGGCCCTGGAGTACCAGGAAAGTGGAATTTCCCATAAAATTACCCCATTTTGGAAAGCAAACACCCCAACATATAATCTGTGTGGCATAATGAGTCTTTTGAACGGTTCATTTTTTTCCAGAAGTTTTTGGAATATGTGGAAAAAAATTAAAACGCATTTTTTTTTTACACAAAATTGTCAATTTATAAGATATTTCTAACACATAGCATGTATATAGCAAAAATTACACCCCAAAATACATTCTGCTACTCCTCCTGAGTATGGCGATACTACATGTGTAGGACTTTTACACAGCCTGGCCACATAGAGAGGCCGAACATTGAAGTAGTACGTTCAGGCGTTCTAGGAGCATAAATGACACATCTCATTTCATTCCTACCCATCACACTTTTGAAGGTCCTGGACCACCAGGACAGTGAAATTACCCACAAAATGACCCCATTTTGGAAAGCAAACACCCCAACGTATATTCTATGAGACATGGGCTGCAAATAGGTACTCGGGTACTCTGATGGCCTGGTGACAGGTACTCGGGTACTCTGATGGCCTGGTGACAGGTACTCGGGTACTCTGATGGTCTGGTGTCAGGTACTCGGGTACTCTGATGGTCTGGTGACAGGTACTCGGGTACTCTGATGGTCTGGTGACAGGTACTCGGGTACTCTGATGGTCTGGTGACAGGTACTCGGGTACTCTGATGGCCTGGTGGCAGGTACTCGGGTACTCTGATGGCCTGGTGGCAGGTACTCGGGTACTCTGATGGCCTGGTGACAGGTACTCGGGTACTCTGATGGCCTGGTGACAGGTACTCGGGTACTCTGATGGCCTGGTGACAGGTACTCGGGTACTCTGATGGCCTGGTGACAGGTACTCGGGTACTCTGATGGCCTGGTGACAGGTACTCGGGTACTCTGATGGCCTGGTGACAGGTACTCGGGTACTCTGATGGCCTGGTGACAGGTACTCGGGTACTCTGATGGCCTGGTAACAGGTACTCGGGTACTCTGATGGCCTGGTGACAGGTACTCGGGTACTCTGATGGCCTGGTGACAGGTACTCTGATGGTTTGGTGACTGGTATTTGGGTACTCTGAAGGGCGGTGACAGGTACTCATATGGACTGTGACAGGTACTTGGGTACTCAGATGGACTGTGACAGGTACTCTGGTACACAGATGGACTGGAACAGGTACTCGGGTACTCAGATGGGCTGTGACAGGTACTCGGTACTCTAATGGACTGTGACAGGTACTCGGTACTCTAATGGACTGTGACAGGTACTCGGGTACCCTGATGGACTGTGACAGGTACTCGGGTACCCTGATGGACTGACAGGTACTCGGTACTCTAATGGACTGTGACAGGTACTCGGGTACCCTGATGGGCCGTGACAGGTACTCCGGTACCCTGATGGGCCGTGACAGGTACTCCGGTACCCTGATGGGCCGTGACAGGTACTCGGGTACCCTGATGTGCCGTGACAGGTACTCGGGTACTCTGATGTGCCGTGACAGGTACTCGGGTACTCTGATGTGCCGTGACAGGTACTCGGGTACTCTGATGTGCCGTGACAGGTACTCGGGTACTCTGATGTGCCGTGACAGGTACTCGGGTACTCTGATGGGCTGTGACAGGTACTCGGGTACTCTGATGGGCTGTGACAGGTACTCGGGTACTCAGATGAACTGTGACAGGTACTCGGGTACTCTGATGGGCTGACAGGTACTCTGATGGGCTGTGACAGGTACTCTGATGGGCTGTGACAGGTACTCGGGTACTCTGATGTGCTGTGACAGGTACTCAAATACTCTGATGGACTGTGACAGGTACTCTGATGGACTGTGATTGACAGGTACTATGAGGGGTGGTGACAGGTCCTCTTTATTGGGGGGCGGGGGCAATCAGTATGATTGGTGTACACTGTATGCGGTAACAAGATGTTACCGCAATCTCCTCCTCACACACGATCGGTGTGTGAGGAGGAGAACCCGTTAACATCCCGTTACCGCAGTTTGTTTACATTTTTGTGATCGGCTGTGAAAGGATCACAGCCGATCACGTGGGTAAACAGCCGGCCAATGGCTGTTTACCAGCGTCGGTGACGAGCAGTGTTCCCGGGGGAACACGCCGCCACCGACGTGCACGCGCAGCGCGCTCGCGATCGCGCGCATGCGCCGTGCACGTTCGGGGTGTGACCATCTGTGATCGGCCATGACTTCATCACGGCCGATCACGTGGTAAACAGCCATAACGAATGGCTGTTCACCCCCTTCGGTGGCGAGCGGTGTCTCCGTGACACGCCGCCACCGAAGAAACAGGGATGCGCGCGCTCGATCGCGCGCATTCCCTGTTTAAACGGGAGGCCGTCATATGACGGCCTCCCGCCGCAATAGGTGCGCCGCCTGGCCGTCATTTGACGGCCGGCGGTCAGCAACTAGTTAACCGGGTGTCGGCTTCTTCTCAGCCGGTGATCCGGCTGCTGCGCCATCTGGTGCTGCGGTGCTTGCAGATGAACATACTTTTGTATGCCGTCCTTATTCCAGGCGTGGAAAATAATGTGACCAATGCCTTGAATCGATTTCAGTGGCAGAGATTTCGGGCCTTGGCTCCGGACGCGGTGAGAGGAGGGATCCCCTGCCCAGGGTGGCTTTGGCAGGTTGCTTTGGAGTCACTGCGGGATGGATCAGGAGGTCGGTGAGCGAAACGACTAGGTCGGCATACATCAGAGTGTGGAGGGAATGGTTGGCTTTTACATGGCTGGCGGACGCCGAGCTGGGGAGGGGGGGGCGGGTGAACTTTTCGAGGTTTATTAGTATTGTATTTCGTGGCTAGGCAGATGGAAAGGATGGGGCCAGTCTCGTCAATTGAGCGGAAGCTGGCGGCGCTGGCATTTTGGTTTAAATTAAGTGGCGAAGTGGATGTTACAAAGGGCTTCTGGGTGCGACAGGCCCTAAAAGGGTACCGGAAAGGTAATCTGCAGAAGGATGGGAGGATGCCGGTGACTTTTGCTATTCTTCAGGCGATTTGCGAGCAATTGGGGGGGTTGTGTGCATCGGGTTACGAGGAGCAGCTGTTGCGAACGGCGTTCTCCCTGGCGTTTTTGGGGCTTTTCGGGTAGGGGAATTGGTCAGTCTGGCAAAAAAGGTTGGGGGTGGGTCTGTTGGGACAAGATGTGGCGTTGCGGGATGATAGTGTGCTGTTGAAGCTCCGCAAGTCTAAGACGGACCAGCAGGAGAAGGGGGTGGATATTTGGTTGTATGCGTTGCCGGGTTCGACGATTTGTCCAGTGCGGGTAGTGACGAAGTTCATGAGGATTAGACCTGGGGGGGGATGGTCCGTTGCTGGTGCATGCGGATGGGACCTTCATGTCCAGTTTTCAATTTGTGGCAGTATTTCAGAAGTGTCTACAGGCAGGGGGTTTGGACAGCTCGCAATTCGCTTCGCACTCCTTCCGCATCGGGGCGGCCACTGAGGCTGCCAAATGTGGGTTGGACGAAGCGGCGGTAAAAAGGATTGGGAGATGGGAGTCCAGGCGTTTCAGGTCTTATGTTCGGCTACATTTGTTGTAGGCTGGGTTTGTTTCATATTTATGGGAAAATGGAGGTTGTTTAGTTTTTTGTTATGCCATTTCAGATGGAGGTCTACCACGCCTCGTCTGGATTCTAGGGCACTCGTACGTTTTTTGGGGTGCCTGGAGAGCGGATGTCAGGCCAGAGGCAAGGCAGCTGGGGATTTCCCGTAGTGAGGCATGCATTAGGTGGTTGGGGATCCCGGGGATGAAATGGAGCAGAGTGGTGCCGGAAATCCACTGGTACGCCAGCCTGGATAGGTCCCCCGATGCGCTTGGGCTCCATGTTGGGGGGAATGACTTGGGGGTTAGATCTACCCGGGATATCATTGCTGATGTAAAATGTGATTTTTTTAATGCTTCGCGGGGATTTTCCGGGAATGGTGTTGGCATGGTCAGACATCGTTGCGCGCACTGCGTGGCGGATGGCACGGTCTGTAGTCAGACTCAATAAAGCCCGCATAAAGGTTAACAAGGCTTTGGGGCGTTTTGTCAAGCGGAATGGGGGTTTGGTGGTGCGACACATGGAGTTGGAGGTTAACGTGGGTATGTACTTACGGGGGGATGGGGTGCATTTGACGGCGGTAGGCATTGATCTATGGGCATTGGGCCTGCAGGACGGGATTGAACGGGCCCTGTGGGTGTGGAGGGGCCCTTAAAGAGGAAGTAAACCCTGATGGGTTTACTTCCTCTTTAATTCCCTGCAAAGGCAAAGCATAATGGACTACTATGCATCGCATAGTAACCCATTATGTGTCACTTACCTGACCCATCTTTTCAGTGGGGTCTCGCAGCTCCGCCGCTGTCATTCGGCGGAGCCGCGATGACGTCACTCCCGCGCATACGCACGGGAGCCAACACGCGCGGCAGCTCAGTTGTTGGAAATGCCGCGCACAGTGCGCCTGCGCGCCGCTGTCTACGGCGCATGCGCCGTAGACGGTGGTGCCTGTCTTTGGGCAAATATCTCCTAAACCGTAAAGGTTTAGGAGATATTTCTTGGACCTACAGGTAAGCCTTAATCTAGGCTTACCTGTAGGTCAAAGTGGTTTGTAAGGGTTTACAACCACTTTAAGGATAAGGTGGTCATCCTTGCGGGCTGTGGCGGTGTCTTTTGTTCTTTGATGGGGCAAGAAAACTGATATGATGGAAGTGTGGGGGGGGGGTTCATAGGTGGTATGTGCCCCCTTTTGGTGTATCCCAGCGGAAGGGTAGGCTGGAATACGGGATTTGGTGGCACTGCGGGAAAGGGCACTCCGGGCTGATAAACGGCCAGAGGCCTGGTATGGTAAAATGTGGTCCCGCAGTGTACTGGTGGAGAGTGTCAAGTTTAAAGGTGAAACGTGGTACCGTCAAAGACCAACTGACTGGGAGTTTAAAATTGCTGTTGCTAAATAGTGTTTATATATATATTTAATAAAGTTATTTAAGTTCTTGGTTGAAGAGTTGTTGATAAAAGGCTGCTTTTGGACATTTATACTCCAAACTCAGTGTGGCCTATTTATTGGGGGGGGGGGAAGGGAAAGGTAACATGGGTAAAAAGGGGGGGTGAAGAGGTAAAGGTAGGGCCAAGGGATAAAGGGGTACGGAAAGTGGTGATATCCCAAATGCATTAGTCGAGTTCATTTACATGGTTTCCTATGGGACATGTTCACATCTGAAAGGGCCAGGGACTTTTAACACAAAATGGTGCTTTATTGGTTCAATATACTTCAATGGAGAAGCTGCAGAAAAGCATGTAATGCATTTTTGCAGCAATTTGTGTTTTTTAATCTGCCCCCAAAAAATGCAAATTGCAGTAAAATGACGCGTGCAAAAATCAAAACGTACAGCAAAAAGCACTGCAGAAACAGATCAAAAGCAAACTGCATAGGTGTGTACCGAGCCTTATGCTGGCCTCACAGATCAATTTTCAGATGAGAATATTCAGACGAAAAATCGTTGTACATTCGCTGAAAGAATTTTGTTTGAAATTTTCACTTGTTTTTAACATTCTGTTTTTAAAATGAATGTAATTTCTGAACGAAAACCACACACATTGTCTGAAAATTCCTTTGACTAAGAAGTTTTCTATTATTTCCAAATTTTCCTGTCACTGTGGTTAAAAAAAAAAGTGGGTCAAATTGGCATTCATTTTCAAAGGTTATTAACCGATTAATCGATTAATCGAAACAATAATCGGCCAACTATGAAAATAATCATTAGTTGCAGCCCTATCTTTAATACATACTTTTAATGGTCTTTTTGTGCGTCCTATGTATTTCTGTGTTGCGGAATATGAAGTCTTTTATCTCGTAGGTGTTTTCTGTACTACCGTGTTTCCCCGAAAGTAAGACAGTGTCTTACTTTCTTTTTATTCCCAAAAGCCCCACTATGTCTTACTTTCGGGGTATGTCTTATATTGGAAAAAAATCCCAGCATGCAGAGCTGCACTGCGCTACAGAAGAGGACTACAAGTCCCAGCAAGCAAGGCTGCACTGCATTACAGAGGACTACAAGTCCCAGCATGCAAGGCTGCACTGTACTACAGAGGAGGCCTACAAGTCCCAGCATGCAAGGCTGCACTATGGAGGACTACAAGTCCAAGCATACAAAGCTGCTATGCTCAGCAGAGGAGAACTGTAAGCCCACACAGCCCGGTATGTTGGGACTTGTAGTCCTCCTCAGCTGCATCTTGCGGTTACATAATAAGAGCTGCAGAGAATCTCTTCACACCCCCCCTCCCCCTCCCCTCCCCCTCCTTGGTCTCTCTCTGTATGACCAGCACTGACCTGTACCGGGAGGACACAGAGCCAGTGACACCTGTCGGCAGTGATCCGGGACCTGGCGCAATAATCCCCTTCTCTGTGGTTGCGTCGCGCCGTTCTGATCAGTCTCGGGCAGCGGCTGTCACTCACAGCCGAGCAGAGTGAAGCCACCTCCCCCTCCCCTTGTATGGCTACACAGTGCTGTGTATGGAGGAGGAGGAGGAGGGGGAGGCGGCTTCAGTGAAGCCGCCTCCCCCTCCTTCTCCTTCATGGACAGCACTGTGTAGCCATACAAGAGGAGGGGGAGGCGGCTTCACTCTGCTCGGCTGTGAGTGACAGCCGCTGCCTGAGACTGATCAGAACGGCGCTGTCTCTTCAGTCGGAGGGGGAGGGCACTGGCCTGGCACCCCCCCCCAGGGTGTGGCACCCGGTGCGGCCCTCACCCCCCGCCCCACTCTTAGTACGCCACTGGAGGCGGCAATACCCCCGTGTTTCCCCGAAAGTAAGACATATGTCTTACTTTCGGGGTACGGCTTATATTAGCCGACCCCTCTGAATCTCCCGATACGTCTTACAATCGGAGGTGTCTTACTATCGGGGAAACACGGTAGTAGATGTGAGGTTAAATTTCTTCTCATTTAGTTGTTTTGTTTTAGTACAGGCAAAACATTGTTTGCAAGGAAAGAAACCTTTACCTGTATAGAACATCAAACCCCTCGGGGGTGGGTCTAGAATTCTTTTGACTAACTTGTCGCGCATCGTAGGCGCTCTTGTGTATATACATTTTGGATTACCAGGAATTACCCCTTGTAGGTGTATATCTGTTAGGAGTATGGGCCAATGCCGTTTTTTTTTTTCAATCTTTTTATGTTGGACATCATAGTCTAAGATGATCGGTACTGTATACATCTTGAAGTCTTGTTTCCCCTTATCTTTGATTAGTTCATTCCGATCCATTTCTGCTACTTCTGTTATTTGTTCTTTTACAAATTTACTGTCATAACCTTTCATGACAAATCTATGTCCAATTTTATCAGCTTGGCTAAAAAAATCATTTTCCTGAGTACAATTACATCCAAGTTGCATCAGTTGGCCTTTAGGAATGTTATACAGCCAATTATGGTGGTGGCAGCTCTCAAGTGGAAGATAGCTGTTTCGATCCACATTAGTGATGGCCGAACAGTTCGCCCGGCGGTCGTTTCACGGCGAATTTCGGCTGTTCGCGGTCCGCAAGTTCGGCGGACTATTGGCGCCGTTCGCCCGGCGGACTTCCGTGTTTTTACTGTGTAAAAGAACTTTGACCTGATGACACATCCATCATGGGGTACAGGACAGCCAATTGAGACATTACAGCACAAGGTCACTTGGACATTCCCCCTAACCTATAAATACACCCGATCCAGCGGCCATTTTACATTCTTTCTTCTGTCACTATAGGGAAAGGTTGCTGTGTGGAGTAGGGAGAGATAAATCGCTAGCTATTTGGTACACAGAAGTTCTTTTCAGGACTGGTATAAGTGTTGGGTGTATATAGGTTTGCTGTGCTACTGATTGTTGCAGCAGCCTGAGTGTCTTTTGTCAGTTTAGAGAAAGGGACAGAGCGCTGTGTGCTGCTATTTTAGGGACAGCCAGATTAGTCATCATCATCATCATTAGCTGTTACTATCAGGTCCACAAAAGTGCTATTCGAGTAACCAGTTATCGCTCCAGTCTCCTCTGTTTTGCCAGTTTGTATAGGGACAGGAAGGAAGCAGTGTGTCAGGCAGTGAGGGGCAGTTTAAACAGTAGCTGTTACTATTAGTTCCACAAAGGTTCTTTTCAGGACTGGTATCAGTGGTATGGTAATAGGCTTGTACATGTATAATATTCTTTCTTCCAAATATAGAAAGAATATTATACTTGACTGCTGCCCTTCAGCTGCAGTCTGCTAATCATTCACAACTCACTTGTTCCACAAAGCTCTTTATCAGGACTGTTAACTTGGTCTGTCTAGGGTGCTACAGTACATAGGGTTGAGTGAGGTACAGTCTGCTACTCTATAAGGACTGTTATCGGTCCACAATACATAGGGTTGAGGTGCACTACTGCTGACCGCTGCCCTATACTGCAGCAGTCCTTCATTGGTATAGGGACTGACGTACAGTCTGCTAATCACTCACACACAACCTACTTGGTCCACAAAAGTCCTTATAAGGGCTGGTAAGGTATATAGGGTGCTACAGTACATAGGGTTGAGTGAGGTACAGTCTGCTATTCTATAAGGACTGTTATCGGTCCACAATACATAGGGTTAAGGTGCACTACTGCTGACCGCTGCCCTATACTACAGCAGTCCTTCATTGGTATAGGGACTGAGAGCTTTGTCACAGGGTCATTTAAAAAATGACAGGCAGAGGAAGAGGCAGGCCCTTCCGCAGGGGTGGTAGGGGTAGGGCAGGAGCAACAGGCTTCACCAAACTGGGAAGTTGCAGAAGGTGCGTTCAATTACTTTAAAGGACGCACCAGACTTGGTTGAATGGCTCACTCAGCCTTACTCTTCTGCACCCTCTTCATCCTCTCGATCTGCACCCTCTTCTTCACTCTCTGCTATGTGCACCCCCAAAGACACTACCACCAACAACACCACCACCACCACCACATACCTTCCGCTTGAGTCACAGGAATTATTTTCCGATCCATATCAAGAGGACATTTCTGATGCGCAGCCACTCTTGGTATTGGAACAGGAAGAGGAGGTAGCAACAACCGCTACTCAGCAGTCTGACGACAGTACCCAGATCAGCCCAAGGAGGAGGTTGGTCCCCGGTGTTGCTGCCTACTCCGAGATCTCTACTTATAGCGGTGGGGAAGGTGACGTTGATGATGACGTGTCTAGTGATGTCACGTGGGTGCCCACAAGAGAGGAAGAGGAGGGGAGTTCAGAGGGAGATATGGACCAGCAGATAGGGAGGAGAAGCAGGAATAACTTACATTGCACAGGAGGGACAAAGCAGACTGCAAATGTATCAGGAGCGAGTCATCGACCATGTACGGTCACATCTGGCGCTCCCAGGACACCGGCACATGGCTCCGCAGTGTGGGCTTTTTTTAACGTGTCCACTGCTGACAATAGCGTTGCCATCTGCAATCTTTGCAGTCAACGCATTAGTCGCGGTAAGCCCAACACTCACCTAGGGACGACCGCCTTAAGAAGGCACATGGGCAGCCATCACCGAGCCCAGTGGGAGCAACGGAACACACAAAGCCACACTGCAGGCTCTCACCGTCCAGCCTCGTCTTCTACTTCTCCTTCTCCTCTCTCCTCACAATTGTCCTCCACTCCACCTTCCATCACGCCAAGCTCACGTTTTTCTGCAAAAAGGCAGGCTTCCGTGGACCTAATGTTCGAGCGTAAAAAAATGATGACGCCGGATAACCCTTTTGCCCAACGGTTGACGGCTGGCTTGTCAGAACTCATAGCCTGCCAACTACTGCCATATAAACTGGTGGACTCGGAGGCCTTTCGCAAATTTGTGGCCATTGGAACACCACAATGGAAGGTCCCAGGAAGGAAGTATTTCTCAGAGAAGGGCATCCCAGAGCTATATGGCCATGTTCAGCGGCAAGTGAATGTATCTCTGGCACACAGTGTCCGTGCCAAGATACATCTGACCACAGACACGTGGTCTAGCAAACACGGGCAGGGAAGGTATATCACTTTTACTGCCCACTGGGTGAACCTTCTGACGGCCGTCAAGCATGTAACCCGTGGCACCCGTGTAGATTTGGTTTTACCGCCACGGATTGCATGCAGGCCTGACTCTTCTTCTCCTCCTCCTCCTACTCCATCCTCCTCCCTCTCCTCCTCAGCTGACTCCTCCTTTTCCGCTGCTAGCATCTATTCCGCTGCGCCGCCCAAGCTCCCCAGAACCTATTCCACATGCCAGGTGAGACGTTGCCATGCCGTGCTGCGTCTGTTGTGCCTGGAAGCCAAGAGCCACACTGGCCCGGCACTCCTTTCAGCTTTGCGTTCACAGGCAGATCAGTGGCTAACACCGCTCAATTTGACAGTTGGAAAAGTGGTGTGTGACAACGGTGCCAATCTGCTTAGCGCATTGAAACAGGGCAAAATCACGCACGTGCCATGCATGGCACACGTCTTAAACTTGGTCGTGCAGCGATTCGTTGTCAAATACCCTGGGGTCCAGGACATCTTGTGGCAGGCAAGGAAAATCTCGGCCCATTTCAGAAGATCTTACACGGCCATGGCTCGCCTTGCTGACATTCAGCGGCGAAACAATCTGCCGGTCAGACGTCTTATTTGCGATTGCCCGACGCGATGGAACTCAACCTTCTATATGCTTGATAGGCTGCTCCAGCAGAAACGTGCAGTTAACATCTACCTGTATGAACTCTGCGGCACAACCGGTTCTGGGGAGCTGGGTTTTTTTTCACCGCGCCAGTGGCTGTTCATGCGCGATGCATGCAGACTTCTGCGCCCATTTGAGGAGATCACCAAACTGGTCAGTCGCAGCCATGGCGCCATCAGTGACATGGTACCTTATGCCTTCTTTATGGAGCGTGCATTGCGTCGTGTCATTGATCAAGCTGTGGAGGAGCAGGAGCGGGAAGATGAGGAAGTCGCAATGCTGGAGGAATTCCCAGGGGGGGGCTACTCTATCTGAGACAAGTGAACAACAGGAGTCTGAAGAGGAGTCAGAGGAGGATGGTGCCGGGGCGGATGAGGAGGAGCAAGAAGAGCATGCTTTAAACCTTTCTGGGATCCCTGTTGTGCGTGGATGGGGAGAGGAGAATGAAGAGGAAGACATTATCCTGGATGATGAGCAGGAGCCAGGCCACCACACCGCTTCCACTTTAGTGCAAATGGGGGCCTTCATGCTCCAGTGTTTTAATAGGGGCCCCCGTATAAAAAGCATAAGGGTCAAGGACCAGTACTGGGTGGTAACGTACTTAGACCCCCGGTACAAACACAAAATGGCGGAAATGTTACCGCCGTCGCAGAGGGCTGTCAGAATGCAGCACTTCCAGGCCTTGCTTCGAGAAATGCTGCATTCTGCTTTTGCGTGCGCTGGCAGAGGAGCAATTCCCACTCCCAGAGAAGGAGTTGCGGGTACCAATCCAACAGCGCCTGCAAGAAGAGGCCGGTTTGAAGATGTGTTGGTGACTTCGGATATGAGGTCATTCTTTCAGCCAACCCATCGACAGGTGTCATCCGGATCCAGCATCAGGGAACGCCTAGACCGTCAGGTGTCCGACTACATCGGGTTAACGGCCGATGTGGACGCTCCTGAGGAGTGATGAACCCCTGGACTACTGGGTGGGCAGGCTTGACCTCTGGCCAGAGCTTGCCCAATTTGCAATCGAACTGTTGGCTTGCCCCTCATCCAGTGTCCTGTCCGAAAAGACGTTCAGCGCAGCAGGGGGGATCGTGACCGATAAGCGTACTCGCCTAGCTCACGACAGTGTTAACTACCTCACATTTCTAAAAATGAATGAGGCATGGATCTCGGAGGAATTCAACACATGTGACCAGTAGACCATGTATATGTCTATAAACAATTTTTTTTAATCGAGCACACAGACCTTCTTTCTTCATTTGGCTCACTTCCTTGTCCAAAAAAAGCACACCGTACTATATGCCCGTACCCTCCTCTTTGAAGAGGTTGAGCGGTGTCATATTTCTACTGGGGCTGCTTATTATGAGGGGCTCCCACCATCCCTGTGCTGTGCTGACATCCTCCTGGGCCTGTACCTCTGCTGTGCATATTATGTGGGGCTCCCACCATCCCTGTGCTGTGCTGACTTCCTCCTGGGGCTGTACCTCTGCTGTGCATATTTTGAGGTGCTCCCACCATCCCTGTGCTATGCTCATTATGAGGGGCTCCCACCATCCCTGTGCTATGCTGACTTCCTCCTGGGGCTGCTTACGGTGCTGCTGTCAGTGCTGTATATCACGGTGCTGGTGTGAGTGCTTTATGTCATGCTGCTGATGTCGGTGCTCTCTATCACGGTGCTGCTGTCAGTGCTGTATATCATGGTGCTGCTGTTAGTGCTTTATGTCACGCTGCTGATGTCAGTGCTCTCTATCACGGTGCTGTTGTCAGATGACTCTATCACGGTGCAGGTGTCTTTGCTGTATGTCACGCTGCTGATGACAGTGCTCTGTATCACGGTGCTGCTGTCAGTGCTGTATATCACGGTGCTGGTGTGAGTGCTTTATGTCACGCTGCTGATGTCAGTGCTCTCTATCACGGTGCTGTTGTCAGATGACTCTATCACGGTGCAGGTGTCTTTGCTGTATGTCACGCTGCTGATGTCAGTGCTCTGTATCACGGTGCTGCTGTCAGGTGACTCTATCACAGTGCAGGTGTCATTGCTGTATGTGACGCTGCTGGTGATCATCTCCTGCACCCTCTTCTTTGCCTATCCTGGTTCCTGACCTTCCCTCTCCTCCATTGCCTTCATGCGCTCCACAGTCCTGAATTGTCAGAACAATTTCCCATATAAAAAAAGAATGCTTGTAGTTGTCGATCCCAGATTCACCTCATACATGTGTTATGTCATTGGCCATGTGGTGGGACTATGTTTGCACAGATAATAATTATTTTGTGGCTGCAGATTTGACCTATAGGTTTGCGAAGTTCGCCTCCCATTGAAGTCAATGGGGCCCGCCGCGAACGTTAAGGTTCGCGAACTATCGGCCGCGTTCGCGGTTCGCGTTCGCGAAACGTCCCGTCGGAAGTTCGTCCATCACTAATCCACATTTTTTAAATTAGTTTTTGTGGTGAGCCTCCCGTGTGTGATCTAGAAAATATACGGTCTTCTTGCTGATATCCCAGGGTGCTATAAATTATGTGGGGGGGGGGGGGGGTGCAAAAATGTTTGAAAAAAAATCAAATGCTGCCACTGTGCCCTCAAGTGCTGCCACTGTGCCCATTGAACACTGCCACTGTGCCCATCAAACGCTGTAATGTTTGTATTTGTGTTAAAAGAAAAAAAATCAATAGTCTAGGCCTTTTCAAAAATTAAAAGTGAAGCTTTTGCTACAATACTCAAAAGCACTGTCCCCCACATAGGCTGCTTCAGTAGTCCAGTGCCAGTCCTCTCCCAAGTTGAATAACACCCAGCATCATGCAACTAACTTCTTGTGAGCTTAGGACGTCAAGAACCCACCCCCTGGGGGTACGTCTTTAGGCATCTCTCGACTGATGGGAATATTCAATGAAGCCGCCTAGCGTCCTACCATTGCTGGGGACCAGGTGGCACCAATAGAGTACATTTACACAATATGCATTGTACAGGACATCAGGTATGTTTGGGCTGTGGTCCCTTTAAGGGGGATGATAAGAGACATTTTTGAGTACTCCAGAAGTTCCCACCCATGCAGCGTAGGGGCTCTGGGGTAGTCTGGTTGGGATGGAGTAGAATTGATTTGCAGTTCTTTCTGGGGCAGGATTGGTAAGTTCCCATTTGGGACCCCAAAGCAGACAGGTCAGGGTCCAGATCTGAACCTGTGACATCTGCGGTGTCTGGCTGTAGCTCTTCTCGCTGTGCCAACTGATTTGCTGGACAGCTCCCTGTCTGATCTCTTGGATAAATCCTGCTTTGTACCTTGTTTCTGATAAATCTTGCACTCTTTGCTCCTCCCATGAACTTGATTTAAGCCAAGCCTCTGCACTTCCTATGTGCCAGATTATTGTTCTCTCTGCAGCTGATGTGTTTCTCCTTTGAATAGCCGCAGCTGTCTTTATCGTCGCTACCACTTTTTCTCACCTTTTTGGATTGTTCCTCAACTACGTTTCCACTTGATCCCAACCAGCAACCACTTGTTACCAACTTTTGACTTGTTTACTGGCTACACTTCTGTTTGATCCCTACTTGCTGCATCTGCTACTGGGCCCTGTCTTGCTCACCTCCTGGTGGGGTGATCCTGAGGATCGCTACCTGGTACTAACATACAGCAAAACCCATCCCCACCAACAGGAGCTCTGGTTAGTGCTTATCCCTGCACCCCATGTGAGCCCACACCATCTGCCAGGGTAACCTGCTTCTATACAGTAATTGCTCAAAGATTAGAACTGGGTGTGACTTTAGTGTTACCAAATTAATAAAAGAAAATGTTGTAAAATATACACTTTATTGACAAATATTAATAATTACCATATATCAACAGTATAGAACAACCAATGCATCAGTGAAACTATGCATCATATAAAGTTCCATCCATTAAGATGTCATTCAGATCACAAGAAAACCTCAGCACGTTTCAACTCATAAAGAATCTTCATCAGGAGAAAAATTGGTATATTACATACTTCAAGATGCATTAATAAAAACAATAGAGGAATGCATGTCCAAGTGAGTGACCCCAGATAGGAAACCAGATAAGATACAAGGGAGACAAGGCTCAACTGAATCCTCAATGATAATAAGGGATGATAGCCTTATACAAATCGGTGACAGAGTCCTTGGCTCCAAGGATCGACTCAATTTGTATAAAGTTATCATACCTTATTATCATTTGTCTCCCTTGTATCTTATCTGATTTCCTATCTGGGGTTTCTCACTTAGACATGCATTATTAATGTATCTTAAAGTATGTAATATACCATTTTTCTCCTGAGGAAGACTCTTTATGAGTTAAAACATGTTGAACCTTTCTTGTTGCCATCTGAATGACATCTCAATGGATGGAACTTCATATGATCCAGAGTTTCACTTGAAGCATTTATTATTATATACTCTTGATGTATGGTAATTTTTAATATTTGTTAAAGTGTATATTTTACAGCATTTTCTTTTATTGGTCAGTTTGGCACTGCTAAAGTCCCACCCGGTTCCACTCTCCACTTTGAGTAATTACAGTTTAATGAGCATGAAGTTTCATTTATGACACATATTGGGATTTAGCAACAAGCATATGTTAACCTACTTATATAGCTACTGGTATCTGAGCCTGACCCCTCACTGTGACAAGTCAGAAACCCTAAACTCTAGTGTGGGATGGGTATACTGGTCATCATATTGTTTTCAGTGATGCCAGAATTATGGGCTGTTTCAGTTTACTTTTGCTGAAGTTAGCCGTTTGCTCGATTTTAGAACACAATAAAGACTGTTTTATTTTTATATGTGGCTGTCTGGTGATCCCAGGCTCCCCAATTTACAGCACGTAAACGTTATAAAAAACATTTATACGCAAACATGCATTAATTACTGACCATGTGTGCAAATTGTTCTATTTTTAATTTACAGATCTGAACGCAACATGATCTTGTGCTTGGGCACATAGAAACAATACATCTGTGGTCAGATACAGTGCCTTGAAAAAGTATTCATAACGCTTGACATTTTCCACTTGTCATCTTACAATCCAAAACGTAAATGTCTCTTTTATTGGGATTTAATGTGATAGAGCCACACAAAGTGGCACATAATTTTGAAGTGGAAGGAAAATGATAAAGTGTCTTTAAAATGTCTCAATCGGCTTTGCACATTTAGAGAGTGATTTTTTTGCCCATTCTTCTTTGTAAGCTCAAGCTCTGTCAGATTGGATGGAGAGTATCTGTGAACAGCAATTTTCAAGTCTTGCCACAGATTCTTAATGAGATTTAGGTCTGGACTTTGACTGGGCCATTTTAACGCATGAATATGTTTTGATCTAAACCATTCCATTGTAGCTCTGGCTGTATGGGTAAGGTCGTTGTCCTACTGCAAGGTGAACCTCCACCCCAGTCTCAAGTCTTTTGCAGACTCTAGCGGGTTTTCCTCTGATTGCCCTGTATTTGGCTCCATCCATCTTCCCATCAACTCTGACTAGCTTCCCTGATCCTGCTGAAGAAAAGCCTCTCCACAACATGATGCTGCCCCACCATCATGTTCCACGGTTGGGATGGTGTGTGCAGAGTGATGTGCAGTGCTAGTTTTCCGCCACACATAGTGTTTTGCTTTTAGACCAAAAAGTTCAATTTTGGTCTCATCTGTCCGGAGAATCTTCTTCCACATGTTTGTTGTGTCCCTCACATGGCTTCTCGCAAACTGCAAACAGGACTTCTTATGTTTATTTTATTTTTTTCAACAATGGCTTTCTTCTTGCCACTCTTCCTTAAAGTGGTGTTGCCCCCCAAAAAATAAAACTACTTAAAATTCTTAAAAAAAATCAAAAAAAAAAAATTGGCAAAAAAAAAAATTTTTACTCACCTCTAAATACCGGTTGCTAGGGGGTCCCTCGTAGTCTGCCTTCTTCATTGCCCGGGCTGGTGACATCACTTCCCCTCACGCCGCACATTCACCTGGGACCTGTCATGTGTCCCAGGTGACTGTACGGCGTATCACGGCGCCCTGCGCCGCTCGCGCATGCGCAGTGGGTGCCCGGCTGTGAAGCCACAGCCGGATGCCCACAGTATGCATGACGGCGCCGCGAGCGGAGCGGGGAGCGAGGGGGGGGCTTCGTTCCCCCGCATCGCTGGACCCTGGGGCAGGTAAGTGTCCGATTATTAAAAGCCAGCAGCTGCAGTATTTGTAGCTGCTGACTTTTAATTTTTTTTTTTTTAGGGGGTACCCCACTTTAAAGTGGTTGTATACCCACATTTTTAACTTTTACCTACAGGAAAGCCTATAATAAGGCTTACCTGTAGGTAAAAAAAATATCTCCTAAACCTGTACGGTTTAGGAGATATTCCCCTCGGTATGCGCCGCTGACTGCAGCGGCGCATGCGCACAAGGGGTTTCTCGCCGTCAAAATCCGGCAGCAGCCGAGCGGCCGGACTGAAATTTCCCGCGCGCATGCGCGGGAGTGACGATATCGCGGCTCCGGCCACTCACAGCGCCGGAGCCGCGATACCCGG
The DNA here is from genome assembly GCF_037356315.1 of Lithobates pipiens. NCBI lineage: Eukaryota > Metazoa > Chordata > Amphibia > Anura > Ranidae > Lithobates > Lithobates pipiens. The sequence continues at coordinate 88,257,782 of NW_027507685.1, forward strand.
AAGAAACGCCGAGGGAGCATGTCAGCTCCCTCGGCGTGGATCGGGCCAGATGTCGGGGCCTCGTTCTAAGGTAAGTATTTCATAATGAGCTAGTATGCGGTGCATACTAGCTCATTATGCCTTTTGCTTTGCAGGTTTAAACAAAAAAAAATAAAAAATGTGCGGGTTTACTACCGCTTTAAAGGCAAGAATTGTGGAGTGCACGACTAATAGTTGTCCTGTGGACAGATTCTCCCACCTGAGCTGTGGAACTCTGCAGCTCCTCTAGAATTACCATGGGCATCTTGGCTGCTCCTCTGATTAATGCTCTCCTTGCCCGGCCTGTCAGTTTAGGTGGATGGCCATGTCTTGGTAGGTTTGCAGTTGTGCCATACTCTTTCCATTTTCGGATGATGGATTGAACAGTGCTCCATGAGATGTTCAAACCATGGGATATTTTTTTATAACCTAATCCTGCTTTAAACTTCTCCACAACTTTATTCCTGACCTTCTGATAACATCAAATCTGATGACGAAACACATCAAGATAGGACGCACGGTGCTCTATGCAGAGCTCTAGGTGGAACACACACCAAAACACCAGAGCAGTTTTATGTTTTGTATTTGCTGATATGGATGGCTGTACAGGAAGAGTTTGCAAAGTTTATTTACTGTATGCTAAACCTGCCTGAAGGCTTTTAATAAAGAGTCAAAACGTTCTCATGCTATGTGGAGCCCATTTTAATTTTTTTCTGACTGCCACGTGATTCATCCATGGAGTTACAGAATGCTGTAAGGAGGGAACAATTGGAGCCGGTTGGCGAATTTTCCTGGTCACGGAGAGCGCTCAAGCTCGTTTGACTCCTCTTGTTATGACATTGAGGGTCATCTACATTTGATGAGTGGGGACCTTCACTGAACTTCCATGAGGTGTTTGTTTGGTAGCACATTGAATAACACTCATTGTGGGATTTACACAGCGAGAGCGTGTACTCTGGAAAATACGTTTTTTCTTCATATCAATCGCCATAGGACTTACGAACACTTTTTCAAGTTTTATATAAAATTACGCATTTGATGGTACACATTAATTGCAAGCACTGTTTGTTCATGGGAATAAGGTTTTTGTGAATCGCTATCATTTATCCTTGACCTATCTGGTGTGTTCCTTGGCCTTCATGATGCTGTTTGTTCACTAAGGTTCTCTAACAAACCTATGAGGGCTTCACAGAACAGTTGTATTTATAGCGAGATTAAATTACACACAGGTGGACTCCATTTACTAATTAGATGACTTCTGAAGAGAACTGGTTCCAGGTTAGATTTTAGTTAGGGGTATTAGAGTAAAGAGGGCTGAATACAAATGCAGGCCACACTTTTCACGTACGGTGCCTTGCGAAAGTATTCGGCCCCCTTGAAATTTTCAACCTTTTGCCACGTTTCAGGCTTCAAACATAAAGATATAAAATTTTAATTTTTTGTGAAGAATCACCAACAAGTGGGACAAAATTGTGAAGTGGAACGAAATCTATTGGATATTTTAAACTTTTTTTAGCAAATAAAAAACTGAAAAGTGGTGCGTGCAAAATTATTCGCCCCCTTTACTTTCAGTGCAGCAAACTCACTCCAGAAGTTCAGCGAGAATCTCTGAATGATCCAATGTTGTCCTAAATGACTGATGGTGATAAATAGAATCCACCTGTGTGTAATCAAGTCTCTGTATAAATGCACCTGCTCTGTGATAGTCTCAGGGTGCTGTTGAAAGCGCAGAGAGCATCATGAAGACCAAGGAACACACCAGGCAGGTCCGTAATACTGTTGTGGAGAAGTTTAAAGCCGGATTTGGATACAAAAAGATTTCCCAAGCTTTAAACATCCCAAGGAGCACTGTGCAAGCGATCATTTTGAAATGGAAGGAGTATCAGACCACTGCAAATCTACCAAGACCTGGCCGTCCCTCTAAACTTTCAGCTCAGACAAGGAGAAGACTGATCAGAGATGCAGCCAAGAGGCCCATGATCACTCTGGATGAACTGCAGAGAACTACAGCTGAGGTGGGAGAGTCTGTCCATAGGACAACAATCAGTCATACACTGCACAAATCTGGCCTTTATGGAAGAGTGGCAAGAAGAAAACCATTTCTCAAAGATATCCATAAAAAGTCTCGTCTAAAGTTTGCCACAAGCCACCTGGGAGACACACCAAACATGTGGAAGAAGGTGCTCTGGTCAGATGAAACCAAAATCTAACTTTTTGCCCACAATGCAAAACATGTTTGGCGTAAAAGCAACACAGCTCATCACCCTCAACACACCATCTCCACTGTCAAACATGGTGGTGGCAGCATCATAGTTTGGGCCTGCTTTTCTTCAGCAGGGACAGGGAAGATGGTTAAAATTGAGGGGAAGATGGATGCAGCCAAATACAGGACCATTCTGGATGAAAACCTGTTGGAGTCTGCAAAAGACCTGAAACTGGGACGGAGAGTTATCTTCCAACAAGACAATGATCCCAAACATACAGCAAAATCTACAAAGGAATGGTTCACAAATAAACATATCCAGGTGTTAGAATGGCCAAGTCAAAGTCCAGACCTGAATCCAATCGAGAATCTGTGGAAAGAGCTGAAAACTGCTGTTCACAAACGCTCTCCATCCAGCCTCACTGAGCTCGAGCTGTTTTGCAAGGAAGAATGGGCAAGAATTTCAGTCTCTCAATGTGCAAAACTGATGGAGACATACCCCAAGTGACTTGCAGCTGTAATCTCAGCAAAAGGTGGCTCTACAAAGTATTAACGCAAGGGGGCCGAATAATTTTGCACGCCCCACTTTTCATTTTTTCACAATTGTGTCCCACTTGTTGGTGATTCTTCACAAAAAAAATAAAAAATTTATATCTTAATGTTTGAAGCCTGAAATGTGGCAAAAGGTTGAAAAGTTCAAGGGGGCCGAATACTTTCGCAAGGCACTGTATCTGTTTGTAAAAAATGTGGAAAACAATTTATCATTTTCCTTCCATGTCACAATTATGTGCCACTTTGTGTTGGTCTATCGCATAAAATCCCAATAAAATACATTTACGTTTTTGGTTGTAACGTGACAAAATGTGGAAAATTTCAAAGGGTGTGAATACTTTTTCAAGGCACTGTACGTAAAAAAATTTTTAGCAATAAAAAGCATCATGTACATGAGCAGCCCCTATGGTTTCCTAAAAAAAAAAAACTGTCTAATAGAGGTTAGCTGAAATTCTGGCAGTTGATGTTCATATTTTTGATGCACACAGCATGCCTCGTCTTTCTTTTAACGCACAAATAAGTAAAGATGTGGCATCCATCAAACAACCAAATCCTTATTTCTGTGTCCCTTCAAATCCCCAATGGGTAGATTTTAGAGCATAAAGATATAAACGGAGTCAGACTGTGTCAGAATTTTCCATTTTGTTGTGTCTGTTCATTTCAACATCTTCTAACCGTTTCTTTCAACCATTGTGTTTTGATGTACCTTGTACATCACTATAGATTAACAGGACCACTAAGAATTCTCCTGTAAGCTCTAATCGGATGTTGTCAAGACTTCGGAGTCCCTCAACATATAGTAGTCTATTGCTGTAGTGCGGCAATATAAAAAGGAATTCGGCATTAATAGTAAATTACACTTGCATTTCCATATTAGAAATAAAATTTTACTTTTTTTTTTTTTAAAGCGGGGTTCCACCCTAAAGTGGAACTTCCGCTGATCAGGACCCTCCCCCCCTCCGGTGTCACAATTGGCACCTTTCAGGGGGGAGGGGGGTGGAAATACCTGTCAAAGACAGGTATTTACACCCACTTCCGGGCATAGACTCCCGTGGGAGTCTATGCCTCTTCCTGTCCTGCCGCGCTGTCTGCTGGGACACACACGGGTCCCAGAGACAGCGCGGACAATTCCTACTGCACTGCGCGACTCGCGCATGCGCAGTAGGGAACCGGGAAGTGAAGCCGATTTGCTTCACTTCCTGATTCCCTCACCTAGAATGGTGGCAGCAGCAGCCGAGAGCCGAGCGATCGATCGGCCTCGGCTGCCGGGACAGGTGAGTGTCCATTTATTAAAAGTCAGCAGCTGTAGTATTTGTAGCTGCTGGCTTTTAATATTTTTTTCCCCAGTACAGTCCCGCTACACAACAATCACAAAAGGTCACAAACCTGGGCAACTTGATAACTGAGTATAGTATATCAGAAAAATTATGTGATCGTAAATTCTGGATGTCTGGCAACATGCATTTTTAGAAATAGGTCAACAAAGGAAACCCAGACTATTTCTGCCAGTATGGGTGCAACCACTAGTCGCCCGCTCACAGTAGATTCACTGAGAGACCGCCACCACAACATACCTGTAGGTCACGGTAAACTGCCTGCTTTTCAGGTGTGCGTGCATGCATGTGCCCCCTGCTGACCCGTGCTGTGATAAGACACGGCACAGGTTTGTCAGGAGGTTTTAGCCAATGATTTCAGCTGAAACCTGCTGATTGGCTGTGGCCAGTCACAGCACAGAGTTCTAGGTTTACAAATAACACAGAACTCTGTACACAGAACAGTGGTCGTTTTCTTCTCCCTGAAAATAAAAGAGATAAAACAGCCAAATCTCTGAGTAAAAGCAGCACACATTACACTTGTTAGGCACACAGTTCCATAGTTGTTATTTCTGACCTAGTTCCATTTTTGTCCATATTGACCTAGTTCCATGGTTGTCCATATTGACCTGGTTCCATGGTTGTCCCTGTTGACTGGATCCATGGTTGTCCCTGTTGACTGTATCCATGGTTGTCCCTGTTGACTGGTTCCATGGTTGTCCCTGTTGACCTGGTTCCATGGCTTCCACATTTGAGCTGGTTCCATAGCTACGTCAGATGACCTGGTTTCATGGCTTCCACAGTTGACCTGGTTTCATGGCTACCTCAGTTGACCTGGCTTCATGGCTACCTCTGTTGACCTGGCTTCATGGCTACACACAAGGGTTAAAAATAATTTATTGTACAGCTCTGGGGGTCGTCTTCCGTCTTGGGGGGTCTTCTCGCCAGACTCCTCCGCTATCTTCTGCTCTTTTGCTAGCTCTTTTACTAGCGGAGAAGCCCGGCTTTCTTCTTTGTCGCCGCCGCCCGGGGGTCTTCTTCCAACTTCGGGGACCTGGTTCCGTGGTTGTCACTGTTGACCTGGTTCCGTGGTTGTCACTGTTGACCCGGTTCCGTGGTTGTCACTGTTGACCTGGTTCCGTGGTTGTCAACTTTGTGATTCTTTGATGTGCTTTACTGTTATGGCAATTTTTCACTTTTTTTTTTTTTTTTTTTATGTAGAGTTCAGCCAGAATAGCACAGGATAAATAGTTCAGTAAAAGATGCTTTTTCTTTCTTTCATTAATGCTGAAGGCAGTTTGGATGGTCTGTGCTGTCCCAGTTTTCTTTGGAGGCTAGCATTATGTGACAAAGTGGAATCTTGAAAACTTCCCTAGAAGAACTAGTGTCAAACTTATCCATTCAAAATTGTGTGTTCGGCATTAAAGTAGATGTAAAACCTAAATCTATAGCTTTTATTTGCTGAAGAATACATTTTGCCACTTTCATTTTTGTTCATCCTTTATTACTGCCCAGAGCTGCTGATCTCTGCACCCCCACTGTGTTTCTGCAACAGAACCACAATATATTGCTTGCAGAGTAGCTTGGTCCCAGATCACATCCAGGTATTACTTTGTTACCAAAAATATGCTAAAGAAAATGGAATCCAATTGCGCATACAAAATGCTTGTAAACTGGCCTCTTGTTGCTTATATTATTTTTAAAAGCAAAAGGTTATTCCCTCATTGGCATCTTAGCCTGTCTTCTTCAGGGTTTGGGATCCTTCACCATCTTGATTGGCTAGGCTAGGAAGATGAAACTCCCATGCATGTGTGTGGGTGGGGCTCACTCTGCCCAAGTGGGGACCCGGAGAAAGCCCTTGCTACTGTCCCTAAAGGTGAATTGAGGCTGCTGTATAGGGCAAGGTTGGCATTAAGGCAGTACTTCGGTTTAAAAGTGATGCTTCTGCAAAAAAGCGCAACTCCTTGTAATCCATGGCCCAACCTCTAAACACTTCACATTGTTTATTACGGACATCAGCTCCTCATACTTCATAACGTTCTCTCTGTATTGTGCAGCAATAGGGAAGGTGACTAAGCACACAAGCTCCCTCTCTACCAACGCCTTCCATCACCTTTGCCAAGTCACCACTGCTTCCCGACCGGCTGGTTGCTTATGCACTGTGCGCAAGTACTGTAGTCATTAGCAACGCCAATATAGTCATTAGCCTCTGAATAGCTTCACTGCACATTGGATATGTCTACTACATATTTTCCAACTCGTCTTGTCCCCTTTAATAAGCCCTGTTCTTGTGATATGTCATACATGGATGCACCCCTTTAAGATCTTCAATACACATTCCTGTATATGATCTTCAAGGTGCTCCTAAGTTAGTCCACCACTGATGCCCCTGATTTCCCACTGAGGTAGTAATACCTTAAATAGTCCTTAGAGATCTTTGGTCAAGCATGAATCCATACCCCCGAATCTCTGACTGGGCTCCCACGAGGGGTGGTTAAGTGCAAAACAGGGAAACCCATCATTAGCAGCATGTCCTTAGCTGGGGAGACCTGAAACCGAACCCCCGGCTATCTTGCTATGTCATGGTCAGGGGTCAGGCTCAGAGACCAGTAGCTTTAGAAGTTGACTGGCAGGATAGATATACAAACAGGTCACCCTGGAGGATGATGAGGGCTAGTCCAAGATGTGGGGTCTAAGCACTAACAAATATTCACCAGAGTTCCTAATGGTGGAGATGTGATTGGCTGCATGTTAATACAAGTTTGCGGTCCACAGGATCACCCCACCAGGAGCTGAGCAAGTTGGTGTCCAGGAGCAGATATAGATCAATCAGAAGCATAGTCCAGTAAATAAGCCAAATCTCGTAACGAGTGGTTGCAAGTTGGGATCAAGCACAATTGTAGTCAAAGGTCGGTAACGAGTAGTAGTGAAGATACAAAGAACGGGTTAATACCGCGTTAGAGCACAGACAAATAAAAAATAGCTGCAACGAAAACCATCAAATTTCTCTACGGTACAAAGTAATGAAAAAATAAATAAAAACAATAAAATAACATTTTTTAATAAGCACAACTTATGTTTTTTATTAGTAGTGAAGCTACAGATGGCAGCAGGAGTGACAAGAGCGAGATATTGGCTGGAGAGAGCACAATATGCTGGGAAACATGAAGTGCAGAGACATGTCTTAAATAGGAAGTTCATAGGAGGAGCAGAGAGTTCAAGGTTTACCAGAAACAAGGTACAAGGCAAGAGTGTCCAAGGAATTGTCCAGTATTTCAGGTGGCTTAGCATGAGGGGACATTGCCAGACACAGCAGAGGTGGCTTAGCATGAGGGGACATTGCCAGACACAGCAGAGGTTGCAGGTTCAGATTGTGACATACTAACTACAGTAACCCTGAGACGGTTCCCTCCTTTTTTATGTGTTTGCACTAGCAGAGGGCAGTACCTCCCCAAAAAGCTGGATAAAGTCAAGCAAAGTGCCACATCTGGCCCCTGTGCCATATTTTGGAGACCACTGCAATATACAGTACCAAGACCTGCCAGCCATAGCACCATGGCAAATGGCAGTTTAAGGTTTCATAGTTAGTAAGTAGATACCAGTCCATCCAGTTCAACCTGAGTGAGTGTCTACAATTGTCCCTATCCCTGTACATTGCACACTCTCATCGGTCCCCACAATCCAAGGTCCCCATTCTTATAGTAGGGCCAATTTTGGACAGAGGCCAATTAACCTACCTGCATGTCTTTGGATTGTGGGAGGAAACCGCAGTACCCGGAGGAAACCCACGCAGGCACAGTGAGAACATGAAAACTCCAGGCAGGTAGTGTCGTGGTTGGGATTCGAACCAGCGACCCTTCTTACTGCTAGGTGAGAGTGCTAACCACTACACCACTGTGCTACCCACATTGTAAATACATCTTGGCACTTGCCAAGTGATTTCACATTTTGATGATGGCTCTGCAAATTTTTATTGAATTTCAGCTTTCACAAAACCCTGTCTTCTCCTGTGCCGTGGCAAGATTCTGTGAGACAAATCCTTTCCCGTTTGTGTTTTCATATATGCCCGTCTTTGGGCGGATCTCTTCCGAAGACTGTCTGAGGAATATCATTAGGTGATAAAAAAAGAAACGAGATCTTCAGCCCATGAAATAAAAATGTACAGTTGGCTTTGGATCCCAATACTTGGAAAAATCTAATAGAGAAGACATACTGTATAAATAATATATAGCTGTAATGTAGTAGCCACATTGAAGTGATGAGTTTATCCTCTTGGGAGGTGCAGGAATAAAAATAAATAAATCTATGGACCGGGATTGTCTGTTAGATGACTGTGAACTGCCATTTACAAGAGTTTACCATGTGGGAAATAAAATATGGAGGAGTTTTTATTTTTGTAGGTTCACGCTTGAGCTTCCTTGAGCATTTTTGGAGTATTTTTTTATCCGCTTTTCTAAGTGCATTTTTTGGCCATTTCCAAGCATGAGTGTTTTTGTTTTGGCTAATGGAAAGCTAGTGAGAGGATAGTGACAAGCTGCATCTGGTGGCCGGGGTGGCAGGCTAGTGATGAGCTGAATCTGGTGGCCGGGGTGGCAGGCTAGTGATGAGCTGCATCTGGTGGCTGTGGTGGCAGGCTAGTGACAAGCTGCATCTGGTGGCCAGGGTGGCAGGCTAGTGACAAGCTGCGTCTGGTGGCCGGGGTGGCAGGCTAGTGACAAGCTGCATCTGGTGGCCGGGGTGGCAGGCTAGTGACAAGCTGCATCTGGTGGCCGGGGTGGAAGGCTAGTGACAAGCTACATCTGGTGGCCAGGATAGCAGGCTAGTGACATGCTGCATCTGGTGGCTGGGGTGGCAAGATTGTGACGAGCTGCATCTTGTGGCTGGGGTAGCAAGATTGTGGCGAGCTGCATCTTGTGGCTGGGGTGGCAGGCTAGTGACAAGCTGCATCTGGTGGCCAGGGTGGAAAGTTACTGATGAGCTGCATCTGAGGGCAAGGGTGCCAGGCTAGTGACAAGTTGCATCTGGTGGCTGGGGTGGCAGGCTACAGTGCCAAGAGTTGAAGCTTTTATTATAATAGAAATAATGTATTTCAACCACTGCTCATAGGGGACTTTTTGTCCCCAATGTGGTAATAAATTAAGTTTAGTGAAAAAAAAAATAGAAAAAAGTGTAAAAAATTAAAGTTACACCCAAACACTTAAAATTCCCTCCTAAAAAAAATGTCCCCCCCCCCCCAACCCCGCATACATGCCCCTGATGTTTCATTAAAGAAAACCTCTTACCATACAATGCATCACATAAGGGACTTTGTATTACCAATGTGGTGAAAAATAAAGTTCAGTTAAAAGAAAAAAAAAGAAAAAGAAATTTAAGTTACACCCAAGCTCTTAAAATTACTCCAATGTGTCCACGTGATACAAGAGATGGTCAGAGACTGTGGCCGTGATACAAGAGATGGTCAGAGACTGTGGCCGTGATACAAGAGATGGTCAGAGACTGTGGCCGTGATACAAGAGATGGTCAGAGACTGTGGCTGTGATACAAGAGATGGTCAGGGACGATACAAGAAATGTTGAGGAAAGTAGAAACATAGCACTGGACCTGTATGTTTATTTTACTGGAATTGTTACCGTAAAGTGGATTTCCACCCATTTAACAGTCAGCAGCTACATAAAGTGTAGCTGCTGACTTTTAATAAACACACACTTATCTGTCACTTGTTCCAGCAATGTGTCCACCCAAAGCCTCGCTCCCTTCCCCCTCCTCACCCACGGCATTTTATCTGTGGGTGCCCGGCTGTGGCTTCACAGCCGAGCACGAGCTGTGCATGCGCGAGCCACGTTCTGAATGGCTGGGCAATCTTCTGGGACCTGTGATGTGTCCCAGAAGATTGCGGGGGGGGGAGGTGAACTTCCTTCCAGTGCCACAGCACCAGGGGAGGAAGTGGGAGCTGGGTGACTGTTAAAACTGGGTACCCGCTAGGGTGACCACATTTCCAAACTGCCATTCAGGGACAACCCCCCCCCCCCCCCCCCCCCGCACCCGCTCAAAAAAGATGGTTTTTGATACCTTTTTTGCCAATTTTTTGGGGAAAAAAAAGCAAACAGTGGTAACCAGTTTAGACAGGTATGCAATGTACACCTGCTTTAACTAAGTCACTTAGTGACAACGGTGTACTTTGTACATCACTTACTCTGGCAAGTTCACTGCATCACAAGGCTTTGGCTGCTCTGCTTGGCTCCATTGCACCGCCTGAGCTGCCCGATCACACTGTAGAAGGCACTCAGATGGTCTCAACCGGCTCTGGACCAAGCCGAGCGTCACAGCCATATTTTTTACTGGCAACCTTTTACTTTTTCTGGCATTTTTTTTACATTTACTTGCAGGAGAAAATTGTCTGTTTTTTATTGGCTGCCACTAAATACTGACGGTTGGCAACACTGATGTGGGGGCTGAAGGAGAGGTCAGAGTCAAGGATGACACCCAGCACCCTGGCATGTGTGGAGGGACTAATGGTTGTGCTGTTGATAAAATCATGGGGGGGGGGGGGGGGGACTGGGAAAGAGGAAATGTAACTAGCTCCGTTTTAGTAAGACTGAGTTTGAGGAAGTGGTGTGACTGTGACATCTATACCAATATGTCATTCAGTAAGTTTAAGATCCATGAGGAGATCGAGGAGGTTAGTTGAAGAGGGGAGAGAGATCTGTGTGTCATCGGCATATAGGTGGTATTGGAAGCCATATGAGGTTATCAACTGACACAGGGAAGAGGTATAAAGAGAGAATAGGAGAGGCCCAAGGACGGAGCCTTGGGGTACCCCAACAGAAAGAGGAACAGAGGAGGAGTTGTAAGTGACACTGAAAGTGGAGGAAGAGTGGAGGGGGCAGCCGAACGGAGGGGGACAGCAGCAGAATGGAGGGGGACATGGAGGAACACTGGAGGGGAGGCAGTAGCAGAACAGAGGGGGACAGGGAGGAAAACTGGAGGGAGACAGCAGCAGAACGGAGGGGGCCACGGAGGAAAACTGGAGGGGACAGCAGAAGAATGGAGGGGGACACAGAGGAAAACTGGAGGAGGACAGCAGCAGAACGGAGAGATAGTGGGGGACAGCAGCATAATGGAGGGGGAGTATGCTCACTGTAACAAAGTGTATCACTAACCTGGAAGTTTGTCAATGTCTGGCGGGAGGCAAACTCACGGACCTCGGCGCTGCTGGCAATGCACTGCAACGGCTGCGGGAGTAGTCGGCGGCGGCCCCAGGACTGGCACTGACTGGGCACAGGCTGTAATCCTTACCAGCAGTAAGTCTGGCTCTGTCTGGTGGGGATTAAAAATACATTTTATTTATGTTAGATGTTTTCTGTAAGAGTTTTTAAATAAGGAAAAAATAAAGTATGGGGGCACAGAAGAACAGAAGGGGACAAGGAAGAACGGAGGGGGACACCAGCAGAACATAGGGGGACACGGAGGAAGAACAGAGGGGGACAGCAGCAGAACAGAGGGGAACAGCAGCAGAACAGAGGGGCACATGGAGGAAGTACAGAGGGGGACACGGAGGGGGACAGCAGCAGAACAGAGGGGAACAGCAGCAGAACAGAGGGGGACACGGAGAAAGAATAGAGGGGGACATGGAGGAAGAATAGAGGGGGACATGGAGGAAGAATAGAGGGGGACACAGAGGAAGAATAGAGGGGGACACAGAGGAAGAATAGAGGGGGACACAGAGGAAGAATAGAGGGGGACACAGAGGAAGAATAGAGGGGGACACAGAGGAAGAATAGAGGGGGACACAGAGGAAGAATAGAGGGGGACACAGAGGAAGAATAGAGGGGGACACAGAGGAAGAATAGAGGGGGACACAGAGGAAGAACAGAGGGGGACACAGAGGAAGAACAGAGGGGGACACGGAGAAAGAACAGAGGGGGACATGGAGAAAGAAACAGAGGGGGACACGGAGGAAGAACGGAGGGAGACAGCAGCAGAACAGAGGGGAACAGCAGCAGAACATAGGGGGACACGTAGGCAGAACGGAGGGGGACACGGAGGAAGAACGGAGGGGGACAGGAAGGAAGAATGGAGGGGAACAGCAGCAGAACAGAGGGGGACACGGAGGAAGAACGGAGGGGGACACGGAGGAAGAATGGAGGGGAACAGCAGCAGAACAGAGGGGGACACGGAGGAAAAACAGAGGGGGGCATGGAGGAAGATCGGGGGGGGAGACGGAGGAAGAACGGGGGGGGGACAGCAGCAGAACGGAGGGGGACACTGAGAAACAACGGAGGGGGACACTGAGAAACAACGGAGGGGGACACTGAGAAACAACGGAGGGGGACACTGAGAAACAATGGAGGGGGACACTGAGAAACAACGGAGGGGGACACTGAGAAACAACGGAGGGGGACACTGAGAAACAACGGAGGGGGACACTGAGAAACAACGGAGGGGGACACTGAGAAACAACGGAGGGGGACACTGAGAAACAACGGAGGGGGACACTGAGAAACAACGGAGGGGGACACTGAGAAACAACGGAGGGGGACACTGAGAAACAACGGAGGGGGACACAGAGAGACAACGGAGGGGGACACTGAGAAACAACGGAGGGGGACACTGAGAGACAACGGAGGGGGACACTGAGAGACAACGGAGGGGGACACTGAGAAACAACGGAGGGGGACACTGAGAAACAACGGAGGGGGACACAGAGAGACAACGGAGGGGGACACAGAGAGACAACGGAGGGGGACACAGAGGAAGAAGGGAGGGGGACAGCAACAGAAAAGAGGGGGACACAGAGGAAGAATGGAGGGGGACAGCAGCAGAAAGAATGGAGGGGGACAGTCAGCAGCAGAATGGAGGGGGAGGGGGACAGCAGCAGAATTGTACACTAACCTGGACTCCTGGAAGTTTGTCAGTGTCTGTATTTTAACTGCAGGACCTCGTGGGCGGGAGGAGCCTGGGCTCTGGAGGAGGAATCTGAGGAGGAATCTCAGTGAGAGCACAGGCAGTGAGAGGAGTAGGACACACACGAGACTGAAGCTGCTGACTGGCCTGCCCTGGAGTCTGGAGACCAGACGTCAGTGGCGCCCTGTGTCGTCAGTGGCGTCACTCTGGCTGGGCTGGGGACCGGTACGTTACTGTGCGGGGCCTGCGGGGGGGTTGCATTGCCCACACTCACTGCCAGTGCCACCAGCTCCTTCTCAGCCCGCCCCTCAGGCTGACGTCACTGGTTGCTAGATGCGGGGCGGCCCCTAGCCTAGCAACCAGACTGCCAGCATGAGTCATCCTCCTGTGCGCTGTGTAGTGTGACACTGATACTGACTGTGTGTGGCGGCGCCGCGGCGGCAGACAGAGAGAGGGAGCGGACTCAGCGGAGCAGACTGTGTTTTGTTTCATTCCGGGACACTGTATTGTCCCGGAATGAAGGTGCCCGGGACACGGGACAAAAGTGTGAAATCAGGGACAATCCTGGGCAATCCGGGACACGTGGGCACCCTAGTACCCGCTTCCCCCCCCCCCCCCCAAAAAAAAATAAAAAAATTACATACCAAATGTGGCATTTCAGGGGGTCACCAGTACTTAAAGTGGAAGTTCCATTTTTGGGTGGAACTTCGCTTTAAAGTATTCATTTTGGTGTAAATGATCTGATTCCTTGGCAGGCAGCTTCCACACCCCAGAGGATCTCCAGTCTCCTTGGCTTCTAGTGTAATGTAAGAAGGGTTGAAATTAAAAAAGCACACCACTGCTAAGAGGTCCAGATACAACTTTATTCCATAAAGGTCAAGTGAACAATTCAAGATATAGTAAATATGTTTCAGGGGTCTAAGTACCCGCTTCATCAGGACTTGACTGGTAATTAAACAAGCTGCTGATTAGGACTGTGCTTTCAACTCACACTAGAATAAATACCATTGTAGGTCCAGTTCACTACTAGTTTGTTCACTTTGTTGAAAGTCAAGCCCTGATGAAGGGGGCACTTAGACCCCTGAAATGCGTTTTCTATTTCTTAAATTGTACCCCTGAACTTTAAGGCAATCTGGACCTCTTAGTGGTGTGTGCTTTAATTTCAACCCTTCTTACATTATGGTAGAAGAGATGGTAAAAGACTGCAGACATGTGGCAGGAGATGGTCAGAGACTATGGACATGATACAGGAGCTGGTCAGATACTGCAGACATTACAGGTGGTGGTTGGAGACCTCAGATATATTACAGGATATGGTCAGAAACCTCAGATACATTACAGGTGATGGTCAGAGACTGCAGACTTACAGGTGATGGTCAGAGACTGCAGACTTATAGGAGATGGTCAGAGACTGCAGACTTATAGGAGATGGTCAGAGACTGCAGACTTATAGGAGATGGTCAGAGACTGCAGACTTATAGGAGATGGTCAGAGACTGCAGACTTATAGGAGATGGTCAGAGACTGCAGACTTATAGGAGATGGTCAGAGACTGCAGACTTATAGGAGATGGTCAGAGACTGCAGACTTATAGGAGATGGTCAGAGACTGCAGACTTATAGGAGATGGTCAGAGACTGCAGACTTATAGGAGATGGTCAGAGACTGCAGACTTATAGGAGGTGGTCAGAGACTGCAGACTTATAGGAGGTGGTCAGAGACTGCAGACTTATAGGAGGTGGTCAGAGACTGCAGACTTATAGGAGGTGGTCAGAGACTGCAGACTTATAGGAGGTGGTCAGAGACTGCAGACTTATAGGAGGTGGTCAGAGACTGCAGACTTATAGGAGGTGGTCAGAGACTGCAGACTTATAGGAGGTGGTCAGAGACTGCAGACTTATAGGAGGTGGTCAGAGACTGCAGACTTATAGGAGGTGGTCAGAGACTGCAGACTTATAGGAGATGGTCAGAGACTGCAGACTTATAGGAGATGGTCAGAGACTGCAGAGTAATAGGAGATGGTCAGAGACTGCAGACTTATTATAGGAGATGGTCAGAGACTGCAGGCAAGAAACAAGAGATAGAGACAGCCAACATGTTGCAGGAGATGGTCAGACATTGTGGACATGTAAGCAGGAGATGGTCAGAGACTGCAGACAAGAAACAAGAGATAGTCAGAGACATCTAACATGTTGCAGGAGATGGTCAGAGACATCTAACATGTTGCAGGAGATGGTCAGAGACATCTAACATGTTGCAGGAGATGGTCAGAGACATCTAACATGTTGCAGGAGATGGTCAGAGACATCTAACATGTTGCAGGAGATGGTCAGAGACATCTAACATGTTGCAGGAGATGGTCAGAGACATCGAACATGTTGTAGGAGATGGTCAGAGACATCGAACATGTTGTAGGAGATGGTCAGAGACATTGAACATGTTGTAGGAGATGGTCAGAAACATCGAACATGTTGCAGGAGATGGTCAGAGACATCAGATATGTTGCAGGAGATGGTCAGAGATATCGAACATGTTGCAGGAGATGGTCAGAGACATCGAACATGTTACAGGAGATGGTCAGAAACATCGGACATGTTGCAGGAGATGGTCAGAGACATTGGGCATGTTGCAGTAGATGGTCAGTGACTGCAGGCATGTTGCAGGAGATGGTGAGAGACTGCAGACATGCTGCAAGAGACTTTCAGAGACGAGCCAGGGGTTGTTGGAGACTAGGGACACACTTCAGAACACATAGACTGGAAACGCGTTACACAAAACTGCTAGAGTTTGCTAGAACAAGGCAGCAGAGATTGGCGTGGGGCCCCGAAGGCCATACAAAAAGTACCAAATGGCCACATGCAGCCCCCGGGCCGCTGGGGTGTAAGGTCTGCTAGGTTTGCATCCGGTATATCAGAATTATTTCAGAACATTAATTTATTTCCTGCTTCCGACTAGGAAGAGTGGATAATTCCTTTCCTGGAAGGCTGGAGCTATTAATACGGTATCACTTACAAGGTTGGTAACGTGCTGTCTCCAATACCAAACCTTTCCTCTTAGTAGAAATCACATTGTTTAATGGGAATTCTGTGTCGCCTAAATTATTGATGTGTTATGTAGTCTTGTGTGTTAAGAAATCTAGCAATACTTCCAAATGGATTATCTTTAGCTCCGCTAAGCGCCCTCCTGCCTTTATAAATATTTCATACGCACAGCGGACAGATAAACAGCGTAGAATTCCACGTGAACAATGCTAAATGACAGCTCAGCCGAGGAGGACTTGAGCGTATGGAGATATTTTCTTATATTTATGCGTTTGGAGTAAATAAAAAGTTTCGCTTTGTGTGATTTAGTTTTTTTTACCTTACAGCCACGATTTGTGCGTTCAAGGGTCCATATAACTGCTGACAGCATTATGTGGCACCATTGAAGCATTAAGCCGAGGGAAAGGCCTCAGTCAATTTTGGAGCTAACTAGGGCTGGCAGTGCGATAAACCCCAACTGATGCAAAAGGGTTTACCGCTCCGTGACTGCTGCCAGCGCTTGGTAAGACCCTACAAATCTGGAAATGGCAGATTCCAAGAAGAAAAAAAATATAGAAATGTACAAAAAAATTATAAAAAAATCTCCACCAATCCAACTCCCTAATCCTTTTTTAGTTGGTTCCCATTCAGTCCTCCACTATTCATTAAAGGACATTGAAGGACGCAGGCCTGGTGGGTGATGTCCCGTGGGTATACAGCTGCCCATAAGAGGATTAGACACATGTAAATTTGACACCCTCTAGTTGGTGTTACCAGTATTGGCAGAGTAAGTAAAATATATTCTGAACAGGAATAACCTGAGTCACTAAATTAGGTCAGGGTTGTTAGAGGCCAGGGCTGGATGACTTATCCTGGCAGACCCTCTGGAAGGTTATAGAACCTTCTAGAATTAGAGGGCGGGTGTTAGGAAGCGATGTCATGAATATTTATGAAGCCTCAGCCAATCCCCAGAAGTGGGCTGGTGGGGAACTGAGATAACCTCATAAATTGACATAGACCGTGCCAGCAGGGGCAGTCGGGTGGAAAATGCAGTGTTAAGGAGGCAGTCGGCGACCCTGGGGGGGAAGTCCTGCCTTGGGCTGGGGCTCGGGTGCCGGAAGGATCCTGCCAAAAACACAAGGGAGGAAGCTTTCCTGGAGGTACGGGAGCAAAGAAAGGACAGAGCGAGTAGAGCAACACTGGTGGGTAGTAACAAAGGGGGGAGACTGCCACATGTAGCCAGTCTCCCTTGAAAACAGTGGTGGGTTTAAATCTTGGCTGTGCACGAGTAAGGAATCCCTGCTCATCTGCAGCTCCTATGTGGGGTGTTCTACACAAAAATTAAAAAAACAAAAGATCTAGATCTTCTAGATCAGGGGTGTCAAACTTAATTTCATTGTGGGCCATGTCAGCATTATGGGTGCCCTCAAAGGGCTGGTTGTATCTGTAAGACTAGAAGTCCAGAGCATCCCACCTTACATCAGAAGTCCAGAGTCCCCCACCCTCCCTTACATCACAGTGCACCCCCTTTGCCTTGCTCTGCAGGGTCTGGAGGAGGACCAAAGGAGGGCTAAAGTCAGCTGCTGGAGTGCGCTGAATGCTGAAACAAGGGGGGGGGTGGAGATTACGGGGTGCTGCGGCTGCACAGAGAGGAGCAGGATCAGTAGGACAAGTTCTGTCCTCTCTGCTGCAGACTGCTGAGGCAGGGATGGAGGGTAAAGATGAGCCTCTCCGCAGCTGCAGGGAGACGTGCAGGATCTGGTTGAGGAGTCCTGTCCTCTTCTGCCTACTGCTGAGACCAGGTGGGGGCATATCTTTGGCAACAAGCCAGCCCAAAATTAGTACCCATTTATTTATTTATTTTGCTGCAAACTGGCACCAGGTTGTGGCCCTCTGGATTGCTCCATGAGTGGATGGCTGGAATGGAAAGCTACAATGTAGATACTGTTCACAGGGTTGCAGACAATGGTCAAGTCAGGCAAAGGTCCAGGCAGGGGTCAATGCAGGGAGCAGGCAAGAGAGTTGTCAGGCCCATGCATGGATCTTTTGGCAAGCAGGAAAGAAGCCGGCAACTGTTAAATAGTTACATAGTAGGTGAGGTTGAAAAAAAAACACAAGTCCATCAAGTCCAACCTCTGTGTGTGATTATATGTCAGTATTACATTGTATATCCAGGGGTCAAGTCCCGGGGAAAAAAGTGTGGGAACTCCCATCCGAGATACACTCCCCCACCAAAAAAAATAATGATACAGTCATATGCACGAACACTTCAAAAGTGGTATTTTTCATCCAATTTTCATATTGTGTGTATGAAGCTTAACTGTTAGTACATAAAAAAAAAATCCTAAATAAACATAAATACAGTAATTCTCGGAATAATCAGCATTCATTCAATTGTGCTTCCATGCAAATGTGAACATCATGTTCTGATCTTTATTGGGGAATGTTATTTTGTATATAGATTGTTTATGTGGTCAGTTTACACTTTTCATTGAAAAGAGTTTGGATAACACAGGGTTAAACGGAAAGGTCATAAATTAACTGCACAATATCTGGACAGAATGCTTAGAGAGATAATGATGTGTTCCTGAGTAGGAGATGTATGTTAGCTTGGGGGGCTGCAAACTCTGCAGGGCTCCAACACACACTCGCTGCTATTCCAACCCTTCACATATTTCCACATAAACTGCCCTCCTGGCATTAAACTTTGCCAGGTATTGTGCTCCGCTTACCACCCCAAACTGATGTTCCTCCCTCAGCTCACCTCTCTCCCTGCATGTCCTTTGAGTAGAATAGCTGTGCTCCTCCTCTGGGTTCTCTCATCATGTGGCACTGAAGATAGAGGAGGGGGGGATTCAGCGGAACACACAGAACAAGTATGCAGGAGGTGGGGGGGGGGGTAGATGAGGAGACAGAAACTCAGGAGGGGCCGGCGGGGAGGAGCTCATCATGAGAGGGCTGACTAAATACAATCTCTTAGCAGCAGGGACCTGATCTACCCGTCAACTAGCTGTGATTGACAGGTAGATCAAAGCGGAAGCTGTCATGGGGCCCCCTACTGGCAATGCCTGAATGGTCAGTCCACCCCTGGTGTGCGGCACTTACTATTGCAAGCTGTGTCGGCGGCCACTGGTGTAGCACCTGCCACACAGCTTGCGTACTTCAAAGTCTTGCAGGATGCAACTGATAACAGAAACCGAGTTCCTGTTGTGGAAAACGTACAGGAACTCTGTTCCCATGCGTTCCCGCAGGACTTGAGCCCTGTGTGTATCCCTGTATGTTGTGGTCTTTCAGGTGCTTATCTAATAGTTTCTTGTAACTATTGATTCTCCCCGCTGAGACCACCGCCTATGGAGGGTTCTTTACTCTTACAGTAAAGAACCCTCTACGCAGTTTAAAGTGATTGTAAGGGTTTGTTTTTGATTTTTTGTTTTTTTTTAAAATAACCAACAAAACAAACTTGCCTCCATTATGCAGCTCATTTTGCAGAGAGTCGCACCGAACCTCATCTTCTGGGGTCCCCTGGCGGCTCTCTTGGCTCCTCCCCACATCAGATGACCCCCTAGGAGAAGCGCTGTTCTTGGGGTTACCTTGCAGGCGCGCTCCCGAGTCCATCATTCGGCGTCCATAGCCGCCAAATGTATGACTCGGCCCGCCCCCCGGCTCCCGCGTCATTGGGTTTGATTGACAGCAGCGGGAGCCAATGGTTGCGCTGCTATCAATCTATCCAATCGGAACATGAGACACCAGCCAGAACTGTGTGCTCGTTTCCGTTGTGCAAATTTCGGGGCTCAGGTAAGTATAAGGGGGGCTCGGGGGCACTGCTGCATTAAAAAAAAAAAAAAATAAACATTTCCCCTTAATGCATAGAATGCATTAAAGTTAAAAACGGCGCGGGTTTACAACCCCTTTAAGGTTAAACATCTTTTATTCTCGTTTTAATGAGTGGCCACGTGTCTTATCTCCCTTCCACGGAAACGTTTTATCCCTATTGTGGGGTCACCAGTACGGTATTTGTAAATTAAAATCATATCCCTTCTCAAGTGTCTCTTCTGCCGAGAGAATAAGTTCAGTGCTTGCAACCTTTCCTCATAACTAATATCCTCCAGACCCTTTATTAGCTTTGTTGCCCTCCTTTGTACTTGCTCCATTTCCAGTACATCCTTCCTGAGGACTGGTGCCCAGAACTGGACAGCATACTCCAGGTGCGGCTGGACCAGAGTCTTGTAGAGCGGGAGATTTATCGTTTTATCTCTGGAGTTGATCCCCCTTTTAACACATGACAATATTCTGTTTGCTTTGTTAGCAGCAGCTTGGCATTGCATGCCATTGCTGAGCCTATCATCTACTACATCTTCCCCCAGAAGTTCTCCCCCCAGTGTATAGATTACATTCATATTTTTGCCACCCAAATGCATTATTTTAAATTTTTCTACATTGAACCTCATTTGCCATGTAGTTGCCCCACATGCTGCGGAGAAGTTATTGCCCTGCTTAGCTTCGTAACGTCCGCAAATACAGAGATTGAGCTGTTTATCCCATCCTCCAGGTCGTATGAATAAACTAAATAGCATTGGTCCCAGCACAGAATCCGGGGGGACCCCACTACCCACCCCTGACCATTCTGAGTACTCCCCATTTATCACCACCCTCTGAACTCACCCTTGTAACCAGTTTTCAATCCATGTACTCGCCCTATGGTCTATGCCAATGGACCTTACTTTGTACAGTAAACATTTATGGGGGACTGTGCCAAATGCTTTTGCAAAATCCATATACACAACATCTACGGGCCTTCCTTTATCTAGATGGCACCTCGCCTCCTCATAAAAGGTTAATAGATTGGTTTGGCAAGAATGATTATTTATGAATCCATGCTGATTACTGCTAATGATACTGTTTTCATTACTAAAATCTTGTATATAGTCCCTTATCATCCCCTCCAAGAGCCTGCATAATATTAATGTTAGGCTAACTGGTCTGTAATTCTCAGGGATGCTAGCTGTCAAGTAAATTATGGCACTTTAGCTCTCAGGTAGCTGGTGATAAAACTGAGCACCAACTACTTCAAAGGTTGGAAAATAAATACTCTTCTGGTCAGGGGACACACCTTCGCTTCTAGAAACTCTGGAAGACCTGGAATTAGTGGAGGTCCTAGAAATTCTGGGAGACCCAGCCAGAATCCCATGAGTACTGGAGGTCTTAGACCTGCCTGGGTTCCTGTGAGTACTGGAGGCCTGAGAAACCCTAGAAGACCCAGGAGGGATTCCCAAAGCACTGGAGGTCTTGGGGAATCTTAGATGACCCGGCAGGGTTCCTGTGAGAACTAGAGGTCCCAATAACCCTAGAAGACCTGGCAGGGATCCTATGAGTAATGAAGATATTGTGAATCTTGGAAGAACTGGCAGTGTACCTGTGAGTAATGGAATTCTTGGGATTTCTGGACGATTTGGCAGGGTTCCTGCGAGTACTAGAGATCCCAGAAACCCTGGAAGGCTTGGCAGGGATTCCCTGAGTACTGGACATCTTGGGAATCCTGGATGACTCGGCAGGATTCCTTTGAGTACTGGAGGTCCCGATAACTCTGAAAGACCTAGCAGGGATTCCCTGAGTACTGGAGGTCTTAGGAATCCTGGGTGACTCAGCAGGATTCCTGTGGGTACTGGAGGTCCCGGTAACCCTGGAAGACCAAGCAGGTTCCAGTGAGTACTGGAGGTCTTTGGAACCCTGGATCACACGGTAGGAATCCTGTGAGTACTGGAGGTCTTGGGAACCCTGGAAGACCTGACAGGGTTCCTGCTAATACTAGAGGTCCTGGAAGACCCAGCAGGGATCCCCTGAGTACCAGAGGTCCTAGGAATCCTGGATGACCTGGCAGGATCCTGTGACACTGGAGGTCCCCGTAACCCTGGAAAACCCATCAGGGATCCTGTGTGAGTACTGGAGGTCCTAAACTGGCCATACACGTAAAGATCCAAAAGATTCCTCCAGGCACACTACACAGCACAAATAGACTGTGGCTATAGTATTTTGACAGCCACTCTGCCAGTTGTCAGAATACTCCAAACAGCAGCTGCATCTCATTGGACGCAGCCGCTGTTTGGCTGACAGTTTTCTGCCCGGCCCTTTTGGCTTTTCATTTGAAGGATATCTGGTCGGAAACAGCCAACAGGGCCACTCACCAAGCAAATTTCTACTGATTCATCAGGAAGCATTAGAAAAAGTGTAGCAGAGACTGAGAGCACATGAGGTTATCAGCTCATAAGATTTCTGTTAGGATCAACAGTTGTTTTTGTTTTTGCTCTTGTCAAACAGATATAACAGAATGCATTCAATTATGTATTTAAGCAAATAAAAATGTTCATTGTTGGGGTGTAAATACACTGTAAATGCATTGCAATGTAGAAAGCTTGATAACGATTGTAGGTGGGTTAATTTATTCCTTGTGTCTTTGTTTCTAGCAAACTCTGGAGTCAAATCTTACCAGCTTGGTCAAGTACAGCAGTGAACTTGAATCACAAATGGCAAAACTCATTCAGATCTGCCAGCAGGTAGAGGTAAGAAGACTCTTAGATCCTCATTATAGTGTAAAGTGTTACTAGCACAATGCTTAGCAATGACATTTTCTGTCTGCAGTTACACTTTTCAGAGTTTTTCAAGTTGAAAAAAAAAGTCCCTTGTCTTATCGAGTTCAACCAAAGCACAAAAAATAAATGAACCTTCACCTTCAGAACCCTGAACCCAGAGGAGGGCAAAACATGGTCTTGTTTGCTCCAACAGGGAAACCGTTCCTTCTTGATCCCCTACGGCAGGGGTCTCCAAACTGTGCCCACAGGCTATGTGTAGCCCCCTTTATATAGTCCACAATGGATGAGTGTCTCCTTTACCCCAACACCTGATGTGCACAGTGCCCTCAACCGCCCCCCTCACGTTAGCACCCCTGACCTGATGTAAGGGGTGACTCTGATAGGGACTCTAATGTAAGGAAGACTCTGGTACAGGACACTGATGTAAGGGGGATGCTGATGAGGACACTAATTTAAGTTAGACTCTGATGGGTGGACACTGATGTAAGGGGGTGCTGATGGGGACTCTGATGTAAGGGGTGGCTCTGATGGGGAAACCAATTTAAGGGGGAACTCTGATGGGGACATTGTTGTAAGAGGGACTCTGAGTGGGACACTGATGTGAGGGAAACTCTGAATGGGACACTGATGTAAGGGGGATGCTGATGAGGACACTAATTTAAGGGAGACTCTGATGGGGGAACACTGATGTGAGGGGTGGCTCTGATGGGTAAACCAATGTAAGGGGGGACTCTGATGGGGACATTGTTGTAAGAGGGACTCTGAATGGGACACTGGTGTAAGAGGGACTCTGTTTGGGACACTGGTGTAAGTGGGACTCTGAATGGGACACTGTTGTAAGGGGGAGTCTGAATGGGACACTGATGTAAGGGGGTGACTCAGATAGGTGCACTGATAGGAACCCTGATGCAAGGGGGTGACTCTGATCAGGGACGCTGCTGTAAGGGGGGACGCTGATGGGGACTCTGATGCAAGGGAGAACTTTAATGTTAGGAGGGCCACTTATAGGGACACTGATGTAAGGGGTGACTGTGATTGGGGCACTAATGTAAGGAGGACTCTGATGGGGGACATTGATATAAGGGTAGACTCTAATGTAAGGGGGAGGGGTGCTCTGGTGGGGACACTGATGTACGGGGTGACTCTGGAGCACTAATTTAAGAGATCCTTGTATGGGTAAACCAATGAAAAGGGGGACTCTGATAGGGACATTGATTTAAGGGGGACTCTGATGTCAGGGGCTGACTCTGATAGGTGCCCTGATAGGGGGACTCTGGTGGGGACTCCGACAGGGAAAATAATGCATTATGTATACAGCTTCAATATATAGGGACTGCCAGATGGGAAAGCAAGAGGAAAAGCAAAATTTCAGCTCTTCCATCCCCCCATTTTCTTGCAGGGGGTAGTGCCCAGGCAGGAGCTTGCCTAGGTTACTTGCTAGCATGACAAAGTTACTGAGCTGTAGTGAGAATGAAGTGCCTGGTATGGACACTCTAACAGGGGGTCTCAAACTGGCGGCCCTCCAGCTGTTGCAAAACTACAAGTCCCATGAGGCATTGCAAGGCTGACAGTTACAAGCATGATGGGACTTGTAGCTTCGCAACAGCCTGAGGGCCACCAGTTTGAGACCCCTGCGATTACCACCAGAGCAAGTCGCCTCACTTTGCCTTATTGGTGGTCCAGGCCTCCACCATCCGGCAGTAGATGGGTCCTGTATGCTGCAAAGAGCAGCACAATAATATACAGACGCTCCCTACAGGATTCCTCCTGGGTAGTCCGATGACACGCCCCCAGGGAGCAGCTCCTTGACTCCCTGTGCTCACAGCAAGTGGGTTACATGGCTTCAGTGAACCCATAAGAAGAACAGTGCTGGATCTAAGAACTGTGAATATGTGGGGTGGGTGAGTATTGCAGTAAGAGCTAATTTTTTTTTTTTATTGGATTGTGTCATAGGGATTTTTTAGTTTATTTTAATTTATTTATTTTTTTAAACCTGGGCTATAATTTTGTTGTGCTCCATTTATTTGAAGGCATTGTAAAGGAATACACTCATGGTTATTGATGTGATTTTCCCTCTACTGTACTAATTAGCTGCTGCTTCATTCCTTGTTTCAGCCAAGCAACCTAGTATATAGGATATCAATAAACTCGACCCGTATTTTTTCCCGGCATAATACCATCTGGACTGTAGACCCTTTTAATACGGCTGAACACAGAATAGGTCTCTGATACTTTGTGCTCTTCTAGAGAAGAATGGTAAATGTAAGGGTTGTGATGCAGAAAACCTTCACACGCTGGAGCAGTAGGCGAGGATTTCAAAGCTGTGCTGTGTGAAGTCTGTACATCCTGTTACAGGCATTGCTCTGGTTCAGATATTGTGCGATCCAATAAGATCATTAAAAAAATAAATAAATAACAACCACAGTATTAACCCCGCAGAGAGTGGAGGTAGTGGGAAAGTGAAGTCAGTCCAAACTCCAATATAATCCAACTCCAGCCATAATGTAATGTAATATAACGTAAAGCAAAAATGCGCCCAAGCTATAGACATTCTAATATTTACATATAATGGTGAATATGTAGCGCTGAACCAAACATATAAAAAGTACAAACTTATGAATGATATGAATCAAACAAGAAAGAAGTGAAAAAAAGTCCACATAGAGGTAAATGAAACAACAAATGTCCATTTAGGCACGTAAATGAATAGATAGGGTGTCACACAGCCCCGAGAGTCATCAAACTGTAGGCGTCTTCAAAATAAAAATAAAGGTTCATATACGTTTACCAGAAATGTTGGACTCGACTATCATGAGTAGTGATGGACGAACTTCCGACGGGACGTTTCATGAACGCGGACCGCGAACGCGGCCGATAGTTGCGAACCGTAACGTTCGCGGCGGGCCCCATTGACTTCAATTTGAGGCGAACTTTGCAAACCTACAGGTCAAATTTGCAGTCACAAAATAATTACTAGCTGTGCAAACATAGTCCCACCACATGGCCAATGACATAACACATGTATGAGGTGAATCTGGGATCGACAACTACAAGCATTCTTTTTTTATATGTGAAATTGTTGTGACAATTCAGGACTGTGGAGCACATGAAGGCAATGGAGGAGAGGGAAGGTCAGGGTAGGCAAAGAAGAGGGTGCAGGAGATGATCACCAGCAGCGTGACATACAGCAATGACACCTGCACCGTGATAGAGTGATCTGACACCAGCACCGTGATAGAGAGCACTGACATCAGCAGTGTGACATACAGCAATGACACCTGCACCGTGATAGAGTGATCTGACACCAGAACCGTGATAGAGAGCACTGACATCAGCAGCGTGACATAAAGCACTGACACAGCACCGTGATAGAGAGCACTGACATCAGCAGCATGACATAAAGCACTGACACCAGCACCGTGATATACAGCACTGACACCAGCACCGTAAGTAGCCCCAGGAGGAAGTCAGTATAGCACAGGGATGGTGGGAGCCCCTCATAATGAGCATAGCACAGGGATGGTGGGAGCCCCTCATAATATGCACAGCAGAGGTACAGCCCCAGGAGGAAGTCAGCACAGCACAGGGATGGTGGGAGCCCCTCATAATAAGCAGCCCCAGGAGGATGTCAGCACAGCACAGGGATGGTGGGAGCCCCTCATAATGAGCATAGCACAGGGATGGTGGGAGCCCCTCATAATATGCACAGCAGAGGTACAGCCCCCGGAGGAAGTCAGCACAGCACAGGGATGGTGGGAGCCCCTCATAATAAGCAACCCCAGGAGGAAGTCAGCACAGCACAGGGATGGTGGGAGACCCTCATAAGCAGCCCCAGGAGGAAGTCAGCACAGCACAGTGATGGTGGGAGACCCTCACAATGAGCATAGCACAGGGATGGTGGGA
Source organism: Lithobates pipiens (assembly GCF_037356315.1). Taxonomy (NCBI): domain Eukaryota; kingdom Metazoa; phylum Chordata; class Amphibia; order Anura; family Ranidae; genus Lithobates; species Lithobates pipiens. The sequence continues at coordinate 88,284,280 of NW_027507685.1, forward strand.
GCCCCTCATAATGAGAATAGCACAGGGATGGTGGGAGCCCCTCATAATATGCACAGCAGAGGTACAGCCCCAGGAGGAAGTCAGCACAGCACAGGGATGGTGGGAGCCCCTCATAATAAGCAGCCCCAGGAGGATGTCAGCATAGCACAGGGATGGTGGGAGCCCCTCATACTAAGCAGCCCCAGGAGGAAGTCAGCACAGCACATGGATGGTGGGAGCCCCTCATAATAAGCAGCCCCAGGAGGATGTCAGCATAGCACAGGGATGGTGGGAGCCCCTCATACTAAGCAGCCCCAGGAGGAAGTCAGCACAGCACAGGGATTGTGGGAGCCCCTCATAATAAGCAGCCCCAGTAGAAATATGACACCGCTCAACCTCTTCAAACAGGAGGGCACGGGCATATAGTACGGTGTGGTTTTTTTGGACAAGGAAGTGAGCCAAATGAAGAAAGAAGGTCTGTGTGCTTGATTAAAAAAATTGTTTATAGACATATACATGGTCTACTGGTCACATGTGTTGAATTCCTCTGAGATCCATGCCTCATTCATTTTTAGAAATGTGAGGTAGTTAACACTGTCGTGAGCTAGGCGAGTACGCTTATCGGTCACGATCCCCCCTGCTGCGCTGAACGTCCTTTCGGACAGGACACTGGACTAGGGGCAAGCCAACAGTTCGATTGCAAATTGGGCAAGCTCTGGCCAGAGGTCAAGCCTGCCCACCCAGTAGTCCAGGGGTTCATCATTCCTCAGAGCGTCCACATCGGCCGTTAACCCGATGTAGTCGGACACCTGGCGGTCTAGGCATTCCCTGATGCTGGATCCGGATGACACCTGTCGATGGGTCGGCTGAAAGAATGACCTCATATCCGAAGTCACCAACACATCTTCAAACCGGCCTCTTCTTGCAGGCGCTGTTGGATTGGTACCCGCAACTTCTTCTCTGGGAGTGGAAATTGCTCCTCTGCCAGCGCACGCAAAAGCAGAATGCAGCATTTCTCGAAGCAAGGCCTGGAAGTGCTCCATTCTGACAGCCCTCTGTGACGGCGGTAACATTTCCGCCATTTTGTGTTTTGTACCGGGGGTCTAACTACGTTGCCACCCAGTACTGGTCCTTGACCCTTATGCTTTTTATACGGGGGTCCCTATTAAAACACTGGAGCATGAAGGCCCCCATTTGCACTAAACTGGAAGCGGTGGGGTGGCCTGGCTCCTGCTCATCATCCAGGATAATGTCGTCCTCTTCATTCTCCTCTCCCCATCTATGCACAACAACAGGGATCCCAGAAAAGTTTAAAGCATGCTCTTCTTGCTCCTCCTCATCCGCCCCAGCACCATCCTCCTCTGACTCCTCTTCGGACGCCTGTTGTTCACTTGTCTCAGAGTAGCCCCCCCTGGGAATTCATCCAGCATTGCGACTTCCTCATCCTCCTGCTCCTCCACAGCTTGATCAATGACACGACGCAATGCACGCTCCATAAAGAAGGCATAAGGTACCATGTCACTGATGGCGCCATGGCTGCGACTGACCAGTTTGGTGATCTCCTCAGATGGCGGCAGAAGTCTGCATGTGTCGCGCATGAGCAGCCACTGGTGCAGTGAAAAAAAACCAAGCTCCCCAGAACCTGTTCTGCCGCAGAGTTCGTAGAAGGTTGAGTTCCATCGCGTCGGGCAATTGCAAGTAAGACGTCTGACCGGCAGATTGTGTGATCGCTGAATGTCAGCAAGGCGAGCCATGGCCGTGTAAGATCTTCTGAAATGGGCCGAGATTTTCCTTGCCTGCCGCAAGATGTCCTGGACCCCAGGGTATTTGACAACGAATCGCTGCACGACCAAGTTTAAGACGTGTGCCATGCATGGCACGTGCGTCATTTTGCCCTGTTTCAATGCGCTAAGCAGATTGGCACCATTGTCACACACCACTTTACCAACTGTCAAATTGAGCGGTGTTAGCCACTGATCTGCCTGTGAACGCAAAGCTGAAAGGAGTACAGCGGAAGAGACGCTAGCAGCGGAAAAGGAGGAGTCAGCCGAGGAGTAGAGGGAGGAGGAGGAGAAGAAGAGCCAGGCCTGCATGCAATCCGTGGCGGTAAAACTAAATCTACACGGGTGCCACGGGTTACATGCTTGACGGTCGTCAGAAGGTTCACCCAGTGGGCAGTAAAAGTGATATACCTTCCCTGCCCGTGTTTGCTAGACCACGTGTCTGTGGTCAGATGTATCTTGGCACTGACACTGTGTGCCAGAGATACATTCACTTGCCGCTGAACATGACCATATAGCTCTGGGATGCCCTTCTCTGAGAAATACTTCCTTCCTAGGACCTTCCATTGTGGTGTTCCAATGGCCACAAATTTTCGAAAGGCCTCCGAGTCCACCAGTTTATATGGCAGTAGTTGGCGGTCTATCAGTTCTGACAAGCCAGCCGTCAACCGTTGGGCAAGAGGGTTATCCGGGGTCATCAATTTTTTACGCTCGAACATTAGGCCCACGGAAGCCTGGCGTGATGGAAGGTGGAGTGGAGGACAATTGTGAGGATAGAGGAGAAGGAGAAGTAGAAGACGAGGCTGGACGGTGAGAGCCTGGTGTGTGGCTTTGTGTGTTCCGTTGCTCCCACTGGGCTCGGTGATGGCTGCTCATGTGCCTTCTTAAGGCGGTTGTCCCTAGGTGAGTGTTGGGCTTACCGCGACGAATGCGTTGACTGCAAAGATTGCAGATGGCAACGCTATAGTCAGCAGCGGACACGTTAAAAAAAGCCCACGCTGCGGAGCCATGTGCCGGCGTCCTGGGAGCGCCAGATGTGACCGTATATGGTCGATGACTCGCTCCTGATACATTAGCAGTCTGCTTTGTCCCTCCTGTGCAATGTAAGTTATTCCTGCTTCTCCTCCCTATCTGCTGGCCCATATCTCCCTCTGAACTCCCCTCCTCTTCCTCTCTTGTGGGCACCCACGTGACATCACTAGACACGTCATCATCGACGTCACCTTCCCCACCGCTATAAGTAAAGATCTCGCAGTAGGCAGCAATACCGGGGACCAACCTCCTCCTTGGGCTGATCTGGGTACTGTCGTCAGACTGCTGAGTGGCGGTTGTGTTGCTACCTCCTCTTCCTGATCCAATGCCAAGAGTGGCTGCGCATCAGAAATGTCTTGATATGGATCATAAAATAATTCCTGTGACTCAAGCAGAAAGTATGTGGTGGTGTTGGTGGTAGTGTCTTTGGGGGTGCACATAGCAGAGAGTGAAGAAGAGGGTGCAGATCGAGAGGATGAGGAGGGTGCAGAAGAGTAAGGCTGAGTGAGCCACTCAACCAAGTCTGATGCGTCCCTTAACCACTTGCCGACCGCCGCACGACGATATACGTGGACAGAATGGCACGGGCAGGCATATGGGCGTACCTGTACGTCCCTGCCTTCCCGCGGGTGGGGGGCCCGATCGGGCCCCCCCCGGTGCCTGCCGCGGTCGGTATTCGTTCGGGAGCGATCCGGGATGAGGGGGCGGCCATTCATTCATGGCCACCCCCTCGCGATCGCTCCCGACGAATGGAAATGCTTCGTGACATCACTTCCTCTCCTGTAATGTAAACACAGGCAGAGGAAGTGATGTAATCTCTCCTCCGTGTCGGTATTTTTCGTTCCGGCACCGAGGAGAGAGGATCGGTTAGTTGCACCAACACGACCCTACACAGTAGAACATGCCAGGCACACTCACACCCCCCCTTCACCCCCCGATCACCCCCCCAATTACCCCTGCCCCCCAGTCACAGTGACACCAATTGCATTTTTTTTTTTGCATTGGTGTCATTTGTGACTGTAATAACTGTTAGGGCAGTTAGGGTTAGCCCCCTTTAGTTCTAATGTACCCCCCTAACCCCCCCAATAAAGGTTTAACCCCCGTGATCACCCCCCGTCGCCAGTGTCACTAAGGCTGGGTTCACATTGCAGCAGTTTATGAGAACGGATGTGATTCGCACCGCACTGCAGTGCAAATCACATCCGATCTCTGTGCGATTCGAGTTCAGCCATACAGATAGTATGGCTGAATTTGCGCCGCACCCGCCGCAAATTCGCACGGGACCCTTTTTTTGGTCCGCAGCAGAATCGGATCGCATGGGTGTTCACACCATGCGATCCGAGTTGGCAGATCGCACTGCGATATGCGAACTGATCTGGGGGTATCATTAACATTTCACTGACACTCCCAGCAGTTCGCATAGGGCAGTGTGAACTGCCGCCGGGAGGCATGCGATGTGAGAACCCGCCGCAGATTCGTGGCATTCCCGCATCGCTCCAGTGTGAACCCAGCCTAATAAGCGATCGTTTTTCTGATCGCTGTATTAGTGTCACAGGTGACGCTAGTTAGGCAGGTAGGTATTTAGGTTCACCGCAGCTTTTTATAGCGCCAGGGACCCCCATATACTACCGCATAAAGCCCCCTGATTGCCCCCTAGTTAACCCTTTCACCAGTGATCACCATATAACTGTTACAGGTGACGCTGGTTGGTTAGTTATTTTTTTATAGTTTCAGGGCACCCGCCATTTATTACCTAGTCTCACTAGTGTACCCCTAAATTTAGGGGTGTCTACTTTCCAAAATGGGGTCATTTGGGGGGGGTTTGTTGGCATTTTATGGCCTTCAAAACTGTAACGCCCTTAGAAAGCCTGAAGGCGGTGCTTGGTTTTCGGGGCCCCATACGCGGCTAGGCTCCCAAAAAGTCCCACATATGTGGTATCCCCGTACTCAGGAGAAGCAGCAGAATTTATTTTGGGGTGTCATTTCACATATGCCCATAGCATGTGTGAGCAATATATAATTTAGTGACAACTTTGTGAAAAAAAATAAAAATAAATAAAAGTTTGTAATTTTCCCGCAACTTGTGGCAAAATATAAAATATTCCATGGACTCAACATGCCTCTCAGCAAATAACTTGGGGTGTCTACTTTCTAAAATGGGGTAATTTGTGGGGATTTTGTGCCATCTTGGCATTTTATGGCCTTCAAAACTGTAATAGGTAGTGAGAAGTGAAATCAAAAATTTACGCCCTTAGAAAGCCTGATGGCGGTGCTTGGTTTTCGGGGCCCCGTACGCGGCTAGGCTCCCAAAAAGTCCCACATATGTGGTATCCCCGTACTCAGGAGAAGCAGCAGAATTTATTTTGGGGTGTCATTTCACATATGCCCATAGCATGTGTGAGCAATATATCATTTAATGACAACTTTGTGTAAAAAAAAAAAAAAAAAAATTTTGTCATTATTCAATCGCTTGAGACAAAAAAATAAAATATTCAATGGGCTCAACATGCCACTTATCAATTTCCTTAGGGGGTCTACTTTCCAAAATGGGGTCATTTGGGGGGGTTTTGTACTGCCCTGCCATTTTAGCACCTCAAGAAATGAGATAGGCAGTCGTAAACTAAAAGCTGCGTAAATTCCAGAAAACGTACCTTAGTTTGTAGATGTGACAACTTTTGCGCAAACCAATAAATATACAGTTATTGACTTTTTTTTTACCAAAGACGTGGCTGAATACATTTTGGCCTAAATGTATGACTAAAATTGAGTTTATGGGATTTTTCTAATAACAAAAATTAGAAAATATCATTTTTTTTCAAAATTTGCGGTCTTTTTACGTTTATATCGCAAAAAATAAAAATCGCAGAGTCAGTCAAATACCTTTAAAAGAAAGCTCTATTTGTGGGAAGAAAAGGACGCAAATTTCGTTTGGGTACAACATTGCATGACCGCGCAATTACCAGTTAAAGCAGCGCAGTGCCAAAGTGTAAAAAGACCTCTGGTCATTTACCAGCAAAATGGTCCGGTCTGAAAGTGGTTAAAGTAGAATTATTAATCCCAGCTATACTGGGCCAGAACTAGGGTGGAATCACATAGGCAGAGACTTGCCGAGCTGTGCTGTGAACAGAGAAGCTCTCTGCTAATCTATTTATAGTACCCACCCCAACACAAATTTCAGGCTGGTTTTATCACAGTCGATGGAGAGTTCTCATGCTGATAACAGAAGAACGGAGACAGTCACGAGACATAGTGCTTTGAAGAGAGATAAGAAAACGCTGCAGATATATGGCAGCACAGTGGTGTAGTGGTTAGCACTTTCACCTAGCAGCAGTAGGGTTGTTGGGTCAAATCCCGACCGCGACACCATCTGCCTGGAGTTTGCATGTTCTCCCTGTGCCTGCGTGGGTTTGTTCTGTTTTCCTCCCACACTCCAAAGACATGTTGGTAGGTTAATTAGATCCTGTCGAAAAATTGGCCAAATATGCGCATGTGTTTGTAAGCTTGTCGGGACCCCATGGAGCAAGGACTGCGTTATACCGCAGATGGACACCAGCAGCAAAAAGCGCCCTGAGGCGATTCAGTTCATATAGGTAGCATTATACAAGTCACTCATTCATTCATTCATTCATTCCTTCATGTGCCCAGCTCAAATTTCATGAATCGGGTTTACATCCACATTTATGAAACCTTCTCCTCACATCAGTGGATTATTTTCCCCTGCTCCCTCCTCCTAACAGTGACTCAGTGGCTTAGCTCCCTGCTTCCATCATATTCTTAAGCAGTAAATAAGCTTGAAAATAAGCCCTGCTGACCTCTGTAGCTGCAGCCACCATGGAGAAGTTCATCTTTAAAGTTTATACCAGAAGCAAGAAAGTCCTCCTCCCAGATGTGGCTTAGTGCTGCCTGCCCCCCCCCATCAGTTCAACTTGCTTTCCTTCGGCAAGGAAGTCTTCCTCCCATTAGAAGCTCAGCTCCCCCTGCTCCCCACTCCCATCAGTGGCTTAGTGCTCCCTGCTCGCTTCTCCACCAGCTCAACTTGCTTTCCTTCCCCTCACATCAGTGGATTATCTTCCCCTGCTCCCTCCTCCTAACAGTGATTCAGTGGCTTAGCTCCCCCCTCCCATCATATTCTTAAGAAGCAGTAAATAAGCTTTAAAATAATTCCTTTGTAGCTGCAAACACCATGGAGCAATTCATCTTCAAAGTTCACATCAGAAGCAAGAAAGTCCCCCTCCCAGGAGTGGCTTAGTGCTGCCTGCCCCCCCCCCCCTCCCCCCCAATATCAGTTCAACTTGTTTCCTTCCACTCCCATCAGTGGCTTATGTCCCCCTGCTCCTTCCCCCCAACAGTGACTCAGTGGCTCAGCTCCCCCTCTCAGCATATTCTCAAGATTCATCTTCAAAGTTCACACCACAAGCAAGAAAGTCTCCCTCCCAGGGGGAGCAGGGAGAGCGGAGCTTCTAATGGGAGGAAGACTTTCTAGTGGGAGGGAGACCTTCTAATGGGAGACTTTCTTTCTTCTGGTGTAAACTTTGAAGATGAATTGCTCCATGGTTCCTGAAGCTACATAGGTCAGAGAGGGCTTATTTTAAAGCTTATTTACGGCTTCTTAAGAATATGATGGGATACGAGTATGAGTCACTGTTAGGAAGAGGGAGCAGGGGAAGATAAGCTACTGATGCGAGGGGGATGAAAGCAAGTTGAGCTGATGGAGAGGCGTGCAGGGAGCAATAAGCCACTGCTCCGCTACCCCTCCTCCCCCCTCCTATCAGTGGCTTATTACTCCCTGCTCACTTCTCCATCAGCTCAACTTTCTTTTCTCCCCCTCGCATCAGTGGCTTATATTCCCCTGCTCCCTCCTCCCAACATTGACTCGTGGCTCTGCTCCCTGCTCCCAGCATATTCTTAAGAAGCAGTAAGAAGCTTTAAAATAAGCCCTCACTGACCTCCGTAGCTGCAGGCACTGTGGAGAAAGGCACTATCTCACCTTGCTCACCACTCCCAGCAGTGCCTCAGCAGCTTAGTTCCCCCTTTTCCATCCATGACTTATCTCACCCTGCTTCTTCCTTCCAACAGTGACTCCGCTCCCCCCTCTCAGCAGTGACTCTGCCTTCTAATTTGTAAGAAAAACACAGAGAGAGGGAAAATAGGGTTAGCTGAGCTTCTGAGTCACTGCTGCTGGTAGGCTGAACAGTGTAAGCTGAGCTGCTGAGGCGAGGAGTGCAGGATGAGCTGAGCTGCTGAGAAAAAGACTTGAACGATTTTGTTGCTTTTACTGTGATTTCTGAGAATTGATTTTTTTCACATTGCCTGCAGCTACAGGGGTCAGTGAGGGCTTGTTTTAAAGCTCATTTGCTGATTGTTAAGCATATGTCAAGTCATGTGAAGGTCCATAGCCTGGCCTCGGCTTCACAATACGTTTTCAATTTAAACTTTTCTGAGGTCAGCGTGGCTTTTATGCGTTGATTAGCACTGCCAAATGTTAAATCTGTCAAATATTACTGTTACGATTTTCATTTAGAGAGCAAAGCTTATACTTCATGTGAACTACCAAATAAAACCCAGATGTCCATCCTGCTAGAGGGTTATGGGAAGGAAACCACTCCAGAGTGATACTTATTGTGTATTAAGATAGAGCTGGCATCTGGACTGAAGGACAGTAGAAGAAGCTTCTCCTGTAGTGGACGCTGGACTCCACATGAGAACTCATGTTGTGTCTTTGACAAGTTAGCGCTACTCAACAGATACGTAATAACTGGACCGCTTTGATTGGAAATAATACTAAGCAGAGTTAAAGAGGAACTTCACTCCCCATTTACATATATTTTTCTCTTACCTGTACCACTGGTTGCCCTCAAAAAACATAGTGTTGCCTGCTTCAACCTTACTCTCTGCCGCTGCACTTCAGGTCCCGCACTGCCAACCTTCCCCTCCGCCGCTGCACTTCAGGTCCTGCACTGCCAACCTTCCCCTCCGCCGCTGCACTGCCAACCTTCCCCTCCGCCGCTGCACTTCAGGTCCTGTGCTGACAACCTTTTCCTCCACTGCTGCACTCCAGATCCTGTGCTGCCAACCTTCAGCTCCGCCACTGCACTCCAGGTCCCGCACTGCCAACCTTCCCCTCTGCCGCTGCACTCCAGGTCCCGCACTGCCAACCTTCCTCTCCACCGCTGCACTCCAGGTCCCGCACTGCCAACCTTCCCCTCCGCTGCTGCACTCCAGGTCCTGCACTGCCAACCTTCCCCTCCGCTGCTGCACTCCAGGTCCTGCACTGCCAACCTTCCCCTCCGCCGCTGCACTCCAGGTCCCGCACTGCCAACTTTCCCCTGTGCTGCCATCTTCTATACCAGGGGTCTCCAAACTCTTCAATTGTGGGCTTTACAAATATTCAACCAGTTTATATCCAGGAGTGCCTATCTGAGCCCCCTCTTATATCCAAGATTGTCCTTCAGAGTCTCCTCTTACATCCATAAGTTCCTATAAGAGTCCTCCTTTAGGTACAAAAAGGCCCATCAGAGTTTTCTCTTACATTCAGGAGTGCCTTAGATCCAGGAGTGCCCATCAGCTTCCCTTTTGGATCTTGAAATACCCATCAATGCCTCCCTTGGGTCCAGAAGTGCCCACCAGTATCCCTACTTCATACCAGGACTATCCATCACAGTCCTACCCTAGATCCAGAAGTGCCCAGCAGAGTCTCTCCTTACATCAAAAAGGGACCATCGGATTCTCCTTTTACATCCAGAAATGCCTATAAGAGTCCTCCTTTAGATCTACAAGTGCTCGTCAGAGTCTCCCCTTACATCCAGGACGGCCCATCAGAATCCTGCCTTAGATCCAAGAGAGCCCATCAGATTCCCCTTTAGATCCAGAAATGCCCATCAATGCCCCCTTTAGGTCCAAAAGTGGCCATCACAGTCCCTACGTAGTACCTGGTGTGCCCCAATCAGTCCTCCCTTAGATCCCAGAGTGCCCATCAGAGTCTATCTTCACATCCAGAAGTGCCCATTTTAGTCCCCTCAAGACGTGCCCATCAGAGCCTTCCCCTAGGTTGAGGATTGCCCATCAGAGCCTCCCCTCTTAGATCCAGGAGTGCCCCCCTGACCTCCCCTCCCCTCTTAGATCTGGGAGGGCTCACCTGAGCCCCCCCTTCCTTAGATCCAAGAGTGCCCATCAGGGTCCTCTGTAGCTGCCTCCTTACACCCCCCCCCCCCCCCCAGCTTTCTCTGGATGTCCTGTCCCACCGGCAGAAACAAGAGACCAGCCGGTGCTTCCACCAACTGATTGGAGAGCCGAGCAAAGCCTGGATCGACTTTGATTGGCTCTTGACTATGGTGACCTGGAAGCAATGGCCTAAAATCACTTCTGGTATACCTAGATGTCAACGGCACCATTTTTAAAAGATTGATTTGCATTTAAAAACACCAATCTTGGTGTTTTTAATGCTTTTAAGGGCAGAGGGGGGATTTGGGTTCTTATAGAGCCCTGATCTCTCCATAGAGAGAACCTGTCACTGCCTATTACTCTCACAAGGATGTTTACGTTCCTTGTGACAGCAACAAAAGTAATAAAAAAAATAAAAATGAAAGCAACAGCTTAAAAAATAAAAAAAAAATAAAGTAAAAATGTTTAGTGCCACCGTGTCCCCCCGTACTCACACAAACAGCGATTGTCCCACACGTGAGGTATCACCGCGAATGACAAATCATGGGCATTTTAGCACCAGACCCCCTCTAACTCTAAAGTAGAACCACATTCTAGCCCCCCTAAAGCCCGTAGGACAATATACTGGCCCTTTGTTTAAAAAGGTTGGAGACCTTTGTTCTAGAGAAACTCACCAGGGAAGTTTCAGACCTACTCATGGAGACCACTGCTTCCACATAGACAGCAAGGGTCCTTCTTTGCAGCATGCTGGCAGGGGACAGGCTTTTCTACTCAGGCTCTCTGGTTGCTTCTTAAAGAAATAGAAATAGTAAAACTTTGAATTCCCTTTGTTCTGATGCACCTGGAACGTATTTAGGAGATTTAAAGTTGGCCTTTACAGCATGTGCAATGGATTTACAATCTCGGCTGAACTCTCAGCATCTTCCGGATGTCAGAAGTGTGCGCTGCACTGTGAATTCTGACCTGAACACCCCTCATCACCCCATACATCATATTTCATACAAAAAAAGTGGATATTCAGTACTTACTGCTTGCATTACCTGCCTACAGTATACAATATTTATCTTATACTCTTCTTTTAAGCCGCATTCACACGTTGGTGTTTCATGAACGCCAGAAAAATCGCACAATTTTTCTTGCTTTGCCATTCATTGTTAATGGCACTTCGAACCTAGTATAAAAAATAAAAAATAGTGTCAAGAATGTGGTTAAAAAAATCGCAAAGCTCAACGCTCAAAAAGCTGTATGAGCAACTATGTAAGCAAGTGTTTAGCATCTGTTTACTCTGTTTTACTTTTTTCCCAAAGATTTGTGTTTGAAAAAATGCTGCGCTAATATCATGTGATAAAAAAAATTGCAATACCCACCATTTTATTCTCTAGGGTCTCGGCTTTAAAAAAAAAAAGTTTGTTTTGGGGGTTTCAAGTAATTTTCTAGCAAAAATAAAAAAGGAGATTTTTACATGCATGTCAACATTTGCCTAGAGATTAACTCCTGGGCTCTTGGTGCCTGGTCCTTGACGCTGAGGGGCCGCATATTTGCGTGAACTGCTGTCCATACAGCTGTGCCGAGAGCGTGTGCCGGCGGTGTGCGCTTCTGACACAGTTACTGGCACTCAACCCGAAAACAAAGTTTTCCGATCACGTGACCACCATAGCAGCCAATCATGGTGGTCACATTCTCTTAAGCCCTGCCCCGCCTCCCGGCATCATAAACCTCTTAAAGGGCCCGGAGGTATCGGCAGGAAGAGGTTATGTAGTTAAAAAAAAAAAAAGATCTGGTCATAAATTATATATTTTTTTTCCAGGTACGTAAATATTTAATTTATTTTTGTTTGTAATTTAACTGCTAAATGTTATAGTAATTAATCTAGGTCCAAAAAGAGTCCATCCCTGATAATCGATCCGCCGTGCATCTCATCGGTCATAATTATTATTATTTTTTTTTTACAGGTACGTAATTATTTAATTTATTTTTGTTTGTAATTTTAACTGCTAAATGTTTTAGTAATTAACCTAGGTCCAGAAAGAGGCCATCACTGCAAAGCAATCCACCGTGCATCGCATTGGTCATAATTTTTTTTTTTCCAGATAAATATTTAATTTATTTTTATTTGTAATTTAACTGCTAAGTGTTTTAGTAATTAATCTAGGTCAAGAAAGAGGCCGTCACTGAAAAGCGATCCGCTGTGCATCGCATCAGTCATAATTTTATTTTTCCCAAGTACGTAAATATTTATTTTATTTTTGTTTGTAATTTAACTGCTGTATTAAGGGGTTAAATATCATGTTACATTTAACCATAGGTTCATTCATATATTTACCCTTTCAGATTGTGGTCAGTAAATGCAAGGATTAAAACACAACAACACACAAAGAATGTAATAAAAAGATTTACTTAGCTTTGATTAAAGATGTATACAGATCAGGGGCGTAACTATAGGGGGTGCAGCAGTTTCGACCGCAACTGGGCCCTGTGATGCAGGGCGCCCATGCAGCCCCCTCTACATATGGCCGGCAGCAGCATAGACAGCTAGGGTTACCAGTGCACCATGCACACGGGTGGTTGGAGGTGGAGGGTGACTAGCAGAGCTCCATGCTCGACTATCACACTGGCTGCTCTTTAGTTGTGTATTCCCCGCATGACCTGTGTCCTCGGCCGGCTCCTCAGAGTACCCTTCTCCTGCTCCATGCATTGCCGCTCAGTCCGATGTCTGTTCTCCCCAGCCAAAGTTCCGCCCCCCCTGAGTCCAACCCACACTGCACTGCATACTTCTCCCGGGTAAACAAATGTTAAGCACACAGATGAAGTGCAGCCCTATGAGAGCTGGCTCCCCGGAGGACACTGCAGGCTTGTCTGCCAGCCCCCCTCCTCCCCCGTCATACACAGATGATGAAAGGTCTTTCTGGGAGATATGCTGATCGCCCGTCTAGCACACTGGATGGAGCCCAGGCCAACATGGATGAGTGTGTGGCCTACAGCTTGGTCATGGTGAGTGAGAGGACCCCATCCCCCACACACCATTACATACCCCCTCCATCTCCCCCTGGGGACAGGGACCCCTTCTCACGTGGGGACAGGGACACCCACATCCTCTGGGGACAGGGACCCCTTCTCACCTGGGGGCAGTAACTTCATCTGTCCTGGAGAAAAGGACCTCATCTCTTCTGGGGACGGGGACCCCATCCTGCCTAGGGACAGTCCCCCAATGGGTTACCTAAAAATTAAAAAGAAATGTTTAAATAAAAAAACTACTGATACCAGTGGTGGAACTACAGGACTCACAAAGGTCATACCTGTGACCACGCCCTGGAGTTCCACCGCAGGACTCGGAGGGAAGGGCCCTGGCTGGGGTTCAGGGGGGCCCTTCATGGTTTTTTGCATCGGGGCCCTGAAGGTTCTAGTTACGCCACTGATACAGATTATACGATACAGGATAAATACTGCATATTCAATCCAGGGGAGTCACTAGCTCATTTATAAATGAGCTACCTAGATTAGACAGTCAGGCTTCCGCCTTAAATTCAACCTCAAACTATAAACTAGTCACCCAGTCATATTTATATGGTAGTGAAGACAATAGCTACAACTGATGAAAAGAAAAGGTCAAAGGTTCCCAACTTCCCATAGCATAATGAAGCAGATGCCTCATGCATTAAACATGTTGTATATAGATATAAGTAATCACTCTTAACTATTCTTGTAATTCAATAACTAAAGTTTTATATATGAATATAGACCCATACTACATTCCACCCCTTGATTTACAAGATTCTCCATTTATAATACTCAAGATTACCTATAGATATATCAACATGTTCTACTCAATGTAGTCTTTTTGCTTGTACTTTAATATAAACATTTCTGGCTTCATTAATTTCATCCTTCACATTTCCAGTATTATGAATATATATGCAAAACACTCCTCATTATTAAATATGGTCCATCTCCCATATATCCCACTCCTTGGGTATTTTCCACATGTAAATTAATGTATAAAAGTTGTACATCCTTCCACCCCTCGTCTTATCTATCTAAACTTTTATCTCTTTACCCATTTTCTCTGTCTGATTTACCTGTTCAGGAAATCTCATTCTGCTATGTTAGGGCTGAAAAATATAAAAAATATCCAAACTTCCAAAAATATAAAAACAACTATATGTTGGACTAACAGAATAACACCAAGCTTTCTTTCCAAGAGTTTAAACGCATAGATACTTGACAAAGTCCTCCATATCTGGTGATGGACAGCAGAGTCTTAGACATCCAGTTACCAGATCACAGCTGCAGCATAGCCCTTGCAACACTGTAGAACTGAAAGAACTGTATAATAAATAGTCCATATCCTTCGGACTATTGCAGCTCACAAGTCATAGACGTGCAGGCATATACTTCAGGCACATGACCATTAGAGCACATAAAACAGTTCAAGTACTTCACCATCAGATTCAGGTACTCGACCCTCAGAACAGGTGGAATGCCGCGTACACACGGGCGGATTGTATGGCGTACTTAGTCCGTCGAAACACATTTCAGCGGACAATCCGCTCGTGTGTGGGCTTCAGCGGACTTTTTCAGCGTGCAGTCCGGAGTACTAAGTATTTCGTTTTTTTCAAAATTCTGTCCGTCGTACTTTGGTTTCAGCGGACAATACGGTCGTCAGTATGCTAGTTCGACGGACTAAGAATGGCGCATGCCCAGAAAGGATTTACACGGCGGAAGGGTGCTTTGCTGTGTCTTGGACTTCCTATTTCTAGTCCCGTCGTACGTGCTTTCGACGGACTGTTTGTGTATCCGTGTGTGGTCAAGTCCGTTCAGTGGAAAGTACGACGGACTGTCCGTCGGATTGTATGACGGACTAAGTACGCCATACAATCCGCTCGTGTGTACGCGGCAGAACTTGCACCAAAAGTTCAGCTGCTGATCATTGGTAAAGACTTTATAGACCGTTGCTGCTGTCAAAAGTGTTTGTCTCCTTTCTCCAATATGCTTCTAGTTGACCTCATGGCTGATGCGTTACCAAATATGTCAGTCCAACATTCCATAATTAACAACAATGCCCATAATAGCCCATTATAGATTTCTGAACAGGCAAATCGATGATCATTAATGATCTGGCTAAACACTGAAAAACTCAGCTTTCTACATTAAAGGAGAAATATTACTACAAGTATATTACTCATCCCCCACCTGAACTATACACTACTGTCTCAAACTATAGGCCCAACTTTAAATTACTTGCGTGTTTCCTCTATGCACTTTGATCTCCTTCCACACTCTAAAGACATTCTGGCAGGCTAACCGGCTCTTGTCTACACTGATCCCAATATGTGCATATAATATGCCCATGCATATGTGTCACTCTACATGTCAGTCCCACCCCAAGCAATCAAGGAGAATTGAGGAAAAGCAAACCTGAGAACCTAATTTATAACTTTTTTTTTCTTTACCAAGAAAATTTTTATGAAAACTCAATCAGGTGTATAGAACAGGGTGATCAAAGAATCACTGAGTGTCAGATATAACTGACTGTATATATACCACTAGAACACCTCATTTTGAAAGACTTAAAAATTGTGTTCATTGCAATAATATTAACCTAAATGCATAATTATAAGTAGACATAAAAGTACCCTTTTTTTCCTTGATACACAAAATGATTACTTTAAATTTAAACTGTCAATCTTATAGGAAAATGTACTTTATATGTAAAACCCCAGGCATACTCCCACAGTAGTAATGCTTTATAGTTCCACCAAAATAATTATGGCACAATATACAGAAGTAGATGCTGCCATAATTTAACTTACATAAACACAGAAAGGAACAATATGTAAATGTTTGGGTATTCTTACACCCTCCAAACCATTACAAGTATTATATAATTCCAGATATCAAAACAATCTTGCTGTCAATATTCACAAATTATTTGTTCTATATCATTTTAGATTCAACTCAATCAGAGAAAACCCTTAGAAATCTATCATGCAGCATCAAAA
Source organism: Lithobates pipiens (assembly GCF_037356315.1). Taxonomy (NCBI): domain Eukaryota; kingdom Metazoa; phylum Chordata; class Amphibia; order Anura; family Ranidae; genus Lithobates; species Lithobates pipiens. The sequence continues at coordinate 88,300,232 of NW_027507685.1, forward strand.
TTATTAGCTGCTCTGGTTTACAATCAGTTCCAATGAAAACTTTCAGTACATTTGCATATTGCATAAAAATAACAACAAAAACATCATAAATTATTCAGTTTGACTGTAATCTTCATCTTTAGTTCTTGGACATAAAACCATATCAGACAGGTGGATTGATGCTGGTTAATATTGTCTAGGAACTAAAAAAAATGAAAGGTTTTAGTATGATATTATTACAGTTCACTCCTAGAAAGTAACAAATCGTTAGCAACAAACACATTTAACCAACACTTTCCACAAATTACAAAACATATGGCCATTATTTCTGTTATTCCGAGTGCACTTTTATTACCCATATTAATTGAGCTCATTTATTATCACCACATGGATTTTCATTAAAGGACTTCCATTCAAAGTTATTATTAATTTACCATGGTTGAAATAACATTCACAAGAACATTAAATGGTGTTCATCACATTTGTGCACAAACATTATACATCACCAAACTCTTATTGATGTTTCTATTGCAACCTCTTCTTCAATACCATACAGATCTATGAAACTTCTAGGAATAGATCTGGTTCCTTCTGTATTAACGAAAACAAAACTTAAAAAAAAAAAAACATTAGTGTTGTATCCTAGAACATGACACTATTACATTCACCAATAAAATTATAATAATCATGACTGCTATTCAGGATTTTAAATGGTGTTAACATCAAGCAGACATGTTCTTTCTTTGTTTCAAATAATCCTAGATTTGCGTAATAAAAACGAGCAATTTCAACTAGGATGTTATTTTTAATCAACATAATTAAACATTTCATAAATGTTCAGCAATGTCCAGCTTCAGGGACACAATCTTTAAAGGGGGGAGGGGGGGGGGGTTATCTCCCCCTCTTAAAGGAGAAAGAAGTCATCTTCATTCAAGCAGGCTCTCACAAATACAGCTGCAGGTGTCCCTTTTACAAAATGCAGGACTATTGTCCATTGTCTGGGGGGGTGAGAGGGGGATCCTGCAGACTGCAGACATTCCTGCTAACTAATGATCTTTTAATTTAAACATATAAAAGACTCACTTTTCTCAAAACTTTTACCTTAGTTTCATTACTTAACCATTCTAATGTTAAACATACTCACTTAAACATCAGTAGTCAAATGCATTTTTACATATCATCCATACAAGCAACTTTTTCTCACCAATAGCTAGCTAAACAACCAACAGAAGAGCTCAACATTTAAATTCAACACATATATTACTGCAGTAATCACAATCTAAGCATCAACACAGGTCATATATTTTTCCTTTTCCTACCTGCTTTCTGCTCATCGTTTTCAAACCTCAAAGAACAACTATATGAGCACCAGCGAAAAGGGCCACTCGTCCACCTAACGCGGTCATCAGCTCATCTGTTCTAGATCTCAAAAAATCTAAAGCTTGCCCGGGGGTCTGCTAAGCACACAATGAGTGGAAACATTTGACTATCTACCCCCTTTGCTATATTTATCCAATTTAAATCAAACATAACTGCCACTAACTGCCATCAAAGCAAGGCTAGCAACAAACCTCCCATCACAGGGCACACTAATAATACAGTTTCCCAATTGTCAAAAAACATTACACTTCACAAGAGTATTAATATGCTTAATCACTGCACTTCAAACCAGCACTGAAAGGGTTAAATATCCTGCTCGCATCGCCATTATGTATTAAGGGGTTAAATATCATGTTACATTTAACCATAGGTTCATTCATATATTTACCCTTTCAGATATGTGGTCAGTAAATGCAAGGATTAAAACACAACAACACACAAAGAATGTAATAAAAAGATTTACTTAGCTTTGATTAAAGATGTATACAGATGATATGATACAGGATAAATACAGCATATTCAATCCAGGGGAGTTACTAGCTCATTTATAAATGAGCTACCTAGATTAGACAGTCAGGCTTCCGCCAGGCTTCCGCCTTAAATTCAACCTCAAACTCTAAACTAGTTACCCAGTCATATTTATATGGTAGTGAAGACAATAGCTACAACTGATGAAAAGAAAAGGTCAAAGGTTCCCAACTTCCCATAGCATAATGAAGCAGATGCCTCATGCATTAAACATGTTGTATATAGATATAAGTAATCACTCTTAACTATTCTTGTAATTCAATAACTAAAGTTATATATGAATATAGACCCATACTACAACTGCTAAATGTTTTAGTAGGCAACCTAGATCCAGAAAGAGGCCCTCGCTGATAAGCGATCCGCTGTACATCACTTTTCAAAGGATGGTTAAGCAGTGGCGTTAAGTGTTTTTTAATTTTTTATTTATTTATTGCTTTATACTCTTTGCTGAGCGGCAATTATTTTCACGCAACTATCCCCAAGCCAAGCGTTTGGCTTGCGGTTGTGGCGCGGCCTCACGGACTCAAATGGCCAAATTCGAGAGGCGGGGCCACCTGTCAACTCAGCGAGCCTCGTTAAATTTGCTACGGTCATGACGCAAATCCTCATATGTGTACAGCGCCCTCTGGCTGTATGTTAGGTCTTAGGGAGGTGTTCTGAGGGCGGTAAAATTGTGGCTGTTTTTTTCCACCCCCCCAAGCTGCCTGTATGAATGAGGCATTATTGTGTATCGCAAAAAAATATAATGGATTATTTTCCGAATGAATTGCTCATACAATGGAAGTGTATGTTTTGCTTCCATTGAAAGATTTATGTGTTGCGGGCATCTCTATTCATGCTTGAACTCATAGAACTGAGCTCATTGCATCGTCGCTAATAAATGCGCTCAATGAAGCTGACAGTCACATGTCCGCCAAGGAGACGGGAGGACTGAACTGTTCATTCAGTAGGGCTGCCAACATCAGAGAAAGACGGGAAGAAAGTTCTGCTTTGTAGCCGCTGAACTGGCCGGGAGGATTGTACTTTATTATTATTCCATAGAAGGAAGACGAGACTCAAAGAAGCTTGTGGTATTGTACGTTCTAAAATTCTGAACAAATGTTTGCCCCATCCTAGTCTTGTTCTTTGACCAATAAAGAATCAAAATGAAGGCTGATTCGCCCATTTGACTTTGAAACCCTTCTTGTCCATAATTACCCCCTTGCCCCCTTGCATACAAGGTGGTGCAGCTGCAGTATGTGCCTCCCAGCCCTTTGGTGCAGCATCCAGCCCTGTAGGCTTCAAACTGCAGTCTTCTGCAACCTTGTCCCTGAATTGACAAATGCTGGAGTTGCTGTGTTGTGGTGCTATTCATTCTTAATTTTCATTTATTTTTTCAGGTACTTATATAGCGCCTTAAAATTTTATGCAGTGCTTTATATATACATTGTACATTCACATCAGTCCCTGTCCTCAAGGAGCTTGCAATCTAAGGTCCCTAAGACCCCTTTCACACCAAGGGCATTTTGCAGGCGCTATAGCGTTAGAAATAGCGCCTGCAATCCGCCCTCAAACTGCTGCACCATTCATTCCAGTGTGAAAGCCCCATCAGGAAAAGTCCTGTCAGCAGCTTCTTTGGAGCGGTGAAGGAGCGGTGTGTTTACCGCTCCTCCACCGCTGTTCCCCATTGAAATACCGCCGGCAAAACGCCGCTATTGCGGCATATTGAGGGCGGTTTTAACCCTTTCGCAGCTGCAGGTGGGGGGTAAAAGCTCCCCGCTAGTGGCCGTAATGCGCTGCAAATCCGACGGTAAAACACCTCTAAAAATAGCGGCGTTTTACCGCCGACGCTATAGGCTCGCCGGTGTGAAAGGGGTCTTGCATTCATACATACACATAGTAGGGCCAATAGGCTGATGGACGCTAGTGAGGCTGCATTTGATGGGCGCTAGTGAGGCTGCATTTGATGGGCACTCTGGTGAGGCTGCATTGATGGGCGCTCTGGTGAGGCTGCATTGATGGGTGCTCTGGTGAGGCTGCATTGATGGGCGCTCTAGTGAGGCTGCATTGATGGGCGCTCTGGTGAGGCTGCATTGATGGGCGCTCTGGTGAGGCTGCATTGATGGGCGCTCTGGTGAGGCTGCATTGATGGGCGCTCTGGTGAGGCTGCATTGATGGGCGCTCTGGTGAGGCTGCATTGATGGGCGGTCTGGTGAGGCTGCATTGATGGGCGGTCTGGTGAGGCTGCATTTGATGGGCGCTGGTGAGGCCCCATTTGATGGGCGCTGATGAGGCCCCATTTGATGGGCACCCCTTGTACACGAGGTGGTACAGGCACAATATGTGCCTCCCGGCGCATTGGTGCAACATCCAGCCCTGTAGGCTTCAATCTGCCGCCTGAACTGACAAATGCTGGAGTTGCTGCATTGTGGTGCCATTTATTCTTAATTAAAAAAAAAAAATTCAGGTACTTATATAGCACCTTAAAATTACGCAGCACTTTACGTATACATTGTACATTCACATCAGTCCCTGCCCTCAAAGAGCTTACAACCTAAGGTCCCTAACTCACATTCATACATACACATAGTAGGGCCAATATAGACAGGAGCTAATTGATGGCATCTCAATGCACCTTGCAAACAGACACGCATTGCATTGCAAAAAATAGTACATGCATTTTTGGTGCATTGGGCAGTCCATTCAAATAAATGGGTTTCCTTTAAAGCGGTAGTAAACTCATCAAAATAAAAACGATTTAACCAATATTACAATCTATATATGTATTGAGAACAGGGCCGGTGTTACCATTAGGCAAACGAGGCAGCCCTGCTGCTTAGGGCGCCTGGCCACTGGTTTTCCTACTCTTTTCTCTCTATAGCAAGCAACTAAGTCTCAGCATCAGCAGGCAACCGCACACCGTTTGCACATAGTGTCAGAGGCACAGTGATGGCGGAGGACTGTGTCTGTGTCCTGACTCCCGAATGAATGGATGCAAGCAAACATTCATTGATGGGCCCTGGTAGGCTGCATTTAATGGGCCCTGGTGAGGCTGCATTTGATGGGCACTGGTGAGGCTGCATTTGATGGGCGCTGGTGAGGCTGCATTTGATGGGCGCTGGCGAGGCTGCATTTGATGGGCGCTGGCGAGGCTGCATTTGATGGGCGCTGGCGAGGCTGCATTTGATGGGCGCTGGCGAGGCTGCATTTGATGGGCGCTGGCGAGGCTGCATTTGATGGGCGCTGGTGAGGCTGCATTTGATGGGCGCTGGTGAGGCTGCGTTTGATGGGCACTGGTGAGGCTACATTTGATGGGTGCCGGTGAGGCTACATTTGGTGGGTACCGATGAAGGCTACGTTTGATGAGCACTGGTGAGGCAGACTACATTTGATGGGTGCTGTTAAGGCTGCATTGATGGGTGCTGTTAAGGCTGCATTGATGGGTGCTGTTAAGGCTGCATTGATGGGTGCTGGTGAGGCTGCATTGATAGGTGCTGGTGAGGCTGCATTAATGGGTGCTCTGGTGAGGCTGCATTGATGGGTGCTCTGGTGAGGCTGCATTGATGGGTGCTCTGGTGAGGCTGCATTGATGGGTGCTCTGGTGAGGCTGCATTTGATGGGCGCTCTGGTGAGGCCCCATTTGATGGGTGCTGGTGAGGCCCCATTTGATGGGCGCTGGTGGGCTGCTTTTCATGGGTGCTTCATTAAAAAGGTGGGGGTTACATGGGCAGGGAAAAGAGGGGGGTCAGGGGTTGATGGGCGCTGGTGAGGCTGCATTTGATGGGCGCTGGTGAGGCCGCATTTGATGGTCGCTGGTGAGGCCGCATTTGATGGTCGCTGGTGAGGCCGCATTTGATGGGCGCTGGTGAGGCCCCATTTGATGGGCGCTGATGGGCTGCATTTGATGGGCTCTTCATTAAAAAGGTGGGGTTTACATGGGCAGGGAAAAGGGAGTGGGGTCAGGGGTAGTGCCGGGGGGAGGGGGGGCAGCAAAATGAGGTTTCGCCTAGGGTGTCAAAAACCCTTGCACCAGCCCCGATTGAGAATAAAATGCGCACTAAGAGGAAGTCCAAAAATCGTTCTTACTGTAAAAAGACTGTACATTAGAAACGCTGCTGCTCTGTCATAGCCTTTGCCATATCAACTGTAGTCATTCGTGTCTGTATTCTGATTTACTTCCGCCTGCATTACATTTTTCTCTCTGTAATCATGCACATGCGCACTAAGTGCAGTATCCAAGCCTCTTCTTAGTTTCTGGTTACTATGGAAACCAACATCGAGCGAATCAGAGGCGATATATCCTATTGCTGGATGTTGGGGCTGAAGTCGACAATAGGAAATGACGCAGCCCCGGCATAGACGCTGTATTTTTCCGGTAGGGTCTCTGCTTGCCGGAAAGTTTGGACAAACGGCACATGCGCAGGCTACGTCATAAGCCACAATTATACAGATATCTCATAAGGAAGGCGGGTAAGGAGACATTCTTCTAAAGCAAACGATGATAAAACCTGCGATTGTCCACATAAAGAAAAGCCATCAGAATGGGTATACAACCGCTTTAACACATTCTACAGTGGGGAAAAAATGCATTATTTCATCCCCTGCAGATTTGGTAAGTTTGCCCACTTACAAAGAAATGAAGGGTCTATCATACAATGCATTAAGGTGAAAAACGGCAAGGGTTTACAACCCCTTTAATCCCATAGGAAATTTTTGGAGGGAGCTGAAACTTTGAGTTGCCAAGCAACAGCCAAGAAGCCTTAAAGTGGTTGTAAACCCTTACAAACCACTTTGACCTACAGGTAAGCCTAGATTAAGGCTTACCTGTAGGTCCAAGAAATATCTCCTAAACCTATAGACATCGGCGCACAGGCGCACTGGGTAAACCGCAGATCGCGGCGATATGCCGCGAGTGTCGGCTCACGTGCGCATGCGCGGGAGTGACGTCATCGCTGCTCTGGTGAATCACAACGCCGGAGCAGCGAAACCCGCGGAGACCCACCAAGAAGATGGACGCTGGGAACTACAGGGGACGGCGGTGACTTCGCTGGCTCCTGTGTCAGGTAAGTGACACATAATGTAGTAGTCCATTATGCTTTACCTTTGCAGGGAATCAAAGAGGAAGTAAACCCATCAGGGTTTACTTCCTCTTTAAGGATTTAGAGAAGATCTGTAAAGAAGAGTGGACCAAAATCCCTCCTGAGATGTGTGCAAACCTGGTCACCAACTAAGAGAATTGTCTGACCTCTGTGATTGCCAACAAGGGTTTCTCCACCAAATACCAAGTCATGTTTTGCTTGGGGACCAAATACTTATTTTATTCACTGAACTGCAACTCCATTTATAACATTTGTATCGTGTGTTTTTTCTAGATTTTTGGCTGATATACTATCTATATCATTTAAAATACACCTATGATAAAAATAAAGACCCTTCATTTTTTTGTAAGCGGTCAAACTTACAAAATCTGCAGGGGCCCAAATAGCTATTTTCCCCACTGTATGTTAAGGTTGGTCATAACGAGCAAATACGTACTGCTACAGTGTGAACCCAGCCTCGTGGTAAAAGGAAAGATCTAAACTACAAGTTGCCTTTGTACTGGGTTGGATTTGTCTTGGAGGGCCGTTTCGATTGGTGGTGATTCAACTGGTTAAAACGTTTGGTAATATGGGCTGGATCATGAGTATGGATAAACTGGTCGAGTTATCCAGCTTCTTCTCAATTTTTGTATTTGTTCTATTTTTGAAGAGTTCGTTTTCTGATGCAGGAGTGTAATGCTGCGTACAAAGGATCGCAGTATCTGGCAGACAACCCACCGGACTTTGCAGCATAGGACTTTTCAAACCAGCAGACCTGCCCACACATGACAAGACTTTTCCAGCGGGACCCCGCCGGACTTCTGAAATGAAAGGACTTGCCCACACACGGAGTAAAGTCCATTCATTTTGAACGTGGCTCCAGGTAGACGGAACTAGCGAAGGAAGTCAATGTCGCCGCTTACATCGATGAGATTGACACCTCGCTAGCCCCGTCACCTGGTATGGATTTAAAGGGGAAGCTCTACGCTGAAAAAACAGCGTGGGGGTCCCCCTAAAGTCCATAGAAGACCCTTATCCGAGCATGCAGCCCGGCCGGTCAGGGAAGGGGGTGGGATGTTGCCTTTGTACTTGGTTGGATTTGTCTTGGAGGGCCGTTTCAATTGGTAATGATTCAACTGGTTAAAACGTTTGGTAATATGGGCTGGATCATGAGTATGGATAAACTGGTCGAGTTATCCAGCTTCTTCTCAATTTTTGTATTTGCTCTATTTTTGAAGAGTGAGTTTTCTGATGCAGGAGTGTAATACTGCGTACACTCGATCGCACTATCCGGCAGACAACCCGCCGGACTTTGCAGCAAAGGGCCGCCGGACTTTCCGAACAAGCAGACCTGCCCACACACAACCGGACTTTTCCGGCGGGACCCCGCCGGACTTTTGAAATGAAAGGACTTGCCCACACATGGAGTAAAGTCCGTTCATTTTGAACGTGGCTCCAGGTAGACGGAACTAGCCAGGGAAGTCAATGTCGCCGCTTCCATCGATGAGATTGACACCTCGCTAGCCACGTTACCTGGTATGGATTTAAAGGGGAAGCCCTTCGCTGAAAAAACTGTGTGGGGGTCCCCCTAAAGTTCATAGCAGACCCTTATCCGCGGCCCCCCCACCCCAAAGCACCTTGTCCCCATGTTGATGAGGACAAGGGCCTCTTCCCGACAACCCTGACCATTGGTTGTCGTGGTCTGCGGGCGGGGGACTTATCAGAATCTGGGAGCCCCCTTTAATAAGGGGGCCCCCAGATTCCGGCCCCCTACCCTATGGGAATGAGTATGGAGTACAGTGTACCCCTACCCATTCACCTGAGGGAAAAAAAGTGTAGATAAAAAAAACACAACACAGGTTTTCAAAATACTTTATTAGACAGCTCCGGGGGTCTTCTCTTCTTCCGTCTTTGGGGGTCTTCTCGCCGGACTCCCCCACTATCTTCTGCTAGCTCTTTTACTAGTAGAGGAGCCTGGTATTCTCCTTCATCAGCGCTGCCATCCGGGGGTCTTCTTCCGACTTTGAGGGTCTTGTCCCACTCTTCGGGGGTCTTGTCCCGCTCTTCAGTTCTTCTTGCCGGGCCTCCGCTTTCTTCTTACAGCTCCCTTACTAGCGTTAGCCCGGTCTTCTGTCGATGTAACCACCGCTGCCTTCTGCTGCTTCTTCTTCCTTCTTTTGATGTTGACACAATGCTCTCTCTGGCCGTAATGGCAGGGACGAGTTGTGCGGCGACTTATATAGGGACAAGGGGCGGGGTCACCGGGTGATGCCACATTGTGACCCCACCCCTTATGATGTCACATTCCCATCCTCCTCTACGGTGACAAGGGCGGGGTCACCATGTGACATCACCTGGTGACCCCGCCCCTTGTCCCTATATAAGTCGCCGCACAACGCGTCCCTACCACTAAGGCTGGAGAGAGCGTTGTGTCAACATTGACAGAAGAGAAGAAGAAGAATCAGAAGGCAGCGGTGGCGACAGAGACAGAAGACCGGGCCAGTTCTAGTAAAAGAGCTGGAAGAACAAAGCGGAGGCCCGACAAGACGAACCAAAGAGCGGGATAAGACCCCGAAGTCGGAAGAAGACCCCCCATGTTGAGGGCACACGGCCTGGTATGGCTCAGGAGGGGGGTACTCGCTCGTCCCCACCCCCTTCCCTGACCGGCCGGGCTGCGTGCTCGGATAAGGGTCTGCTATGGACTTTGGTGTGTTTTGGGAAGAAAAAAAGTCTGTCGGAGCCCACACTAGCGAAGGAAGTCAATGTCGCCGCTTCCATCGATGAGACTGATAATCCGATCGTGTGTACGTGGCATTATTCGCACAGAGCTCAAACATATTCAGTTAGCTGAAGGGACAGACACTTTGTCCTTTATTAAGAAAATGTTCCTCTCTTGGTAAGACAAGGTATGGGGATAGACTGGTTATCTTCACAGGTCCTTGTGGGGTTCTTTTTGGTATTCGGTTGGGTGGTGAGGCAGAAGCTCAGTCCTATTTTTAAGGAGTAATTTCTTGGTAAAAGATGATATTTAGATAAAATGGTGATCTCTATAGGTATGTGGATAGACTGATGATTGTCACAGGTCCTTGTTGTTCTATTTTATTTTGGTAATTGGTTGGTTGACGGGGCAGATGCTTAGCCCTTTATTAAGGAAAGATTCCTTTCTTGGTAAGAGGTGGTATGTGGATAGACTGGTTACTTTTTGATCATCTCCTATTGGAGTTTTTTTGGTATTCAGTTCGGTGGGTGGCGCAGAAGCTCAGTCCTTTTTTTCAAGGGATTGATTATTTTCTTGGTAGGACATGGTATGTGTGAAGACTGGTGATCTTCACTGTTCCTGTTACAGTTCGTGTTTTCTTTTTTGTATTCGGTTGGGTGGTGAGGTCGAAGATGATCATCTTTTTGATTCATATATCCCCTGATGAAGCTAATGCAAAACATGTCGTGTTAATATACGAAACAACAAGTTCTGCCAAAGCTGAATATTTGCTTAATGACCACCTCCATCACCAACTGTTCACTATTAGTGAACCAAGTGGCTATGTTTATGTTTTAACTTTATTCTCATTAACATTTTTATTTTTACATTATTGGTTTTCATTATTATTTGTAAAAAGCCTGTTTCTTCTTTCCATGTTTATAACTATCTACCTGGGATGAGGTGCCAATTTTTTGGGTGTTCTACCTCAGTCTTTTATTAAAAAGGGAAGATTGTTTTCTTGGTAGGGTATGGTATATGCATAGATTTGTGAACTTTAAGCTTCCTTGTTTTTTTTGGTATTCAGTTGGATGGTGGGGTAGAAGCTCGGTCCCTTTTTTTTTTTTTTTTTTATTAGGAGCAGTTTGTGTCTTGGTAGGAGATGGTATGTGGATAGATTGGTAATCATTTTGGTTTCTTGTGTTATTTGGTATGTGTTTGTGTGGTGGGGCATAAGCTTGGTTCTTGAACAGAGATTCTTCTCTTGCTAAGAAATAGTATGTGAACAGACTGGTGACCTCTACAATTCCTTTTTTTTTTTGTGTGTGGGGGGGGGGCGGGGAGGGAGAGACTTTGTTTAGTGAGCAGAAGCTTAGTTCTTTGTTGAGGATAGATTTTTTTTTTGCTAAGTGATGGTATGTGGATAGACTAGTGGTCTTTACAGTTCTTGGGTTTGTTTTTGTTTATTTGGTTTAGTCTTTTTTTTATTTTATTTTTAAGGTGTGATTCTTCTCTTGGTACCATTTTTTGGTATTAGAGGGTGTTTTTTCTTTACAGTACTTTACAAACCTCCCAAAAGGTTTTTTTCTTTTACCTGTTGTAGACTGAGCACCAAAGAATCTGCCAAAGCCAAACCATCTTGAAAATTAAAATGAGTGATTCATCCTTGGGAGGCTTCCTAATTTCTCTGCAGAATCAGCCGGAGAAAAAATGTGGGCCTCATCCTTGGATATGTTGGCTCCAAAGATTCCTGTAGGGTTGATTACGTGAGAAGTTACATTTTACTGGTTGATGCTTTTTTTTTTTCATCACTGTATAATGTTACTTGGATCTAAGTGCCAAATATAATGATCTAGCATAGCAATCTTCCTCTTGTCTTTCTGGTACATGCTTGTCATCTTTATTTCCTCACTAAAACTGCCAGCTTCTTTTATGTTTTGCGAAAGGAAACATAAATGTATAAGAAATTCTGACAGCAAATGGACACTAATGTAGAATTTTTGATACAGTGTTACAGATGAAGGTATATTAAAGTATATGTAAACCCAACCACCAATGTCTCATATAAGCTTTAACATGTTAATGTTATTTAATGAATTCTGCAACTTTTATTAAAATGATCCCTGGTGATCCTGACATGAAGGTCCTAGTTAATGTACTTCCTGTTACAGAATGACCTTTGAGGTGTGACCATGTTTTCTGTTACACCTCAAAGGTAGACTAAGCCTTTAATATAACCGCTCACCGGAAGCACGTGTGCTCAATTATTGCAGAGTATCCCTATATTTATTGTAGGAGAAAAGGCAAACTGTGCAATAAGGGTTAAAACATAAACTAAAAAACATAAAACAACAAATGTGAGCAGCGATTCTCCTGTATGGCATAAACTACAGTATAGCACATATAAAAGATATTAGAATGGCACAAAAAAAAGTTCTATAAATCAGTTGATCGGATATAAAAATATAGAGGATTCCTAAAAAATACACCAGTGGTTCTAACCGTAAGCCTTGATGATTCCTGATGATGAATGCCATCAATCACCTCATGTGAAGGGTCCGCCACCAAAATAGTGAGAGTTGCCAGCCAGCGCACAACCAAAACAAACCGTCCTTCCGGGACACAAGGGGATAGGAGAATATTATCGGTGGGAAAAAGACCCAGGTTGGGTTTAAGATCATCCCCCGTTACAGGGGATCAAGTAGTGAGTTTGGCTTAAACCCAGCCTGGGTCTTTCTCCCACCGATAGTGTTCTCCTATCCCCTTGTGTCCCGAAGGACGGGTTTGTTTTGGTTGTGCATCGGCTGGCACACCAAACTTAAGGCTTTTACTTATCTTACAACATGTGAGTGCACTACTTTTATTCTAATAAACTTTAAAGAGGTTTTATGCCATGTGGAGCGTCTTTGTTTTTGATACATAACCATCCATCCATATGAGTGAGCGGTTCCCCCGGGAATAGGAAAATAATATCGGTGGGAAAAAGACCCAGGCTGGGTTTAAGCCAAACTCACTACTTGATGTAACGGGATCATGTGGAGCTGGTAAGCAGCAAATGTCACTATTGTGGTGGTGGACCCTTCACATGAGGTGATGCCATTGCTGTCATCAGGAATCATCAAGGCTTATGGTTAGAACCACTGGTGGATTTTTTAGGAATGCTTTTTATTTTTATATCTGCTGGACTGATTTATAGAACCTTTTTCTTAGCTCAATTCTAATATCATTTATCCCTGTATTTATGGCCACAGCGTAGATTCATAACTTCTTTGTTTACAGATTTAGGTACTAACTACCTTTTCAAACATTAAAACTGGAAAACTTTTTGGGATGCAAACCATCAGACCCACCAGATCTTAAAGAGGTACCATACCCTACCTAGCTAAAATTGTATTTCTAGTCCCTGTATGTAGCTAAAGAAATAGGTACTGTGTGTATATAAATATATATACAGTATCTCACAAAAGTGAGTACACCCCTCACTTTTTTTGAAATATTTTATTTTATTTTTCTCATGTGACAACACTGAAGAAATGACACTTTGCTACAATGTAAAGTAGTGAGTGTACAGCTTGTATAACAGTGTACATTTGCTGTCCCCTCAGAATAACTCAACACACAGCCATTAATGTCTAAACCACTGGCAACAAAAGTGAGTACACCCCTAAGTGAAAATGTCCAAATTGGGCCCAAAGTGTCAATATTTTGTGTGGCCACCATTATTTTTCAGTACTGCCTTGACCCTCTTGGGCATGGAGTTCACCAGAGCTTCACAGGTTGCCACTGGAGTTCTTTTTCAATCCTCCATGACGGCATCACGGAGCTGGTGGATGTTAGAGACCTTGTGCTCCTCCACCTTCTGTTTGCGGATGCCCCACAGATGCTCAATAGGGTTTAGGTCTGGAGACATGCTTGTCCAGTTCATCGCCTTTACCCTCAGCTTCTTTAGCAAGGCAGTGGTTGTCTTGGAGGTGTGTTTGGGGTCGTTATCATGTTGGCATACTGCCCTGTGGCCCAGTCTCCAAAGGGAGGGGATCATGCTCTGCTTCAGTATGTCACAGTACATGTTGGCATTCATGAATCCCTCAATGAACTGTAGCTCCCCAGTGCCGGCAGCACTCATGCAGCCCCAGACAATGACACTCCCACCACCATGCTTGACTATAGGCAAGACACACTTGTCTTTGTACTCCTTACCTGGTTGCCCCCACACACGCTTGGCACCATCCGAACCAAATAAGTTTATCTTGGTCTCATCAGACCACAAGACATGGTTCCAGCAATCCATGTCCTTCGTCTGCTTGTCTTGAGTAAACTGTTTGTGGACTTTCTTGTGCATCATCTTTAGAAGAGGCTTCCTTCTGGGATGACAGCCATGCAGACCAATTTAATGCAGTGTCCAGTGTATGGTCTGAGCACTGACAGGCTGACCCCCCACCCCTTCAAACTCTGCAGCAATGCTGGCAGCACTCATAAGTCTGTTTCCCAAAGACAATCCCTGGATGTGACGCTGAGCACGTGCACTCAACTTCTTTGGTCGACCATGGCGAGGCCTGTTCTGAGTGGAACCTGCCCTGTTACACCTCTGTATGGTCTTGACCATCATGCTGCAGCTCAGTTTCAGGGTCTTGGCAATCTTCCTATAGCCTAGGCCATCTTTATGTAGAGTAACAATTCTTTTTTTCAGAACCTCAGAGTTCTTTGCCATGAGGTGCCATGTTGAACTTCCAATGATCAGTATGAGAGAGTGAGAGCGATAACACCAAATTTAACACACCTGCTCCCCATTCACACCCGAGACCTTGTTACACTAACAATCCACATGGCACAGTGGAGGGAAAATGGCTAACTGGACCCAATTTGGATGTACTTGTAATGTAATGTTATTTGGGTGTATTCACTTTTGTTGCCAGCAGTTTAGACATCAATGGCTGTGTGTTGAGTTATTTTGAGGGGACAGCAAATTTACACATATTCACTTGCTACCTAATATATCCCACCCACTTTCATGTGCCATTGTACTGAGATAATCAATGCTATTCTCATTACCTGTCAGTGGTCAGAATGTTTTGGCTGATCGGTGTATATACATAACTATATATTGTAAGGATCTGAATGGTACGAAGGGTTGGCATCTGTGCTTTTATAGACTAAGTAAGATATGTGTCAGTTAATACTACACAGATCTATATGTATTTGCATTTGTACTCAGAGTCAATCTGTGGATAGTGAGGGAAAGGAACAAAGGAGCAACAGAGAACATAGACCTGAAGTGTGCCGGGGTCACGTGGTCAGTATGCCTAAAAGGGGGCATACCCAAGTATGAAATATAAAGAATGAAAAGAAAAAAGGGAATGGGCGGGTGGGACACAAGATCCAATGACCACGAGGGGAGGAGGCAAAGGAGGGCAGGCTTTATGCAGCCTGACTCTTCCTACAAACACAGGCTGACCTGCGGTCAGCCTTACACTTGTACTCAGAGTCAATCTGTGGATAGTGAGGGAAAGGAACAAAGGAGCAACAGAGAACATAGACCTGAAGTGTGCCGGGATCACATGGTCAGTATGCCTAAAAGGGGCCAAAAATAAACACAGTAGGATGAAAGCTACCAACCAGGCTTATGCACACTGAATTAACGCCTGACCTGCCAAATTTGACAAATGCTCGTGATATCTCAAAAAAGGCACAGAGACATGCCCAGAGAAAACAAGTAAACCTCCACTTGCCCAATTACCAAATAATAAGGCCTAGACCCCCTGGCGCCAAGTCGCAGAAGCTACTCCTGACCTGAAAGAAATAACCAAAATATGCTTAAAAGGTACAGACCCCATTTGGCCAACAAGGGGTGGCAATGAAGTAAGCATCTGGTTGCGGAGAGGGGAGCATCAGGAAAAGGCAACAAAGGAGCATCCCAGGGTTTGACAAATATAGTACTGACGGGCTGGTTTACACCAACACCAGGCCCCATGCCCTGTCAGGCTCCAAGAATTTGATACCAGTGACGACCCCCAATTACTGCGGTTTGCAAGTATGCAGATGTAACAGAAAACCCGGGGGCAAAACCAGTTGATTGGCCAAAAATAAGCGCAACCCTGGCAAGAAGCACAACTCCCCAACTATGAGAACAGAAAAGGCCAGCTATAGCGCTGCCTTGAACTCCAACTGATAACAAACGCAAAAGAAGACCCGAGAGCATGTAAGATATGTCACGGAAAATATGGCCCATAATGGGAAAACCGCTGAGCACAGCAGAAAGGCTACTCTTCTTAAACACCTAAGGATGGCTTGAAAAGTGCCCAGAAAATAAGAAAAGCCTGTCAGGGCCTTCAACAAACATGAAATGTTGAGACTACCCTGAATGACCTGTAACCTCTCCCATGACGACAGTCCAAACCCTGAGACTTCTTCCGAGAAAAGAAGACGGCGGGACAAGCGGCTCCCTCGGCTCCCTCCCTCCCACTTTTCAAGGATGGCTTGAAAAGTGCGCAGAAAATAAGAAAAGTCTGTCCGGGCCTTCAACAAACATGAAATGTTGAGACTCCGGCAGATACGCCCCGAAAATGCTATCGACTGGTACGATCTGGAAGAGGCAAAAAAAATAAATTTTTTTTTTAAAACAAGCAAATAAGAACTGGATAAAACCCCGTCAGGACTTGGAGACCTAGCCTGGAGAGCCTGGGAAACATCTCAAGCAGTATCCTGAGCCTACCTGACATTCAAAATAACCGAAAAGATCAAGGCTGCTGCATCAACCAAATGGGAACCCAATGCCTCACAAAGCTGGAACTGAAGAGAAGGTGTGATACCGGCAACTGCAACTGAGATCTGGACCTACTAGTACTGGCCCAGATACCGCAAGGGTTCCGGAATACACCAAAACCCCTGAGCCAGTAGCAGTTGCTGGAGCTGTAATGCTGACTAACCAATGGAACCTTACAATCCATGCGCGGTAACAGTAACCTAAGTAGCAAGGCTACCCGAGCCAAGGCCAGGAAAGAGAACCCCCTGCGTAGAAACTGCCAGAGCAAAGAGTGAAGCTAGCTACGTGTAAATAATGAAGCCCTGGGAAGGTCCCGGATCTACAGAGAGGGAGAGCTACCGATCTCCGACCCCCCCCCCCCCCCCCACCCGGTAGAGAAGGAGGAATAGAAGTGAAACCACCAGCATCCACTGCCAAAGACATGGGAAACAAAGTACCACGGGTAAATATGAGAAGCTTGGGAAACAACAGAAACCTAGGAAAACAAGAGAAACATGAAAACGTGAGCTGGCGTGAAAACCTAAACAAATAGCATGAGAAAACGTAAATTGCATGATAAAATGTAAATTGCATGACAAACGTGAGACTGAACAAAATATGTCAGCAGTGTAAGAACAGATGAGGAGAATTGCCACCCCACAAGCCAATTATACCCGAAAACACCTCAATCTAACAACCCATAGACGTGACGGGAAACCTGCAGTGGAAAAAAAACATGGATAACCCTGCTGTGAAAACAACCAGAGAACAAACGGATGACCAGCTCATGACATAACACCCCTGGTACCTGACAAATATGAGAATGTGAGTGTAGACCAAACTCCGACCCCACCAGCTGGAGAAGGAGGGATAGAAGCGAGGGCCCCAACAACCGCTACCTGAAACATGGGAAATGAGAGTAACAAGGGAAAATAAGAGAACCTGAGACACGAGAGAAACATGAAATGTGAACCGGCATAGAAACAAAAATTGCACGAGACACGTAAAATTGCACGAAACCCGTAAACAGCGCGAGACACGTAAACAGCGCGAGACACGTAATTGCATGAGAAGCAAGGGATCGCATGAAATATGTAAACAGCATAAAAACAAATGAGGAGACTTGCCACTGAACAAGCCAATGAAAAACTAACACCTCAATCCATCAAACCCATAGACGTGATGGGTAACCTGCAGTGGAAGAACATAGATGACTCAGCTGTGTGAAAATGACCAGAGAACATGACAGACAACCAGCTCATGACATGACACCTCATGGTGCCCCATAAGTATGAGAATGTGGGTACGGACATGACAAACCCACAGCTCATGAAAGTGAACCTAAAGACAACACCCCCCCCCCCCCCCCCACTGTATGCAGTAAGCGAGCCCGAGCAACCTGCAGCACCAAGGCAGGAAATTAACAAGGAACACTAAGGGCTAGGGTACCCACAGATCGTGGTGGGTAGTAGATAAAGGTGTAATGGTGAACGTGCACATATGACGTATGGAATACAGGCGAGAAGATTGTGGGACAACAACCAATTAAAAACGTAACCTCATGAAATGAGAGCAACATGGGAACCTAAGAAACTGCAGACCTAAGAAAAGTAAGAAAACACGGGAAACACACGAAAACACTGGAAACATATACGAAAAAATGGTGCATGAGAACCGTAAACTGCATAGGAAACCAGTAACATAAATTGCATGAGAAACATACATAGCATGAGAAACGTAAACAACGTGATAAATGCAAATTGCCTGAGAACGCAAATTGCATGAGAAACGTACCTCGCATGAGAAACGTACCTCGCATGAGAAACGTACCTTGCATGAGAGTCGCACCTTGCATGAGAGTCGCACCTTGCATGAAAGTCGCACCTTGCATGAGAAACGTAACAGCATGAGAAATGTAAATAGCATAAGAACCTTACATTGCATGATCGGCGTAAATCCCATGAGAACCGTACATAGCAACCGGGAAGAATGAGCGGGGCGGGCCGAACATCGGGAGGAGTGGATGAGAAGCCCCCCGCATGAACCTAATGATTCTGCCTAAATAAGACATTCTACCCAGCCAAAATAAGTCTGCCAGACCTCCCCTTAAAACATGAAAATGCCGATACCCTGAATGACCTGTAACCTCTCCCATGACGACAGTCCAAACCCTGAGACTTCTTCCGAGAAAAGAAGGCGGCGGGACAAGCGGCTCCCTCGGAGACAGGGGTCAACCCCCGCCTCCCCCTGGCAGGACACCGGGAGAAGGAGGCGGGTGGGACCAGCAATACCCTCAGAGACAGGGGTCAAAACCCCTCCTTCCCTCCAGCAGAACCCGGCGGCAGAACCCCCCCCCCCCCCCCCCAGGACACCGGGAGAAGAAAGTGGACGGGACCAGCCATACCCTCTAAGACAGGGGTCAAACCCCCCCTTTCCTCTGGCAGAAACCGGCGGCAGAATCCCCCCCTCCCCCTGGCAGGACACCGGGAGAAGGAGGCGGGCGGGACCAGCAGTTCCCTAGGAGATTGGTCAAACCCCCCTTCCCTCCAGCGGAAGCAGGCGGCAGAATACCCCCCTCCTCCCGGCAGAACTCCGGGAGAAGGAGGCAGGCGGGAGAGGCGGCTCCCCGGAGACAGAAGCTGTAAGGCGGAAGACCCCCCCTCCCTCAGCAGCGGCAGAATCCCCCCCTCCCCCCAGCCAGGCACCGGGAGAAGGAGGCAGGTGAGAGAAGAGGCTCCCCCGGAGACGGGAACTGTCTTGAGAAAACATGAGCTGCCAGGCAGTCGAAAACCTCCCCCTCCCCCGGCGGACGCTGAGAGAAGTGGGCGGGTAGCAGAAACCAGGAGGAATGAAGCGGACCTCGTGGAGACATCAGGCGGCCGAACCCCTGCTAATGAACGGAGCTGCCGGGGGCTGGAACACCCCTGCGTGAAACCCCCGGCGGGAGGTCTCCTCAAAGATCAGGGAGATGGGAAGGTGGGTGGGCAGGCACTCTAGCAGAGCCCGACGTGAGCTACCACTACACAAGATCCAATGACCACGAGGGGAGGAGGCAAAAGAGGGCAGACTTTATGCAGCCTGACTCCTCCTACAAACACAGGCTGACCTGCGGTCAGCCTTACACAAATATGAGCAAATATGACCAAATGGCACATGTCTGAGTTAATACCTATTGGATTGATGAACAAGTTTTCATTTACTGTGTCCAATATTTCTTCAATTATTTAAAGCCCAACTCTATAACCCCCCCCCCATCCCAAGTAGTCCCCTCAGCCAGAGGCATCCCTGGCGGTAAATATATAGATTTTTTTTCTAGATATTTTCCAACTGGTCACATGAAGTATAGGGTCTTCTTCTCCCGATCTTCTCCAGCAGTGGGGCCTGCTGTACAGGCTCTGCAAGAGGTTGCAGTGCAGATGCCTCAGTTTGACTTGGTATCGAATCTTGCAGTTCCCTGCATAATAAAACTGGGAGAGGGAGCAGCACTGGGAATCAGATGTGCAGCCTGCACATATACAGACAAGGAGCATGTAGATAGGAAGACAGAGCAGTCTATTGTGCTCATCGGTCCAAGAAAAAGTAGATGCAAGTCGCTGGACTCCGTTCTCACACGCATCAATCAGTGAAACCTAATGGCATGACCTCGGCAGCTCAACAAATTGGGGGGACCACTCGAATTTAGGTATCTATGTGAGGCCAAATAAATGACTGCCAAACATTTTCCTTAAGGAGAGACCTTCTTCATTAGGGCTTATAACAAGTTGCAACTGTGTAAACTGGATGGAGCTGTCTTA
This sequence comes from Lithobates pipiens, assembly GCF_037356315.1. Taxonomy (NCBI): domain Eukaryota; kingdom Metazoa; phylum Chordata; class Amphibia; order Anura; family Ranidae; genus Lithobates; species Lithobates pipiens. Next base: position 88,320,407 of record NW_027507685.1, read on the forward strand.
ATGGCATAGTAGTAATGGTGTTAGTGGCCCTTACCAACTTATTTCTATTGAGACAGATCTATCTTCACTTTTGACAAAGATTATCTGATTTACCATGTTGCTACTTGTTATATGCCCTTATCCGCTTAAGTACCGGGCACTTTCACCCCCTTCCTGCCCAGGCCTATTTCTTTATCGTACATCATAGGACATAGAGTCTCAAGTAATTACTTGGTGGATTGTAGGCCTACCTTCAGGTGTTGACACTGGTATAACCAATACAGGAAGTTGACTCCCCTATATAACTCCACCTCCTTCCAGGAGCACTCAGTGACTGACGCAGCCCGCCGTGATGGGTGAAAGTTGGATCTGTCTGTTAAATCAGCAGTATCCTGCAGCGAGGACAAGTTAAGGGAAGAAGCTTTGCTTTTTCCTTCAATATACCTTATATGCCTTATAAATGTCTCCTCTATAAGGAGTAACTTACACTACCTATGATGTGTCTTAGTGCAGCTCTGTCTCAGAACATGTGTGGTCCCAGCGGCAGAGGGGGTTCTTACTTAGATCTTGTGGGATTTGGTAAAAAGTACAGCAGTAGCTAATACAGAGATGTGTATAAACTTCTATATGGACGGTGGCTGATTGGTTGACGCAGCTGCTTTAGCTACATGGTTTAATTACAACCCAGCACTTCCACCTAGTAACATTGGGAAACGCCCTATGCTTCTGTGGTTTTAAAAGAACTATAAATCTGCTGACAGAACCCCTCTCCCCTTCCCCTCTTCCCCTCCCCCTTGTAGAGGTGTATAGTATGTTCACCTTACTTTGTGTTGGCCATTCGGGTCCATAGCAGGGCCTGAGAAAGCAGAGGGGCATGTCCGCAAGGTCACGTGGTGCTGTGTATGAATGTAACGTCCACACACACAGCACTCGCCGCATAGCTGAGGGTAAGCGCTGAGGATGCCAATCAGGTTCCACCTGAGGCGTAATATCACAGACACTCATTTCAGAAAGACTTTTTTACTGAAGAGAGGCAGTCTGTCACACTAAGAGACACCAGAGCGCTGGACGCGTAAGGGTGTAAACAGGCATTTCCAGACAGGAAAAACTATTGTTACTTAGTAGCAAAAGAACTGTTATTTTGTATGTACCTCTGCTTGTGCTTTTCACTATGTCTTCCAGACCTAACGTAAAGGTACCCAAGGTGTCACCCCCCAGGCGCTGGGAATCCCATGTATGCCTCCATACTGTCTTCCTCTTCGGAGAGATCAGACATGGCAAGCCAGGGTGAGTCATTGGAAGCTAGCGGTGGTGCAACTGCTTCACACACTTCAGCCCCTGTAGAGGTGACTGAAGATGCATTTTCCTCTGCCTTGCAAGGATTAGAAGGAAGATTAGCAGCTTTAATCGCATCCTCCATCCAGTGTATAGGAAGCGTCCTAGATCCCCCTCCCCCACCTTAGACTCTTTACAGTCAGTGGAGGGTCCAAGAGAATAATTGGGACAGGATGGGGTATTGCCCCCAGATGATCGGGAGGAAAGAAATGCGATTATTTCTCTGCGGTGGAAACAATACTTTAAGTTCCCAAGGATCCCTACTTCACAATCTGAAGTACAGAGGCTTGCAAAGATGATTCGCTCTACTTGCATGCTGCCCCTAACAGAGTTAGCTGAAGGGCCGGTCTCTTCCTTGGGTTCTTTGCAGCCTTTACAGTCTTTGCATGCTTTTCCCATCCATGCATTACTAAAAAAGCTTATTTATACCGAATGGGATCATCCGGATAAGCATTTTCTCCCTTCCAAAGAGACTCGCAAAGCTCTATCCTACGGAAGAAAGATTCACTAAAAGATGGAAAGTTCCAGCAGTTGACGCTGCGATTTCCAATGTGAAAAAAAAAAAAAAAATTATTATTTTTTTACCGAGTGGACAATGCGCTTATGCTTAAAGATCCAATAGATAAGAAGTTGGAAGGTCTGTTAAAATCCCTCTTTTTCTTAGCAGGTACTGTTGCTCAGCCTGCAATTGCAGCTATAGGTATCTGTCAGTCCTTAAAGGACCAGTTCACAGATGCTCTTAGATGAGCTCCCTGCACTACAAGCACAGGAACTGGCCGAGCTACCTAAAGCATTATGCTTTGCTGAAGACACTATGAAGGCCATTCGAACCATTGCAGCATGTTCCCTTAGTCCTTCTGACTAGGAAGCTGATATTTTCATTTGCTATATCCTCAGCAAGGAGGATTTCAGAATTGGCTGCTCTTTCTTGTAAAGAGTTTTATTTGATTATTTATGAGGACAGAATGGTGTTACGCCCTCGTCCAGGTTTTTTGCCAAAAGTGGTTTCAGGCTTTCATTTGAATGAAGATATTGTCCTGCCAGGGTTTTTTCCCAAGACCTTGTTCCAGGGAAGAAAGGTCACTACATTGTCTTGATGTAGTGAGAGCAGTGAAAATGTATTTAAAGTGGGAGTCCGCGTTTTTTTTTTTTTTTTTTTTTTTTTAAAGCCAGCAGCTACAAATAATGCAGCTGCTGACTTTTAAAATAGTGACACTTACCTGTCCAGCGCGCCCGCGATGTCGACACCCGAAGCCGATCTCTCGATCGTCTCTCGGGTGCTGCTGCCGCCATCTTGGGTATGGGAATCAGAAAGTGGAGCCTTTTGGCTTCATTTCCCGGTTCCCTACTGCGCAGTCGCGAGTTATGGGCGGCACAGTGGTGTAGTGGTTAGCACTCTCACCTAGCAGTAAGAAGGGTCGCTGGTTCAAATCCCAACCACGACACTACCTGCCTGGAGTTTGCATGTTCTCCCTGTGCCTGCGTGGGTTTCCTCCGGGTACTCCGGTTTCCTCCCACAATCCAAAGGCATGCAGGTAGGTTAATTGGCTTCTGTCCAAAATTGGCCCTAGTATATGAATGGGGACCTTGGATTGTGGGCTCTTTGAGGGTAGGGACCGATGTGAGTGTGCAATGTACAGGGATAGGGGCAATTGTAGACACTCGCTCAGGTTGAACTGGATGGACTGGTGTCTTTATTCAACCTTACTAACTATGAAACTATGAGTCGCGCTGCGCAATAAGGATGGACCCGCTGCCTCTGGGATCTGTGTGTTTCCCAGCAGGCAGCGGGGGACTTTTGGAAAGGGGCGTAATCTACGCCCCTTTCCGCAGAGAGCTATCCCGGAAGTGGGTGCAGATACCTGTACTGTACAGGTACCTGCACCCCCCTCCCCCCTGAAAGGTGCCAATTGTGGCGCCGGAGGGGGGGAGGAATCCAATGAGCGGAAGGTCTACTTTAGGGTGGACCTCCGCTTTAAGAAAACTGCTCCGATTCGTAAGACTGATGTCTTATTTCTTCTGCCAGAGGGTCCTAAGAAGGGACAGGCAGCGTCGAAATCCACTGTCCCTAAGTGCATTTGGCAAGTTATAATTCAAACCTATGATTTAAAGGGAAAGGTTCCCCCTTTTCAAGTTAAGGCACACTCTACCAGAGCAGTTGGTGCTTCTTGGGCAGTGTGTCACCAGGCCTCCAGGTCTCAAATCTGCAAGGCCTTGGCCTTCATTACATACATTTGCAAAATGTTATCAAGTGCATGTAAGATGGAATGAGGATATCTCCTTCGGGCGCAGTGTGCTACAGGCAGCAGTATAAGTCCTCAGGTCTGGGGGTTACCCTACGGGTTGTGTCTCCCTCCCCTTAAGTAGCATTGCTATGGGACATCCCACCAAGTAATTACTTGAGACTCTGTGTCCTATGATGTACGATAAAGAAAATAGGATTTTTAAAACAGCTTACCTGTAAAATCCTTTTCTTGGAGTACATCATAGGACACAGAGCTCCCGCCCCTCTGTTTTATGGGGTGAGAGTATATTACTTATATTGCTTGGATACAAAAACTGAGTGCTCCTGGAAGGAGGAGGGGTTATATAGGGGAGTCAACTTCTTGTATTGGTTATACCAGTGTCAACACCTGAAGGTAGGCCTGTAACCCACCAAGTAATTACTTGAGACTCTGTGTCCTATGATGTACTCCAAGAAAAGGATTTTATAGGTAAGCTGTTTTAAAAATCCTATTTTTCAGATTTTAGCGTTTTCAAATTTTGAATGACAATTACTCAGTCAGGAAAAATAATTATTTTTATCAGTTTTTTGAGACAGATAGAGCTTTCTTTTGGTGGTATTTAATCACCACTGAGGTTTATTGTTTTTTTTGTTTTGTTTTTTGTGCTAAATAAACAAATGTCTCCAAATAAACATGTCTCCAAAGACATGCTGGTAGGTTAATTGGCTTCTGTCCAAAATAAATTGGCCCTAGTATATGAATGTGAGTTGGGGACCATGAATTGTGGGCTCCTTGAAGGTAGGGACTGATGGGAGTGTGTGATGTATGTGTGGATCACTGCATAAATTGACAGCGCTATATGGGTACCTTAAATAAAATAATGATAGATGAGCATCTTAAGGAGACACAATGTATAGGGATAGGGACAATTGTAGACATGCACCCACACTCACTCAGGATGAACTGGATGGACTGGTGTCTTTATTCAACTTTACTATGTAACTATATAACAAAAAAAAGGCTGACAATTTTGAAAAAAAAAAGTTTTTCTGTTATACAGTTTTGCAATTGAGTAATTTTCTTCTTCACTGATGTGACCATTGATGGGCACCGACAAGGCTGCATTGATGGGCACCAACGAGGCTGCATTGATGGGCACCGACAAGGCTGCATTGATGGGCACTGATGAGGCTTCACTGCTGGGCACTGACGAGGCTTCACTGCTGGACACTGACGAGGCTTCACTGCTGGACACTGACGAGGCTTCACTGCTGGACACTGACGAGGCTTCACTGCTGGACACTGACGAGTGGCTTCACTGCTGGGCACTGACGAGTGGCTTCACTGCTGGGCACTGACGAGTGGCTTCACTGCTGGGCACTGACGAGTGGCTTCACTGCTGGGCACTGACGAGTGGCTTCACTGCTGGGCACTGACGAGTGGCTTCACTGCTGGGCACTGACGAGTGGCTTCACTGCTGGGCACTGACGAGTGGCTTCACTGCTGGGCACTGACGAGTGGCTTCACTGCTGGGCACTGACGAGTGGCTTCACTGCTGGGCACTGACGAGTGGCTTCACTGCTGGGCACTGACGAGTGGCTTCACTGCTGGGCACTGACGAGTGGCTTCACTGCTGGGCACTGATAAGCTGCACTGTTGATCCGGGCACTGATTATCAGTGTAAATGCTGTATTCACTGTGCCCTCACAGATCGGCTCTATCTCTGTGTGGGGAGAGGAGAGCCAATAACCGGCAAAGTCTATTTACATTGTGGCAGCTGTGATTGGGCACAGCTGATCACATAGTAAAGGGATGTTGTGATTGGCCTTTTACGCCGATCTGTGATCCGCTGTGTCCGAGGCACACAGCAGTTACAGAGCGTGCTCAATGCACACCCCAGGAAACTGGAGACCCATGCTGTAGCTGTTTGTCGGGTGCCAAGTAGTTATGACGAGGAATTCTTTCACCTCAAAATGCATTGGTTACAGTTTCTCTTCCTGTGATTTACGCATCATCTACTGTAAAGGATTGTGGACCCTTAAGACCCACATTTGGCATTCTTTTATTACGCTGAGCTCATCGGTATTCTACTGCTTCGTCATTGTCCAATCAGAGGATGTGGGGGCGGGGATGTGGGGGCGGGGATGTGGCCATGCTGAATTGGGTAACAGCAGCAGGGAAAAGTTACCAGCCTGGCTGGGATGTGTATATCTCAAAATTGGATAGACAGAAGTACAAATCATTTCCCTGTATTAGAAACGTTTCTGCAGATACTTTAGTTGTAGTTTGTTCTCTTTTTACATATTAAAGTTGATTTCCATGAAATGGTTAGGCATGCACATCCATTCTTGTGTTTTGTTTTAATGAGATTCCAGTGTTCATACATAAATTCTGGATGATTTTTTAAATTGTTTTGAAGCAGAATTGGTAGTAAATGTTGTAGCCTCCAGTGGCCTCTGTGTTAAAATGTTTCAGTGGCTCAGTGGTCATAAATGAAGAATGTTGCTAAAATGTATCTAAAGGAAAACCAATTTGGTGTAGTGTATGTGCGACACAAGACATTTTTTATTAAATATAACCTTAATAAAAATTGTCTTTTTATTTCAGTCAGCTGTGTGTAGGGGTTCAGACCAGGGGCGCTCAACTTTTTTTTTGAGACCAGGGCCCTGTATATTCTTCCAAAACCTTCCATGCCCCAACAGTAAATAATTAAAAATAAAGTTTTGAAATTCGGGAAGACTCTGAAAGGGCTGGGTGCCATGAAAGGGGTGTGAGGGTTGGGGAATTGGATAGGGGACTCTGCAGCCCTGAGGTTTCTGAAGGGGATGGAGAGCACTTTCGGAGCTTGGGGGGTAATGTGGGTCACTATTGTAGGTTGGGAGCACTGAGGAAGGCTGGGGGCACCTTGGGCCAATATGGGAGGTTGGGGGGAACTTCGGGGGTGGGGAGGCTTTAGGGGAGGCAGCTAGCTAAAGGCCAGTACCGTGGGACACAGAGGTTCGGGGCAGTATGAGGGGCACTTTTTAAGGTTGAGGGTCATTGTGAAATCTGAGGGCATTGTGGGCCACTATGAATCGTTGGGGGAACTGTGGGAGCCAGGCATTGTGAGAGGCAGGTGGCTGGAAGGCCAATGAAAGAGAGAGAACCATGGATATAGGCCACCACTACTGCAACACTCTAACAGCCAGCCCTGTAAGGGATGAGATTTCTGGGTTTTTGGAGGAGGCCGGGGGTGGGGGGGCACTGTGGGTCATTGTGAGAAATTGGGAGGGCTGGGGGCACCTTGGGCCACTATGGGAGGTTGGAGGGAGCTATGGAAGAGAGGAGGCATTGTAAATGGCAGCTTGCTGGAATGCAGCACTGTGGGAGGTTGAGAGGCACAGTTGGAGGTTGGGGGCACTGTGTAGGCCTGGAAGCTCTGCAGCAGGATGGGGGGCACTATTGGAAGGTTGAGGGGCATTGTAAAGGCTGAGAGGTTTGTGGACCAGTATGGAAGATTGGGGGGGGGGGGGGGGGAACTATGGGAGCCAGGAGGCATTGTGAGAGACAGGTGACTAGAAGGTCTGGGAGAGTGGAATTTGTGGCCTGAGATTGGTCTATGGCCCAGCGGTTAAAAAAAAAACACTTAGCTAGGCCACCACTACTGCAATGCTCTATAACAACCAGCGCTGTAAGATCACTATGGGAGGTTGGGAGGCACTGAGGGACACTGGTAAAGGTTGGGAGCGCTCTCAGGGGAGGCTACTGAGGCCATTATGAGAGGTAGGAGGGAACTATGGGAGCTGGGAGGCATTGTGAAAGGGACTTTGGGAGAGTGGAGGACAATGTGGGAGTGGGGGGGCATTGTAAGAGGCAGCTGCAGGAGGATGGGGGGGGTCACTATTGGCAGGTTGAGGGCCATTGTTAAGGGCAGAGGGCATTGTGAGCCACTGTGGGAGGTTGAGGGGAATTTGGGGAACCAGGAGGCATTGTGAGAGGCAGCTGCCTGGAAGGCCGGTGGGAGGAAAAATCTGCAGCCTGATATTGGACCATGGCTTAGAAGCTAAGAAAACCACTGATCTTGGCCACCACTATTTCAACGCTCTATAACAACCAGCCCTGTAAGACCCCCTTTCACACCAGGGCGTTTTGCAGGCGCTATAGCGTTAGAAATAGCGCCTACAATCCGCCCTAAAAAAGCTGCGCCATTGTATGTAGTGTGAAAGCCCAAGGGCTTTCACAATACAGCGGTGCGCTGGCAGGACGTCTGGAAAAAGTCCTGCCAGCAGCTTCTTAGGAGCGGTGTGTTTACCGCTTCTCCACCGCTGCTCCCCATTGAAATCAATGGGGCAGCGCTGTAATACCGCCGGCAAAACGCCGCTATTGCAGTGTATTGCTGCCGGTTTTAACCTTTTCTCAGCCGCTAGCGGGGGGTAAAAGCGCCCGCTAGTGGCTGAAATGCGCCGCAAATCCGGCGATAAAACGCCGCTAAAAATAGCGGCGTTTTACTGCCGACGCTATGGGCGGCGTGGTGTGAAAGGGGTCTAAGACACCTTTCACACCACACCGACCATAGCGTCGGCGGTAAAAATAGCAGCATTTGCAGCACATTTCGGCCACTAGCAGGGCACTTCTACCCCCCGCTAGCGGCCGAGAAAGGGTTAAAACCGCCAGCAATACGCTGCAATAGCAGAAAACACTGCCGCAATAGCATAGTAAACACACCGCTCCTTCACCGCTCCTTCACCTCTCCAAAGAAGCTGCTGGCAGGACTTTTCCCTGACGTCCTGCCAGCGCACCGCTGTAGTGTGAAAGACAATGGTGCAGCTTTTTTATGGCGGATTGCAGGTGCTATTTCTAACGCTATAGCGCCTGCAAAACGCCCTGGTGTGAAAGGGGTCTAAGGGTTGAGGTTTCTTGAGTGGGCTAGGGAGCACTATGGGAGGTTGGGAGGTACTTTGCAACACTGTTAGAGGTTGGGAGCATTGTGAAGGTCTACATGCTCTGCAACAGGCTTGGGGGGCACTGTGGAGGCTGAGAGCACCGTGTGGTCATTATGAGAGTTTGGGGGGAACTATGCAAGTAGAGAGGAACAGTGATAGGCAGATGGCTGAAATCCAAGGAGAGGATAGTCTGTGGCCTGGCGGTGGGCATGGCCCAGACAGATATTGGATATCGCCTTGCGTACCTTAGTGCAAGTAATAAATATAGGGCATGATTCATGGTGAACTCAACTTATGAAGATCTTTAAAGTGTCACTTATGGACAATTTTGGGTATCAAACTTTGTATCACGGGCACACAATTAAAAGTCTTGACATATTTGCTATCCATTTACTTAACTTAGTCGCATCTTTTATATTTTATGGAAAATGTGGACATTGTATTGTGTTTTTGTGCATTAAAATCATTTTTTTGTGTTGTTTTTTTTTTTTCTGAAAATATACACATGATAAACAGGATTTTGCTAACATTATACATTATAAAATATTATAAATGAAAATAAATAAATACAAATTTGCAGCACCATTTGTTTCTACGGGGCGCTTTCAGAAAATATTTAATCTTTTTTAGTTTTTAATTGTGTTTTCATGTTTAATGTTTGCGTGAAATAGTTTTTTTTTCTTTGGCTGTCAAAGAGTTAGAAGTGTTTTTAATTTTAAATTAAATTTTTTTAATTAAAATCTTTTTATTGAGCGAAATATAGACAGAAGTATTGGAGCTGTAAGATAACAAAAATGAAAAGGAAAAGGACATTCGAAGAAACAAACGAAATGTTGAGAAAATAAAAAACGAGTATGAAAGTAATAGCCGGGCAGCCAGAAGAATTAAATATTGCAGAGTGAGGAGGAGGAGGGAGCCTGGAGCCAGAAGTTGGGGAGATATAGATTGAGGGAATAAATCAGAGCGAGGAGTGGGAGATAACACATACAATGTATCCACAGAGATTAAAAACTGATACATTTATTTATCAATCTATTTTTTTTCTTCAAATCCATCAGCATAATTTGCAGAGCAATTTAATGAATAAATAGGAATTAAATATTCATACATGATCCATTAGACTGTCCCAAAATTTGTGGTGAGTATGTGATAGAGGCCAATAGAGATGAATGTTTCTATTAGCATGTAATAAATAATCCATCTACGACTTCTGCAGCTCAACCCCTTGTCTACCATGGTACCTATTATTAACGGCACCGTATACAAGGGGTTAAAGCAAGTTTATGGCTCCAGGGCTTTCATGGGGCTCTGAGGGTGTAATAGGCCATAAAGGGGACCGGTCACCTGCCCCATGCTATCACATTGAAGGCTTGTTGGCCTCATTGTGAAAGCAATAAAGTAAAATTAAGAAAAGAAAATGTAAGTATATCAATTAAATCATTATTTTTTTTACCCCCCGCTGACAGCTGAATGTAAAAAAAAAATGCAATGAAAAAATGTAAAAACAAAATGGCGTACCCCCAAAAAAATCCACACCAGAACTTTATCTGAGCATGTAGCCTGGCAGGCCAGGAAAGGGGGGAGGGACGTGCGAGCACCCCACCCCTCCTGAACCATATTAGGCAACTTGCCCTTAACATGGGGGGGTTCTTTGGGGCCCGGGGAGTTGGGTTCCCTCCCCACCCTAAAACACCTTGTCTTGCCTTGGCAATAAGGGCCTCTTCTCCACAACCCTGGCTGGTGGTTGTGGGGGTCTGTGGGCAGGGGGCTTATCGGAATCTGGAAGCTCCCTTTAACAAGGGAGCCCCCAGATCCTAGCCCCCTTGTGAATGAGTATGGGGTACATTGTAACCCTACTCATTCACCCCCCTTAAAATAGGGGGGTTCTTTGGGGCCAAGGAGGCCTCCCCCCACCCCTAACGCAGCTTGTCTTGTCCTGGCAATAAGGGCCTCTTCCCCACAACCCTGGCCGGTGGTTGTGTGTGTCTGCGGGCAGGGGGCTTATCGGAAACTGGGCTCCCTTGTTAAATCCCAGCCCGCCATGTGAATGCATACGGGGTACATTGTAACCCTACTCATTCACCCCCCCTTAACATGGGGGGGTTCTTTGGGGCCCCCCGTCCTAAAGCACCTCATCTTGCCTTGGGGATAAGGGCCTCTTCCCCACAACCCTGGCCGGTGGTTATGGGGGTCTGCAGGTAGCAGGCTTATCCAAATCTGAAAGTCCCCTTTAATAACGGGGCCCCCAGATTCCAGCCCTCCCACACGTGTATGAGTATGGGGTACATTCACCAAAAAAAGTGGCAAAAGAAATAAAAACAGACACAATTTTTGGCAATTCCTTTATTAAAAAAGCAAAAACAGTGCCCCCAATTTAGATCCATCGTCAATCACAACGCCCGCCGAACCCAAAAAAACAAAAAGCTCCACTTGCATCGAAGGCTACCGCCGCCTGACTGCTCTGCCACCGGAGGCCGGCTTCATAATGATTTTTTGCTTTTTTTAATAAAGGAATTGTCAAAAACTGTGTTTTTATTTATTTTTACACTTTTTTTGGTGAATAAGTAGGGGTGCAATGTACCCCATACTCATTCACATGGAGGGGTGGTATCTGGGGACCCCCTTGTTAAAAGGGGCTTCCAGAGTCCGATTAGCCCTCTGCCCGCAAACCCCCACAACCAGTTTTGGGATAAGAGGCTCCCCTGCCGTGGGGGGGCCCCACGTTGAGGGCATGTGGCCTGGTATGGTTCATAAGGGGTGCTCACTTGTCTCCCACCTTTCTTGGCCTGCCAGGGTGCATGCTTGAATAAGGGTCTGGTCTTGATTTTGGGAGGGAGTCCAAAAACTATTTGGCGTGGGGGTTCCCCTTCAAATTCCCCTTTAAAATCAGTGCCAATACTCCTACTCATGAAAATACTCCCGGTGCCGAAACCGATACTCTGCGGTACGATTTGCATCCATACAAAATGAATGGGAGCCAATTGCACTGCAAAGAATCACATGCGATTTTAACAGGAATGCAGTGAGATTCCTGTTCAAATTGCCTGGGATTCTTTGCAGTGCGATTTGCTCGTCATTCATTTTGTATTGATGCAAATTGCCCTGCAAATTATCGGTATGCGTACTCGCCGATTAAAAATCCGGTATAGTTGCATCTCTAGAAATAAATATGCTCATCAGCAACCGCTAGTGGCCATACCACATTATGACTACCATAGGAAATATGTATACTCCTCAGCACCATGTAGTGGCCATACCGCATTACAACTATCATAGGAAATTAGTAAGCCCCTCAACACCATCTAGTGGCCATACCACACTACAACTATCATAGGAAATTAGTAAGCTCTTTAGTACCATCTAGTGGCCATAATGCATTACAACTATCATAGGAAATTAGTAGGCTCTTCAGCACCATCTAGTGTCCATACCACATTACAACTATCATAGGAAATAAGTAAGCTCCTCATCACCATCTAGTGGCCATAGGATTGGAAATGGTGTAGGTAGCTGTGGCGCTCCCTACTATGGTAAATTATAATAAAGAAACAGAAGTACTATCTGAACCCAATGGTATAGTAAAATAAAATACCTTTTCACCTAAGTGGGATACACTGATATAAAGTGCAAATATATTGAGGTATAAAATATGTAAAGTGCAAAATGTACAAAAATGTACAAAAAAAAACAAAAAACAAAAATATATATATATATATATATATATAATATATAATATATATATAGTGCTCAATGGTGATACTAAATGCTGAAATCAAGTATATACATATTACTTGTGATACATTCATAAATTGTATATCATAAATTAATATCCATAAAACAACAGTGCTAAAATATTAGAAATTAGAGTGACTGGTGCACAGGTGCTACTTAAATACTAAAAACATTTAAGTGCCGAAACAGAGCCTATACATATCATGTAATATTCATTAAATTATTGTCCATAAAACAGCAATAATGGGAGTGTAGAAATCTTCCAAACAATAAAGTGACTGGTGCACAAGTGGTTCCTAGGTTCTGCGGATAGAAGCCTGGTGTGATTTTCATGCAAAAATCAGATTTCGCACTCACCAGCTCCCCTGCCCCTGCAGGGGTTAAAAGCGCCTTCACAGTGTGAGCCCCTGTGTCGCTATATGGTGCTGGTCCAAGTGCTTCACTTTTCCTCACAGGAATGTATTTATTTGGATAATGGATGAAAGAGAAAGGTATCCATAGTGTGATATTGTAAAGCAATCCAGTTTATTATATAAGAAGAAATCTATTCACAAAGATATAAAATAACAAGCGCCGTATACAGATATAATCATTCACTGCTGCTTTGAGAGAGAGTCTGTGTACATCCTATGGCCCTACGCATTTCGTCATCAGCCATTTTAGTACACCTCTCATTATATAGGGTGTAGCGTTCATACCGCGCATGCGCGAGTGGCAAGACGCCATTTTAATTAAGGGAAAACAGGATAACTTGTGTATTCGTGTCCACATAGCACTTTACCCACCATGCAGATTACAATTAATCATGTATTCGCCTGCGGGAGGTGTCACACTACATCCTATACTTCAATTAGTATGGTAACATCACTCACTAGTTACACAATCATTCCGTTGGCATTAGAATGTGCATACAGTGCATGCAAACAACAATTAATGATAAACACATATGAATAATATTAGAAATATGTAAATAAAAATAAGAATAATAGCCAATAAAGATAATAATAATATAAAAACAGTAAAGATATTAATAATATAAAAATAGACACATGATACCCCAAAAATGTAAACATAGTAAAAATTAATAAGAAAAAATTTATAAAAGTACACAGGGAAGGGAACGAGAGAATTGTGCATGCATAGGACAAGTTGTATACTCTAGTATATTTGGAAGAGGGAGTTAATAACTGGAAAGTGAATGGAAGATGAATGGAATTAAAGTTAAATGAAATTAAACGTAAGAATTAATATTACAATTGGAATTTAGAAATGGAAAATAAAATTATGAAAAAAATTATAAAAATTATAAAGGAGAATACCTTAAAGGAAAAGTTTTTTAAAATTGAAGACTTTTTTTCTTAAAGTAGGAACAAAACCCTGGGACCGTATGCATAGAGCCGTATTTGGTAAAATGGAAAAATTACATTGAAAAAAAGTCTATATGAAGGAAGTTTTGTTTATGAATGAATAACATTCGCCCTGGATGGGATTTTTCTAAGATGAACTCATATTTATCTAACCTTATAGGAAGGATAGATGCAAAAACCCAGCTTGAACAAAGGAATATCTATTTGTCAACCGTAAATTTCTATGTATATATGTGTTTTAAGTATATACTACCTTCGACCTTACCTGGGGAATACTTATGTTCTAATTAACAACTGGTTCCACTGAGTTTTGAAATGTAAAACTCCAAAACCCATGCAAGACTGTGAAAAAGGGGAGGAACAAAATGAAGGAATAGGGGAAAACTATATGTTACTGTCAACTTGTAAATGTGTATTTTTTTATATTTTAGGTATATATTACCTTCGACCCTATCTGAAAAGTGCTTGTCTTCTAATAGGCAACAGGTTCCACTGGGTTTTAAATATATTAAAACATCAAAAACCCATGTGAAACTGTAAAAAGGGAGAATAAAAATGAATGAACAAGGGAATCATGTTTAATAATTTGTTAAAAAGCAGTTTAAATCCAAATCAAAGTTTAGGCCTGAAGGCTGAAGTGTTTTTAAATTAAAAATCCACTTAGTTTCATTTTGTGATACCCTTATTCTTTTATATTCCCCCTCCAGTGTCCTTTTATCTTATCTATTGCATAAAAGACCATATCTTTGATGTCCCAGCCATGGTGGTCCCTAAAATGTCTAGAGACACTATGTTTGTTAAATCCGTTTTTTATATTTGTAATATGTTCCCTAATTCTTACATGTAGTTGTCGTGTAGTTTTTCCCACATATTGTTTGCGACAGGGGCATTCAATAACATAAGTGACGAAAGTGCTGTTGCAAGTAATAAACTCAATGATTTTGTATTCCTTTCCATTTGTAGAGGACATAAAGTGCGATTTTTTTTTGTTAATTTGTTTTCTTGCTAGTTCTCCAGTTTTTTATTCTTTTGTTGTCTAGTGATTCGTAACCCATCAATTAGCCTGTTTCTTTCCATCCATTTCACTTCTTCTTTTAGGCCACGTAACTCTCTTTATTTGTAACCTTTTATGATGAATCTCTGTATGATCTCTTCAGCTTGTTTTTCAAAATCTATGTTGTTGCTACAGTTTCTGTATAACCACATTAATTGCCCCTTGGGTATATTCCTTATCCACTGGAGATGATGACAGCTGTTGGTTGGGATATACCCATTGTGGTCAGTAGTTTTAAAGAAAGTGCATGTGCCCATTTTCCCATCCTGTTTGAAAATCTGTAAATCTAAATAGTCTATGCTTTGCTCATTCCAATTTCCTGTAAAAGAGATGTCGTATATATTTCGGTTAATTTCATCAAAGAAATTTTGTAATTCTTCTGAAGACCCCCTCCCCCCCCAAATAATAATAATATCGTCAATGTATCTGCGATAAAATTTATAAAATTTGAGGTTTTTCCTAGGTACACTATATATTTGCTCTTCTTCCCATCGGTTTAGGAAAAGGTTTGCCACACTGGGAGCGTACTTTGCTCCCATGGCTACCCCCTTTGTTTGGGTATAGTATGTACCTTGGTACCAAAAGTAATTGTGACTCATTGCCAGTTTGAGACCCTCCAAAATGTATTTGATTTGGTCATGTTTCAAATCCGACTGCTGTTGTAATGCCCATTACACACTGCTCAATGCATCATTTTGTTTAATATTCATATACAGTGAGTTAACATCTATGGTTACCAGAGGGTCCTCCTCTTTTATGTCCATATTCCTTAATTCTGCAATTAGCTGCCTACTGTCTTTCAGATATGACTTTCCTCCCATAACTAAGGGCTGTAAAAAAACATCTATATAGGCCACTAGTCTAGAGAATAACGATTCTATGCCGCTGATTATTGGTCTTCCAGGTGGGTGTGTCTGGTCTTTATGTATCTTAGGGACATAGTATATTACTGGAGTTGTTGCTGCTTTGGGGGTTAAATATCTTGCCTCTTTTTTGTTGAGTATCCCCCTTCCTTCTCCTTTCTTAACATATGCCTTTAGTGTTTTTACATATTCCTTCTTGGGATTTTCCTTCAATTTCTTGTAAGTACTTTGTACATTTAATAATTTCTCCATTTCTTTCTTGTAGTCCTGTTTATTCAGTATTACCAGGCCTCCTCCTTTGTCCGCCGGCCTAATGACTACCGTATATACTCGAGTATAAGCCGAGATTTTCAGCCTCTTTTTTGAGGCTGAAAGTGCCCCCCTCGGCTTATACTCGAGTCACCGCTGTCTGACTGCCCGAACAGCGTGTCGAGCAGACAGACAGCGGCCATTCTACCTTTCAAAAGCCGCGCCTCCGCCTCCGCCTGTGATAGGTGGAACACTCAATTTCCCAGCAGTCAGTGTTCCGCCTATCACGGACATCGGCTCATCCTCGGATGAGCCGATGTCCGTGATAGGCGGAACACTGACTGCTGGGAAATTGAGTGTTCCGCCTATCACAGGCGGAGGCGGAGGCGCGGCTTTTGAACAGGGGAATGGCCGCCAGGGCGCCGACGAAGAGCGGCGATCCTGGCATGGGACGACACGGAGGCTCGGGACGGGACGACACGGAGGCTCGGGACGGGACGACACGGAGGCTCGGGACGGGACGACACGGAGGCTCGGGACGGGACCGGACGGAGGCTCGGGACACAGGTAGGCTGGACACACAAGGCTGCACGGACACACACACACACACACACACACACACACACACACACAGGGATGGATGGATGGATGGACACACACACACACACAGGGATGGATGGATGGATGGACACACACACACACACACACACACACACACACACACACAGGGATGGATGGATGGATGGACGCACACACACACAGGGATGGATGGATGGACACACACACAGGGATGGATGGATGGACACACACACAGGGATGGATGGATGGACACACACACAGGGATGGACGGACACACAGGGATGGATGGACACAGAGGGATGGACGGACACACACAGGGATGGACAGGCATATCTCACCCTCGGCTTATACACGAGTCAATAGGTTTCCCAGTTTTTTGGGGGTAAATTGGGGGCCTCGGCTTATACTCGGGTCGGCCTATACTCGAGTATATACGGTATGTCCTTTTTCTTACCTAGTTGCCTAGTTGTTTTGCATATACCCTTAAGCTTAGATTTTTTAATCTCTGGCTCTCTTAGGTTTTTCTCCACCATTTTTTTGAAGACTGTTATGCTCTCATTGTGTTGTACCTTGGGGTTAAAAATTTAATTATTTTTCAGATTAGAGTGTTTATAAACACTATGTGCTTCTAATTTTTGTCCATGTCCTTTTTTGGCAAAGAATTTTTTAATATTCAGCTTCCTAATACATTTTTGTAAATCAATATAAGCTTCAAATTTGTTTAGGTCCTTATCTGGGGCATATTTTAGGCCCAGATCTAAAATTCTCAGTTCTTCTTCTCTGAAACTGACGTGACTCAGATTGTATATCCCTTGCCCTAATATTCTCTTCTTCTTTTTCTTGATGCCTCCTCTCTTTCCTCTGGTGTGTTTTCTCTTTCCCATTGTGGTGTTCTGTAGGTATACTCCCTTCTCTCTTCCCACCTGGCTTCTGGCTGTTCCATGTGATTTCTCCTTGTGTCTCCTTGTTTGGTCCATCTTGGGTTCCATCCTCCATTCCTCCAGGTATTCCCCTGGTACTGGTTCCTCATTGGATATCGAAATGGTCTCACTCCTCCTGGGGGTCCGTATGGGATGACCCGTTCTCTTGGTCCAGGCAGTCTGTTCCCTTGTCCTCTGTGAAAAAAACATTATTTCTCCCCTGATGTTGTTCCCTGTGGGGAGTGTCTTGGTAGTACTCCCTGATTGGGGAGTATCTGTTTCTAAGTCTGGGTATATTCGGTGTGTATGGTACATCATGATGTCGTCTAGCCCCATAATGTTCAAATTGTCTGTGCCCCCTATCTGGGCTTCTTTCAAATCTTCTATGGCTAGGTGTTTGATCTTCCTGTCTGATCCTTTGTGATCTGTCTTGTAACGGTGTGGGTTGCTGCCATGCTTAATTTTCTCTTATCATAGAATTTTCTCTGGATTCCTCCACCATGGATATATCATTTTCATCCTCATTATAATTTGCATCAGTTTGCCATTTATATACTTGCTGGTTCTTGTAATCCAATACATCCCTTTTGAATTTTTTCATTTTTTTCTGCTGTATTTCATTGTCATACTTTTTGACTGCTTCTTGTAGGCCCTTTTCTTTATCCTTATACTCTGCTGTTTCCTTAAATGGTACCAATTGATCTCTTATCTGTAATATTTCTGTCTCTATATTCTTTAATTTATGTTGTCGTCTAAGCACTATTTTTTGTAGTAATTCTGTCTCGCTTTGATTGAAAAATGTATACCATTCTTTCATTAGGTTTTTGTTATTTATAATATCATTAAGGGACACATCCCATCTTAATCTTCTGGGGGTGATTTTTTCTGATATATAAATCTCTAGTATAGCTACATCCCACCACACCCTTAATTGTTTTTCCAGGCAGTGCTTAAAGCGGGAGTCCACCGGGACTCCGCGTTTTTTTTTTTTTTTTTTAAAAGCCAGCAGCTACAAATACTGCAGCTGCTGACTTTTAAAATAGTGACACTTACCTGTCCAGCGCGCCCGCGATGTCGGCACCCGAAGCCGATCGCTAGGTCGTCTGTCGGGTCCTGCCGCCGCCATCTTGGGTATGGGAATCAGGAAATGGAGCCTTTCGGCTTCATTTCCCGGTTCCCTACTGCGCATGCGCGAATTGCGCTGCGCAATAAGGATGCTCCCCGCTGCCTCTGGGAGCTGTGTGTTTCCCAGCAGGCAGCGGGGCACTTGCGGGAAGGGGCGGGCACTTGCGGAAAGGGGCGTAAGTTACGCCCCTTTCCGCAGAGAGCTGTCCCGGAAGTGGGTGCAGTTACCTGGATTATCCAGGTAACTGCACCCCCCTCCCCCCTGAAAGGTGCCGATTGTGGCACCGGAGGGGGGGAGGGTTCCGATGAGCGGAAGGTCCACTTTAGGGTGGACCTCCGCTTTAAGATGTTTGAATAAGCTATCTAGATCCTGTTTGATTACCACATGTTCCTGGTTAAATACCTCAATCAAGTTAACCATTCTGTTACTGACATATTTTTTTTTTAAACAATCTTTATTTATAGGAGATAGGGTATTACAGCTTGATATACAGTAAAAGAATGAAAAAAAAATGAAAATGAACAGAGAGGATAAACATTTGCTGTAGGTAATGCTGATACATAATACTCCAGTCGTTCCTTTTTCGTTTTTCACTAGTAGTGGGAACAAGAACATGAATAGTCAACAGTCATAAATTAACTTCGTACTGATTAGGTTACTAAGAGAGTATTTACCAGGTGACAGGTCAGCACGGTAGGTCAACTGATTGTTGGGCTGAGTAATCCCAGTCCGCACTCTAGTTCGTGCAGTATAGGACTGGTCTGTCCTCTTGTAAGAGGTTCTCACGCGTGATACGCTTGGTCAGCTTTAACGTTCAAGGTAACTCACGTGGGGCCGACGGCTTCCTAGACGACCGCGTGCTGGGGGAAGGGGGGCAGTCCTGCATAATAGCGGCACCAAAGTGCCATTTCCCTGTTCAAGTCAGGTTGTCCCATGGCGTCAGGTCGCCAAATTTTTGTTGGGCCACCCAAGTCCTCCATTCCTCACCCGTCACCTGGCACTCAACATATCAACCATCTGCCCGTAGGCAGCCATAACTATTCAAGTCATAAAGTATTAGAAAGTAGTTAAGTGAGAAAAAGAAGGGAAAAGAAAAGTGGTTTAGAGCATACCTGAAGCCTCTCTTCCGACTCCGCCTCCTCTCCGAGCCCCGTCAACCTCTCCATATATGTAGGATGATCAAGGGGGTGAGTGAAGAGAGAGAAAAGCATCCTGTCTCCTCGCCCCTGATTAATGAAATGTTAAATTGAGTGTTGGAGTCTCCTCAGCTCCTGGTCCCCATCTGTAAGCCCTGGGGGCGTCCCCTTAGGGATGGCTCCGCCAGTTCCAGGAGGGCCACATCCAAACTGGATGAAATGTGTCCAGGGTTCGATATATACACTAGCCAGGGCTGCCAAATCGCAGTGAAGCGGTCATGGGCCCTTCTGCAAGTGGCAATCCACCCCTCTGCCTCCCGGATGTCACCCACCCTGCGGCGCCACTCCTCCTTACTTGGGATTTGCGGACGCTTCCAAAAAATAGGGAGCAGCCGCTTAGCTGCATTTAGCAAATGAGGCAGCACACTCTTCTTGTACTGGCTCACTGGCATGGGAGGAATGGGTAGCAGGAAGTGAATCGGGGACAGAGGAATATCTATGCCTGTGATTTCTTTGATCAGAGATTTAATGTCCTCCCAGTAAGGTCTGATCGCAGGGCAATCCCACCAAATATGCAGAAGAGTGCCCCTGTGGCCACAGCCCCGCCAACATTGATCTGACGTGGATGGGTATATCCTTGCTAGATCTGCCGGCACACAGTACCAGTGCATCAGTAGCTTGTAGTTCATTTCTTGCGTCTTGGAATCAATCGAGCTGGACCGGGTAAGTTGGTAGAGGCAAGATATTTGGGCAGGGGTGAAAGTTATCTCCAAGTCCCTTTCCCAGGCTCTGATGTAAGCAGGCTTCACTGTGGGGGATGCAGAGTTAAGCAGTTGATAGAGTTCAGAGACCATGTGTGGTATTGGTTCTTCCGCTATGAAGAGACGTTCGAAGGGTGTGAGGTAGGAGATATCCCGTATGGAGTCTCCCTGTGTTTTACAAAAATGGTGGAGTTGCCTATACCGCCAGAAGTCCATAGGGAAGCTCCCCCTCTGATCTCGTAGAGTTTCTAGGGACATTAGTTTGCCATTCTGCATTAATTTACCACAACTAGCGTCTCCATCATCTGCCCAGGGGCCAAATAAAGCAGCCTGTTCCCCCGGGGGGAACCATAAGTAACCCCCCAGTGGGGTCAGTGGGGACACAGGGGGCGCCAGTGTCAAATTGGCATTAAGTCGGTCCCAGGTTCTCAGGGCCTGGATCGTCAGCAGGGAAGTAAAGGTGGACAGACCCCTGTGTTCCCGTGCTAGCCACGGCGCATAGGTCAAATTTCTCCCTGCCATATATTTTTCAAGAGAGACCCATAATTTGGATTGAGTATGGAAGCGCCAGTTCAGTATTCTCTGGAGGACTATTGCCCTGTAGTATCTTTGGGCGTCAGGGAGGCCCAGGCCTCCTGCGTCTCTATGGCGACTTAGCAATCTAATTGTGATTCTCGGCCTCTTATTGTTCCAAACAAAATGTGATATTAGACTGGATAGCTGGGCAAAGAAGGTCTTAGGTAGGGCCACAGGTAGCATCTGCATAGAGAACAGTACGCGTGGGAGAATGTTCATTTTGATGATATTGAGTCTGCCCATCCAAGTGAAGGCTGTCTTAGTCCATAGGGCCAAGTCTTTATTCACAGCTTTTAGTAGGGAGGGGAAGTTAGTGGAGTATAGGGTGTCAAACCTGTCTGTCAGCCGTATACCTAAGTATTTTATGGACGCTTTGGCCCATGTAAATGGAAAGGCAGTACGCAACCTGTCAGTCAGGGAAGGCGTCAATTGGATAGGTAATATCTCTGATTTTGTATAATTAATTTTGAAGTTAGAAAGTGTCCCGAAGCGCTGGAGTTCCCTCATCAGATTAGGCAAGGAGATCAGGGGTTCCGTGAGGTGGAAAAGTATGTCATCAGCATAAGCCGAGAGCTTATGTTCCATACGCCCCACCGTAAGTCCCTTGATATCCAAGTTCGCCCGGACCGTACGAAGAAACGGTTCCAGCACCAGGGCGAACAATAGTGGCGAGAGGGGGCACCCCTGTCTCGTGCCATTTCTGATCGGGAAGCTGGGGGAAAGGAAGCCGTTCACTTTGACTTGGGCATTCGGGTCCGAGTACAGAGCCATAATCCAGGTAAGCATGTGTGTGCGTAGGCCCAACGTTTCCAGCACAGCACGTAGGTAGGTCCAGTCCACCCGATCAAAGGCTTTCTCTGCATCGGTAGACAGGATCAGGTAGGGGGGAGATTCAGGGGAAGCACGCGCCCAGTGAATTAAGTGGATTGCTCTGATAGAGTTATCCCTAGCCTCTCTACCTGTTACAAACCCTGTTTGGTCCGGGTGGACAATTAGTGGGATCAGGTGTTTCAGTCTGGTCGCGAGAATCTTGGCCAGTATTTTTATGTCCACATTAAGAAGGGATATGGGTCTGTAGCTCTGGGGCATAGTGGGGTCCTTCCCTTCCTTGGGAATTACAGATATATGGGCCAACAGGGCTTCACTAGGGATTGCGGTGCCATTTGCAATGGAGTTAAAGTAGTTACACATGGGTTCAGAAAGTAAGGGTAGAAATAGTTTATAGTAAGCCTTGGTGAACCCGTCTGGACCGGGGCTCTTCCCGTTAGGCAAGGAGTTCACCGTGGTTATGAGCTCGGTGGCGGTGACAGGGGCCTCCAGCGCAGAGCACTGTTCGTCTGTCAGTGGGGGCAGGCCGGATGCAGTCAGATAGGTTTGAATGTCTTTCAGTCTTGCATCTTGGTTCTCTCGGGTTTGTGTGGAGTTCAGGTTATAGAGGGTGTTATAGTAGTCCCGGAAACCAGCGGCTATTTGGGAGGACCTGACCGTGTAGACCTCCGAGGAGAGGCGTAGCTTGTGTACGTGCATGAGAGCCTGTTTCTTCCTTAGAGCTCGAGCCAACATTCGGCCGCATTTATTGCCATGCTCATAGTATCTATGCGATAAGTATCGCAATTGCCTGCGTGCCTGCCTGTCCAGCAATCGAGAGAATAACTCTCTCAACTCCGTCAGTTCCCTCAGAGCCTCAGGGCTGCTGTCCTGTTTGTGCTTAAGTTCCACCAGTTGGAGTGCCTGGAGCACCCTATCAAAATCTGCTTGTCGGGCTTTCTTAAGTCTGGATCCCTGTGAAATCAGTTCGCCTCTCACCACTGCCTTGTGGCCCTCCCAAACAATCCCTCTGCTCATCCCCTCCGTGCAATTCTCCTTAAAGTAGTGGGATAGTACCTCTGTGACCCCGGAGACCACTGCTACATCATCCAGCAGGGATTCATTTAAGCACCACGACCAGGCCCTACGGGTGGAATGTGGTAAAACCAATGTCGCCGTTACCGGGGCATGGTCAGAAATCGTAATGTTCCCTATAGACGAGGCCTGCAGCAGCTCCAGGGCCAAGTGGTCTACACGGATCAGATCTATGCGGGTATAGACGTCATGTACTTTGGAATAGTAGCTATAATCTCTATCTGAAGGGTGGAGAACTCGCCAGCTATCCAAGAGGCGGTGGGTTTGTAGAGATCTGCGGAAGTGTTTTAGAAAGGCATTTGAGTGGGAGGGGCGTTTGTGCGAGGTGTCCAGTTGTGGGTCTGGGCTGATATTACAGTCGCCCCCTAGGATTAAAGGTCCTTCCCTGAATTCCGTCAGACTATCGAGGGTGGTATCTAAAAAGGTGAGTTGATTTGAGTTCGGAGCATAGATTGTGGCAACTGTGAGTTTCTGTCCCACTATAGTCCCCTTCAAGAAGACGTATCTACCCTGAGGGTCTACCTTACTCTCTATAACTTGAAAAGGGCAGGATTTGTGTATGGCAATAGCTGTGCCTCTAGATTTTGCTGCCGGTGAGTTACTCAAGAACCACTGGTTGTATATGTGGGTGGGTAATTTGGGTTGCGATTGAAGGGTGAAGTGTGTTTCCTGCAAGAGGACCACCTGAGCTCCTGTGCGTTTAAGTTCCCACCATAATTTGCTACGTTTACCTGGGGAGCAGAGACCGCGTACATTGTACGAGATTACCTTAAGTGATGCCATGTATGGGCCAAGGAGTAGAAGGGTCTCCCAGTGTGACTCTGGGCGCAGAGCAGGAGGCAGAGCCGGAGGCAATTCCTGTAGGAAGGTATGCAGTAGAAGGAGATAGAAAGAGAGGAAAAAAGGAAACATGGTTAAAGAGAGCATAACACACATTCAACGTAGAGCACAGTAATAATAACAATATCGCAATTCGGAGTATCTGGGGGCCGAGCGTCGAGCCATCCCCTACATGGGAGAGGGTCTCGAGGCTCGTCCCCACTCCCAAAAATAGAAAAAAAATACCTAAATAGGTATGGCCTACGTGCGGAGCGCGGGCCATCACAAGAGGGAGGAGGGCAGGGGACAACCCCCACCCGCCACTAACTCTTATTCAGTAGGCAGTGTAAGGGGGGAGAGATCTCAGGAACCAAAGTTGGAGAACATAGTGCAAAACTTGAGGGGGAGCAAAATAAACCTGGGAACAGGGTATTCAAAAATTAAGGCCTATTGGTTTGGGGCTGGAACTGCAACCTCCCAGTGTCCTCTCAAGGCATCAGTAGGAGTTCTTTAGCAGTCTCGCTGTCCGGAGCAGTTGCGCTTTTAGAGGGGTGCACAGCAGCGTACCATGCAGCCGAGTTCAGTCCAAGTCCAGGCCGTCTATCTATGTTACTGGGCAATGAGTCTCTGTAAAGTGTACAGTGTATCCCCGCGATCGAGGGCAACAGCGTTCCTCAAAGTGCAGAGAGCAGGTCAGAGGGAGGGAGTCTATGTTAAGCGTCGCGGTGACCCAGGATCCGCGGGGGAGGCAGAAGTGGGACACCTGCGTCCTCGTCCGCGGCTCCTGCGCCTAGCCGGGAGCCAGGGCTGAGGGAGCTGTAGGTGCGGATGCTCCTGGGGGACCCTCCAATCCGGGAAGTCAACTGGCCCAAGGCCCAGGACATCCAAGAAATGTGGGAGGTCATCCTTGGTGCGCAGTGTAGCAGTTTTACCTGCTTTGGATGCCTGCAGGCAAAAGGGGAATCCCCAGCGATAGGGCAAGGCCGCTTTTTGTAGGGCCTCCAGCAAGGGTCGGAGAGCCCTGCATTGCATGAGAGTGCGTCTTGATATGTCCTGATAAAAATACAGGTGGGCTCCATCAAAGTCAAAATACTGTCTCCCACGCATCTTCTGCATAATTCTGTCCTTCAGCGTGTATTTGTGGAGCTTACAGATGATATCTCTCGGATTATCCAGGTCCTGGGAGGGTGGTCTGAGGGCTCTGTGGGCGCGGTCTATCTCAATTGGGGCTGTGGCAGGTAGTCCCAATATCTTTCTGAAGACGTCTTCCAGGGTGGGCACAATATCTTTAGGAGCTGTAGCTTCTGGCAAACCGCGTATGCGGATATTCGCCCTCCTGCTGCGGTTCTCAAAGTCATCTAGCTGACACAATAAGGCTTCAATCTTCTGGTCCTGGTGGCTGCACTTCTCCTGGAGCATAGAGATAGCAGGTAATACCTCGTCCAGCCTCTGTTCTACCATCTCCATCCTGGCTCCCAGATGGTTGGTATCAGCCTTGAGCTGGGCTATGTCCTCTTTGAAGGCTTTCTCCACTCTAGTCGCAAATCTTTCAATGTCGTCCCGGGTGGGGAGGGACCAGATATGGCGCTTAATGTCCCCTTCTCCCAGGAAGTCCGTCATGTCAGGGCCTTGATCGCGCGAGGCAGAGGATCCTGGGGAGAGTGGTGGGGCTGTGTCACTCACCAGCTGCGGAGAGGGGATCTGCGATTCCTGTTGTTGCTGCTGTCGCTGTAGCTGGGCTGCTGCTTTCTGTGCCGCCTTTGCTGCCTTAGCCGCTTTCGGCGTCTGTGCCATTTTGGAGGTCGCTTGTCCCGGTCCGCAGGACGGGCCAAAGTAAGTATCCAGTTGTTCCTGTCGGGATCCCTCTGCTTTTGGTTGCTGCGAGAGTGCTCTCCGTCCCTGCGACATGCCCCCTGGTAGCGATCTCTCCCCCGTGTGGCCAGTACTGTAGCAGCGGACAGGGGTTTAGGAGATACATATCCTCACTCCTCCATATCCAGGCCGTACCCCCAGTAGGCTGCCTCTAAAAACAATAGCATTTGGTAGTAGTTGTCCAGTCTTAATGGCAGGTTGCTATGCAAAAAACAACACATCAGAGGGTCAAGGAGGCCTTGTATTACTGTGACTGGGTGTAGCAATATGGCCGCCCAACTGTGAAAGAAGCTATACTGAGGAGAGACCTGGGAGTACCAAGATGGTCGCTGTCTTCAGGCCCTGATGGATCTAGGCAGTGCCAGGCTCAGGACAGTGAAATCCTCAATCTCCTCTGTCCTGCAGGGAGATAGGAAGCTGGAGGAGGCCGTTTGTTAGCGTCCCAGGGCCCCAGGGTAAGTGTGGCTGTACATATACAGGAGGATGGGGGTGGCAAGATGGCGGCCGTCACTAGGCCTCAGTAGGCCTCAGCCGACTGGACAGTTCAGGACGGCCTACGGGCCGCTGTGCCACTGTTAGGAGGCAGGATAATGTGAGGAGGGACTTGGGCTATGATCTTCTTCCCTCCAGGAGCCAGGATGGTACAGTCCAAGGGGGCACAGGGGACAGTGCGGCCGCGGGGGGGGGGGGGGGGGGGGCACGCAATGGCGGCCTCAATATCTCCATGGATGGGCGGCAGAGCTCTCCAATTTCTTGCCCAGGGCCTCCAGGACAGCACTAGGGAACGATCCAGGGAGATTGATATGCTCACCAGACCTCCGGGTGTGCAGATGGCTCCAGATTGCCTTTGGGGTTCCCGGAGCTCTTCCCCTGCACATCTGCCTCCATTCACTTCCAGACACGCCACCGTTACTGACATATTTAAAGATATCCATTGCCGCAATCCTAAAATGGTGCTCTAAACACCACAAAACTATAACAAAGGGAAATAGGTTCGCGCTATGGAAAAAATAGAAAAATATTAAGATATATAGAAAACTAGATAAGGAGGAGGCTGCCGCTACCTGGTGATACCAACCTGATAGGTTGGGATATGGGATTGGAAATGGTGTAGGTAGCTGTGGCGCTCCCTACTATGGTAAATTATAATAAAGAAACAGAGGTACTATCTGAACCCAATGGTATGGTAAAATAAAATAAATTAAATAGATGTGTACCTATCCACCTAAAGTGGGATACACTGATATAAAGTGCAAATATATTGAGGTATAGAATATGTAAAGTGTAAAATGTGTGTGTATATATATATATATATATATATATATATATATATATATATATATATATATATAAATATAGTGCTCAATGGGGCTACTAAATGCTGAAATCAAGCATATACATATTACTTGTGATAAATTCATAAATTGTATATCATAAATTAATATCCATAAACCAACAGTGCTAAAATATTAGAAATTAGAGTGACTGGTGCAGAGGTGCTACTTAAATACTAAAAACACTAAGTGCTGAAACAGAGCCTATACATATGTAATATTCATTAAATTATTGTCCATAAATGTGGTGCAATATGGTGCTGGTCCAAGTGCTTCACTTTTCCTCACAAGAATGTATTTATTTGGATAATGGATGAAAGAGAAAGGTATCCATAGTGTGATATTGTAAAGTAATCCAGTTTATTATATAAGAAGAAATCAACTCACAAAGATGTAAAATAACAAGCGCCGTATACAGATATAATCATTCACTGCCCCTTTGAGAAAGAGTCTGTGTACGTCCTATGGCCATGTCCTACGCGTTTCGTCATCAGACGTCATCTGGAGCTGCCATTTTGGTACACCTCTCTTATATAGGGTGTAGCGTTCATACAGCGCAAGCGCCAAGACGCCATTTTAATTAAGGGAAAACAGGATAACTTGTGTATTTGTGTCCGCATAGCGCTTTACCAACCATGCAGATTACAATTAATCATGTATTAGCCTGCGGGAGGTGTCACAATACATCCTATACTTCAATTAGTATGGTAACATCACTCACTAGTTACACAATCGTTCCATTGGCATTAGAATGTGCATACAGTGCATGCAAACAACAATTAAGGATAAACACATATGAATAATATTAGAAATATGTAAATAAAAATAAGAATAATAGCCAATAAAGATAATAATATAAAAACAGTAAAGATAATAATATAAAAATAGACACATGATACCCCAAAAATGTAAACATAGTAAAAATTAATAAGAAACAATTAATAAAAGTACACAGGGAAGGGAACGAGAGAATTGTGCATGCATAGGACAAGTTGTATACTCTAGTATATTTGGAAGAGGGAGTTAATAACTGGAAAGTGAATGGAAGAGGAATGGAATTAAAGTTAAATTAAATTAAACGTAAGAATTAATATTACAATTGGAATTTAGAAATGGAAAATAAAATTATGAAAAAAATTATAAAGGAGAATACCTTAAAGGAAAAGTTTTTTAAAATTGAAGACTTTTTTTCTTAAAGTAGGAACAAAACCCTGGGACCGTATGCATAGAGCCGTATTTGGTAAAATGGAAAAATTACATTGAAAAAAAGTCTATATGAAGGAGGTTTCCTTCCTGGATGGGATTTTTCTAAGATGACGTCATATTCATCTAACATTATAGGAAGGATAGACGCAAAACCCCGGGTTGAACAAAGGAATATCTATTTGTGAACCGTAAATTTCTATGTATATATGTGTTTTAAGTATATACTACCTTCGACCCTACCTGGGGAATACTTATGTTCTAATTAACAACTGGTTCCGCTGAGTTTTGAAATGTAAAACCTCCAAAACCCAATGCGAGACTGTGAAAAAGGGGAGGAACAAAATGAAGGAATAGGGGAAAAATATGTGTTACTGTCAACTTGTAAATATGTATTTTTTTATACTTTAGGTATATATTACCTTCGACCCTATCTGAAAAGTGCTTGTCTTCTAATAGGCAACAGGTTCCACTGGGTTTTAAATATATTAAAACATCCAAAACCCATGTGAAACTGTAAAAAGGGGGATAAAATGGATATTTTATAGATAGGCAACTCCTATCCTCATATTGATTAGTGGTTCCAAATTAATAATAACTACTGCAGTAGGGAACAGACACAAAAGATATGCTCAGCATCTTTCCAAATAACCGTTCTTTATTATGACGCATTTGAAGGTTTTTATACACATGTTACGTAGGTATCATATTAATATTACAATTGTACTTTTATGGTAACAAGGGGCATTACATAGGCAGGCTAATTCTAATCAGGACTCGAAAGAATGCCAAACATGTACTGAAAACATTATTAGTGCCGTGTGCACAGTGAGGGCATTGTGCAATACATATAAAATAGAATACAATTATATACAGAACCTACACATTTCCATTACAGTCTGCTCTCTTTTGATCAATATTTTGGTCCTTAACCATACCTGCTTATCACCTTTAACCTGGAACCTCTACACGCTTTGGTGGAGGTAGTCCTGGCCAAAGAAGCAAAAACTCCATTGTGGAGAAAATAATAGCTGAGCAGCTTTTTTCATTACAAAATGACTTTTCATTGTGAAAAACAAAAACATATTTAGAGAGTACTGGCTGTACACTCCTGTGACCAGACTGGCCTTCTAGCTTCATTGTTGGTATGCTGACTTATCAGGACATGTAAACACAGACAATTCTACATAAAATGGAAGAGACACAAAAGACAAATATGACTTCAACATGGCTAAACTACTTTTCAAATATATATATATATATATATATCTATATATATATATATATATATATATATATATATCCCTTACAATTTAAGTAATTGAATCAAAAAGTACCCTAGACTGTGATCGCAAGAGGGAAACAAATCAAACACAGAGATTTCTTTAATTTAGTCATTTTTTGCAGTGTCTGGTGTGGATCTAGGTGACTTTTTCTTCAAGTTTTTTAAAACTGTACATGAAATAGATGCTGTATTGGGTCTCCAAACATTTTCTTATATATAAATGTCTCTTAACAATCCACAAGTCACCTGGCTTTAGTTTTAGATCCTTCCAAACTTTTAGGATCTGGAATTGGGGAGAAAACACATAAATGGGTTTGTCAAAAACCTTAAAAGATCAGCAACATTCTCTGTGAGATCCGAATTGAGGACTTCAGCTGCTGAGACAAAATATAATCAAGTGTGTAACACACTCCCAAACCAATTCCCATAGGGAGAGAGTCCAACATCCCCTTAGGGGCCTGATAAAATATAATAAAACATTCAGGCTAAAGTTTTCTAGTTTCTAAGCCCTTGTACGCACGGTCGGAGATTCCGACGGAATGTTTCCGATCGGACCGTTTTGTCGGATATTCCGACTGTGTGTGGTCTGCATCGGACTGATACTCCTCCGGACCAACTTTTCCAACTTACCGGTAAAATTTTCCGACAAATGTGGCTACAAATGTGTATGATCATGTGTAGCCTACTCCGACGGACAAGGTGCCACGCATGCTCACAATCCAATTCGGACACGGATGCACTCGCTCAGGTAAAACTACTGCTCGTAATCGATATAACACATTCGTCACGCTGCAATGTTAAAAATTCTTTCATGAAGCGCATTCTCTTGTTCTTTACAATGCTGCAAGAATGAACTTCTTTTGATGCTCATAGTCACACACACTTCTCCCGAACGTATTTCTTCAGTCATTTTTACTCATTTCAGCAATACAATATTTTAAATATTCACATCTGCACATTTATTTATTTCTTTATTTTTTGGGGGGAATTTTGTGGTTGGTTTTTTTTCATCAACATCTCCTTTTTTGACAGTTTGCTCATCTTTGCATTTTTTGGGGTGTGTTTTGTCAACTTACCACAACAACATTATTATCTTTTTTGTATTTTCTTTTTCTTTTTTAATATACAGAAGGTTGTTTAGTGTTGGTGCCCCTTGTTATTCATTTCACTTTGCATTTTTGAAATGTACCTGCCTGCTCATAAACTGTCTTTTTTTAAGTAAAACACATACGCAAGTATTTCTTCAAACAAAAAAAAAACTTTATTTAGATGTCAGTAACAAATAAAGAGGGAGGCAGCGATGGAGAAACTGGGGAGATTAGCAAAGCCTTTGGCCCCCAGGGCACACATCAACTATTTAACCACAAAAATTGGTGGCCTGAGGAGTACATGTCTGAGGGAGAGAAGTCTGGTCCTGAAGTCCAAGAAACCCGGAACAGCAGCAGATGACATCTATGTTCCCAGGCTGTGGTACTACAAGAGGCTGCATCTTCTGTCAGACCAGACTGAACCCAGGTAATCACACTCTGGTCTTCCTTCCACGCTTCCTTCCAGGCTGTGGCTGTGGTGCTGGAGGTGTGGCAGAAGGAGGAGGAGGAGGAGGAGGGGGGCATGGGCCAAATCACACAAGTGTGTTGCTTGTGTGATTTGGCCCAACAGACCCTTGTTGAGGGTGTGTATAATTAGCTCCTCACACAAGAGCTTTTGCCCCTCCTCCATTTTCTCCAGTTTGCACGCAGCCAAGGCGGCAAAGGCCTCCTGATAGGTGGGGGTGGCTTGGAGGGCAGCTGAAGCCTCCCCGATCAGCCTCAGAGCCGAATCCTCCACATCCCCCCCCCTTCTCGCACTTTTGCGTGGAAGGCGGAAGGGAGGGACCTGGCATTCTGACAGGCTCCTCCGCCCACCCACCGTCTGGCTGCCGCTTATCGCTGCCTCCTCCTGGCTGCTGCATTCCACACCCTCCTCCTGGCTGATGTCTTCCTGTGTATGAAAAAGGGACATAGTTTTAGTTTTTGGTTCATCAAACACACACAATTTTCACATCAAGACTGTTGCAAATTGTTAACAAATAGAAAAGACTATCATTCTGAGCCCAGCATTTTTCTTTCTTGTCCCAAAGGTTTTGGCCACTACTGTCTATTGATATGCGAAACACTTTCTAAAATCAGCAATTAGTGAGCACAAATCAAGTTAACATCATTAATTTTTACTCCCAAAATATGTACAACAATACTATACCTGGCTCAAGCTGGGCTCCCCCAGTTCTTCCTAAGTGGAATGCCCAGGTTGGGCGTCGTAAGACTCAGCGGGTGTGGAATGTAGCATAGGACGCGTGGAAGGAAGGGTAGAGAGGGATTCTCTGACCTCAGCCTGGTCTGACAGAAAATGCATCCTGTTATAATACCACAGCCCAGGGACATAAACCTCATCTGCTGCAGCTCCAGATTGCATGGACTTCAGCACCTTCTTCCTCTCCTTCAAATATGAACTCCTCAGGCCACCGATTTTCATTTTTAAATAGTGGATGTCTGCCCTGGGGACCACCGGCTTCACAAACTCAACCAGTTTCTCCATCGCTGCCTGCCTCTTTAGTCTGTTACTGTAATGAGGGTGCGTCGATTGCCACAGGCAGGGCAGCTCCCTACATTTATCGATGAACAGAGGGAGGAAACTGTGATCATTGAAACCGTCTATAATCTCTGCAAGACACAACACAAGACAAACCCTAATGTCAGGCTAAACTCCACTAATGCAGGCCTCAATCTAGAAGCATTATAGCCTAGTGATGTACCAAGTTCAAAATTTTACCTTCGCTTGCACGATCGTCGCGCCAGCTTCTCCCTCTGTTCACAGATCGTACGTACGACAACGCGTGTTGCGTTTTATATACAGTGCGCATGCGTGAAACTCCGCCCGCCCCTGACGTTCTTTCTAGGCTATTCCCCACCCCTTCGCTTTCGGCGCAGTGGGGAGAGCACATGGTGGAGAGAACGCAGGTGCGCAATCAGAGTTCCACTAACGAGGAGGAGGGCGAGGAAAGCCCGGAGCCTGAAACGTCCCGATCCAGGAAGAGAAGGCCTCAAATATGTCTTTTGTAGAGATGTTGGAGATGGTTGACATATTGAAGAGGACGGACTATGATGGGAAGTATGGACCTTACCCAAACCCAAATATCAGAAAGGCCAAGATCATGACTAAAGTTGTGAAGAGTCTTCTGAAGAATTTTGGTGTACGCGATCCTAGGATCAACTGAGAAAACGCTGGTCTGACCTGAAACTGAGGGGGCACGATCAGTACAGAAGGATCAAGCGTGTTCTTCAAAAAAGTAAGTAGTTGTCGTGTGTTCCTATGATTATTCTTGCTTGCATACATGCTCCATGTGCTTTGATTTCATGTTGTGCAGCTTAAAATGGCCACTTTCAAGTTTATGGTTTCATTCGTTTGTAAGAAACATCGTTCTGCAGGTAAGTATTCCGGCTTTAGAAAGTGTCCACAATAATGTTCTCACCT
Organism: Lithobates pipiens; assembly: GCF_037356315.1. Classification (NCBI taxonomy): domain Eukaryota; kingdom Metazoa; phylum Chordata; class Amphibia; order Anura; family Ranidae; genus Lithobates; species Lithobates pipiens. Next base: position 88,353,156 of record NW_027507685.1, read on the forward strand.
TTGAACTCGGCCAAAAAACACAATTGTACCACACTTCCAAGCAATGTTTCATATTGCTATTTCTGCCCTCTGTGTGCTAAGTATTCCTTTTTTACATTCTCATAGGGGAGAGAAGACTCGGGAAGTCTGAGGACACCAGGGACCCCACCCCTCCCAAAGAAGGTGAAATTCCAACACCAGAAGCAGAGGAGCAGGAGGAGGAATGAGAGATCGTTGAAGTTGGACAAATTGTCACCACAACAGGTGAGTGTCGGAGACCACAGCTTCCGGTAAGCTCATCAATGTATGTCGGCATATTTATAATACATGGTGTGTTTTTTTGCTTTTTTTTGTAGGTGATGTGGAAGAAGAATCACATTTTACCGGTGAAAGTGCCCAGATCCTGATTGGGGAGATAATGGGGTGCAATCGGGATTTAGAAAATATGCAGCAAAATATCAATGATGTTCAAAATAAAATGAAGAACATCATTGATGTTTTGGGGAGAGTGTGAAACACCAAAAACTAGCTAGGGTTTTATTTTTGTTTTTTTTAAACAATAACTTTTGTCTTTTACAAAAATCCAAATTTGGAAGATGCACAGAGTGTTTTCAACATGCGCTATCTCCCATCATGGGGGATCAATGTACGTGTTTTGTGGAAAGTGGCTGAGTTGAAGGGGTTGCAGCCCCAAAACATGTACATTGACCCCCCATGATGGGAGATAGCACATGTTGACACACTGTGTGCATCTTCCAATTTTGGCTTTTCCAGGGGTGACACCCTATGTGATGACAGCAATATCAGCCCAGTTTGTACATACTCATGTCTGATATTGTCTTCACTTTTCAAAGTTGAACTTTGTAAGTTCCTGTGTTCTGTATGTTACGCTTTGATACATGCCTGTTTACACAAAAACACCAAGTTACCCAAAAATGACCTTAAATAATGTTTTTGATACACCCAATATGTTGGTTTGTTGTAAAACCCTTTTCTAAACACACATGTGAATGTGCTTTGATTAAAAAGTGAAATTATCAACAATGTGTGGCTTCCTTTTTCAATGCGCAAAAGCAGCATTTGGAGTAAAATTTTTGTTTTCGGTGACAATGGGTGTTATTTACTAAAGGCAACTCCACTTTGCACTCCAAGTGCAGTTTTAGGTGTACTTTTGCAGTGCACTTGTAGTGCATAGTGGATGTGCCTTTAGTAAATAACACAGACAGTGATGTGTTAATTTTCACAATCATGCCATTTTCCTGACCCCACATATTTCTGCCATGGTGCTGAAAATTAGCAAGATTTTGGTCAGTAATGCACTACATACATTAGTTAACAAAAACAAGGTGTGTGTGTGTAGCAGACCCACAACATAATAAGATTATCTGAAGAAGAGATTGTCCCCTAATCTCGCTCTGAACTTGGGACAGCACTGTTGTAGAAAAAGGCACAACAACAAAAATCTAAAATTTACATAGGAGACACCTAAAACCAAGCCAAGCAGTAAATGAAAACAAACATTATTGTAGTTTCCAAGAAAAATGTATTAAAAAAATGCTGCTCAGACATTGTCTGGCATATCAATGGCCCCCCTACCCACAAAGTACTCCATGTATTGGGTTCGGACCTCACGGGCACTTTGGGGGGGAAAGCCAGGACGAGCAACTTCAAGGCCCGTGAGGTTCTCATTTTCAAGCAAGTCTGCATCTTGGCCAACTGAGACTGCATAGTTTGCTGAATGTCTTTTTAAGAAATTGTGCAGAACACAGCAGGCAAGCACTATGTGTGGATAGGCGTTAAAAAAAAAAAAGGTGGAACCGGCTAGCTAGTATTCCAAAAGTGTTCTCCACCACTTTTCTGACTCTGGCCAGCCGGAAATTTAAAATCCTCTGGTCCGGGGTGAGGGTCCTCATCGGGAAAGGCCGCATCAGGGCAAACGCCTCATCCGCGACGAAGACTAACGTGAGTCCTTCCTGATTCTCCTCTGGGGGTGGCAAGCCCAGACTGCCACTCTGGAGACGCCAGTAGAATTCCGTCCGTGCGAACACTCCACCATCCGACATCCGGCCATTTTGCCCCACGTCCACATACAAGAAGTCATAGGTCGCAGACACCACCTCCAACGTCACGATACTATTAAACCCCTTGTAGTTAAAATAGTAGGACCCAGAGTTGGGGGGTGGGACGATGCGGACATGTTTCCCATCAATTGCACCTCCACAATTGGGAAAGTCCCAACAACTGACAAAGTGGGAGCCCACAGTCTGCCATTCCTGTGGCATTGAAGGAAACTGTGGAGTGAAAAAAGACAAAAAAAATAGTAATTTTGCAAATCAACATTGCAAGCAGATTAGACACCAACATTTTTGGCCAAGATCAGTATAACATTTTGGGAAATGAGTATTTAAGGTTGAATATAATTTTTATTGTTACAAATCAGGTAACAGTATAATACAGTAAGAGTAGAGGGGGGAAGGAGGGTACAGAATAATGAAGGTTGGGGAAAGGGGGAAGGGTAGGGAGTGCATTTCGTACAAAACAACTTACAGGCATCTACAGAGTCTGTTCATCAAGTTATACAGCAAAACCCATATACGAAGAGATTGATCAAAGACCCCTCTCTACGGTTATGTCCATACAAAAACCCTGTGTGGGAGGCCTATGCAGACAGGGGGCCCGTGAATCTAAAGTAGTTGCTCACAAGGCATGAGGCAGTTCCGCCGTTTGCGTGACCTCTTGGTCCGCCTAAGTAGGGGAGGTAGGATGGCACTAAGAGAGGTTCAGTGAGAGCGGTCCCAGATAATTCACCTGGGGGTCCGCTGTAAGCTCTGTGATTCGTGAGACCACTCCGAGCGGTCTGCCCATGCCCCATGTCTGCACGGCCTTCGTGTCATTAAGCCACACTGAGAAAGCGGGCTGTTGAAGAGTGATGGAACCAAGGATACCATAGGGACATATAGTTTTCCCATTTGTCAGTTCGTTTGGCGTGCAGTTCTTCCATGAGCATAATATCGTTCATGGCATCAGTCCATCTCGTAATCGGGGGGATAACATCCTTTTTCCAGAACTGCGAAATGACATGACAAGCTGCGGACAGAAAGAATCGGAACAGACTCTTTCGGTGTGAGCTCATGGAACCCGGGAGTATGGAAAGTAAAGCTATGTGTGGTGTCGGTAACACAGAGACATCATACAAATCATTATGAATTTTAAATACCTTATCCCAAAAGGGGTGTATCCAGTCACATTCCCACCACACGTGGATATACGTGCCCGCTTCTCCGTGGCAACGCCAGCACCTATCCGAAGCCTCCGGGTACATTTTGCTCACCGTGACTGGATCCCTATACCATCTCGTCAACAGCTTGTAGTTTTTTTCTTGCGTGAATCCAGATATGGAAGATTTGTGAGTGATCATGAACGAAGTGTTCCAGTGTGTGGTGGATAGTTCAGTGCCAAGGTCCCTGGACCATTTTTGTGTAAAATTTGGAAGTGTGTTATAAGAGTGTAGCTGAATGTTTTTGTAGATCAGGGATAACGAGTGTTTAGGTGTTTGAGAGAGACCACACATATCCTCAAAGGTCGTGAGAGGCCTATGTACCAGGCCGGAGAGATGGAGTGACTTGCAATATTGCGCTATGGTTAGTCTGTAGAGCCAGTCTATTTGAGTTAACGGTTGAGGGTCTACAGGTGACCAGAACCGCCCGGTGGAAGCCTGTATATATTGTTTGGCGGTAGGCCACTGGTCTCTAGAATAAGAGCTGCATTGTCTCCCTGTGTACAGTGTCGGGATTGCCGAGTTGTCAAATAGGGGTGACAATGGGCTCGGATCCGTAGAAAGGTGAAGGGTCGTCGGTTTACGATACCACAGGGTGAGCGCTGCTAGAGTCAGAGGGGATAGTCCGGGCATGGTGCGAAATTTCGCATGATAGCCCCAAAAGGAGGGCCCTGAGGTCAACCCGAGCCATGGTCTGTTCAATTATCGTGGACAGTTTAGGCAAGGGGCGCGGAAACCATTCAAGGAGTCGTGACGAGATGGCAGATAGGTGGTATAACTGAAAGTCCGGTAGACCCATGCCCTCCTTATCTTTAGGGGCGCATAAAATCTTGTGTCTCAGTCTAGGGGGGTGATTCTGCCAGACGAACCTAACCGCCATGGAGCGAAGTGTGCGGAAAAAAGCCAGAGGAAGATTTATGGGTAACGTCTGAAACAAGTACAGTAGCTTAGGCAGGATGTCCATTTTTTAGCACATTCATACGTCCCCACCAAGATAGTTTGAGGTTATGCCAAGATTCCAGCGAGTGACGAATTTTCGCCAACATAGGGCTGTAATTCAGGGCATAGATGTCTGCAAAATTCTTAGGTATCTCCGTCCCCAAGTACTTAACTGATTGCGGTTGCCACTTAAATGGGAACCTCTGTTTTAGTAAAGATACTGTACGTGGCTTCAGAGTTATATTCAGGGCCTCCGTTTTCGTCATATTTAATTTAAAGTTACTATGTGCCCCGAAGCGGTCAAGCTCGTGTAGCAAAGCCGGAATGCTAGTTAGAGGTTGGGTAATGTAAAGAAGCAGGTAATCCGTGTATAATGAGAGTTTGCTGGGTGCCGTGGAGGCTGGAATCCCATGAATGGCAGGGTTGGCCCGAATCGTTTGTGCCAGATGTTCAATCGTGAGTGCAAACAGCAGGGGCGACAATGGGCACCCCTGTCTGGTACCGTTTCTAATTGGAAATGACTCTGAGGAGTCTCCATTTGTTTCCACTTTTGCAGAGGGGTTAGAATATAAGGACATCCCCTTAGACAATAGCTTTGGCCCCATCCCTATTTGTAGAAGTGTCGCTCGCAGAAAGGACCAGTTCACGCGGTCGAATGCTTTCTCAGCGTCGCACGCCAACAGGCACATCGGGATGTTACGTTGTTGGGCATATGAAATAAGATGCAACGTCTTAGTAGTGTTGTCGTGAGCCTCCCTATGTGGGATGAACCCAACTTGGTCATTGTGTACTAAGGATGGTAAAAGAGGGGCTAAACGAGTGGCTAGAATCTTGGCAAAAAGTTTGAGATCGACATTAAGGAGTGAAATAGGTCTGTAGTTACTACAGTGAGAATGATCCTTTCCGGCCTTGGGCAGTACCACTATTTGGGCTTGGAGGATGTGAGAAGATAGCGGGTGGGTATCATCTATTCCCTCAAACGCACGAGACATAATAGGGGCCAATTGTTGCGCAAACGTTTTGTAGAACTGTGGAGTGTACCCATCCGTACCTGCACTTTTCCCGTTCTTCAGTCCCTTAATCGCAGTCAGGAATTCTGTGGCAGTCAGGGGTAGTTCTAAATCGTCAGTCTCCATGGGCGTCATGGTAGGAAGGGCTGTGTCCTGCACATAACCTTGTAAGTCCAATGCGGTCGTGGTGGCCTGCGTGTCCCAGTCAACGTGTGGTTGGAGGTTATAGAGGGATGAATAATAGTCCCTGAATTCAGACACAATTTCCGAATTCTTATGCCGTTTTTGTCCTGTATTGGTGACTATAAATGGGATATTCTGTCTTTGCTGTCTAGGGTGTAAAACCTTGGCCAAGTGCTTCCCGCACTTGTTCGCCTGGGAGTAATGGACATAGCGACCTTTGTTGCGTGCCGTCAGCGCCCTGTCAGAAAAAATGCGTAGTAGGTCGCGGCGAGTGTTGGACAGTTCCACTAGTGTTGCCGGGTCAAGGGAGGTTTTATGTGTGGACTCAAGAGTGTGGAGTCGGTGAAATAAGCGTTTAATGTCCTCTGTACGGGCCCTTTTCAGCCTGGCCCCGTGCTGGATAAAGATCCCTCTAAGCACACATTTAAGAGCTTCCCATTGATTCATAGCAGAGGTCTTATCATGCGCGTGATTGCGCACAAAGTCAGTGATGGCTGTCGACACCTCCGCAGCACAGACGCTGTCGTGCAACAGATTGTCATTCAGTCTCCACGTGGTCCTACGTGTTTGGCTCGGGTTGTGCCCCAAAGTGACATGTACCGGGGAGTGGTCAGACCACAACTTCAGGCCTATGTCACTTCGGGGGTCCAGGTCTAGTAGTGGTTGGGACAAAAATATGTAGTCTATCCTACTGTATGAGTTATGGGCTGAGGAGTAGTATGTGTAGTCTCTCTCAGAGGGGTGGAAGAGGCGCCAGGTGTCAACCAGAGACAGATCAGCTAAAATCGCTCTCATTTTAGATAGGGAGGAGGAAGTGATGTGTGACTTACCGGTAGAAGAATCCAGTCTAGGCACGAGTGGAGCATTAAGATCACCTCCCAATATCAAATTGGGTGAGCCAAAGGATCTGAGGCGGGTTGCCACGGAGGAGAGGAAGTGGAACTGATCCTGGTTCGGAAGATAAACATTAACAATAGTTATAATCAGCTGTTGAATGGCAATTTTCAAAAACAAATACCTCCCTTTAGGGTCACTGTCAACGTCTAATACCTCAGGAGAAAGGGAGCGATGGAAGGCTATTGACACACCCTTGGTCCTAGCTGAGGGGTTGGTGCTATGAAACCATTTAGTGTAGTATGTGTCTTGAAAAGCGGGGAATAGAGTCAGAGCGGAAATGTGTTTCTTGCAGTAACAGTATGAGAGTTTTAGCCTTATGGAAGTGATGCAGTATCTGCCTGCGTTTCTCTGGCGTATTAAAACCTCTGCAGTTAAGCGAGGAAACTTTAAGTTCTATGGGGGTCGCCATAATGAGGGGGGGAAATAGATAAAGTGAGGTGCAGTGGGAGTCTGAGAGCCTGTAGAGCTGGAGTAAATAGAAAAGTGTGGAAGGGGGTAGAGGGGGAAAGAGAGGGTAGGTGTGAATGGAGGGGGGGAGGGTGGGTGCCATTCTAGAGCAAGATAACGTGCAAATGAGCTGGTCGTGCTCCAAAATGGCACACCTGGGAGCAACCCACCCGGGAGTGGAAGCCCGGGTGGCCTGTAACATGCTACAAAAAGTTGTGACTGAATGGTACCCTTTAATGTCCATTTTGGTAGGAAGGACATCCTCTGAAAAGCTAACTGAGATTGTTAATACAGAGTCAACGAAGACTCTGCTAGTCCTAAGGGGGGGAATTGTGGAACTGTAACATAGTATCCCACCCCCCTCTAGGTGTCAACACTTAAAATGAAATATGCACAAACTAATAACCAAAAAAAAAGTGCATCAGAATAAAAAAAGAGCATTGTTAGGCAGCATCAAAGCATGTGAGGTTAAACGGTAATCTAGCATCAACCAGAAGCAGAGAAGCAGGAACCTATGGTGAGCTACTAGAACCACAAAGTGGTTCAAACCCTGAGAGATTCTCTGCATCCAAGATGCTATGCAACATGCTCATCATACAGTTGTAACCTTCAAAGTATCTCAATTATTCATGGACCGAGGAAAGTCAGCAAGTGAAGATCCCCACCGGCCGGAGGGGTTTGGGGGAGTCTCATCCATTTGGAGATTTAGAGGTACGGGAACCGGAGCGCTTCTTCTTGGTGACCTTTGTCTAGCCAGTAGACAAGGGGAGACCAGGGGTGGCTGAATGAAGCGGCCAGTCTGGGATCCATATTTGTGGTAACTCAAAAGTTCCAAGGAAGACGGGTAAGTCCCCCAGCGTGCGGAAAGTCTCAGAATTGCCATTCTGGGTGGCAGAAAGCTGGAAAGGGAACCCCCAGCGATATTTTATTTGCTTGGTTTGTAGAGCATCAGTAACAGGCTTCAGGGCCTTCCTCATCAGAAGGGTTTGTCTGGACAGGTCAGTCAGCAACATAATTGGGGTCTCATTGAACAGGATGGTCTCCTGATGTCTGGCAGCTTGCATAATGTCCGATTTGACATTGAAATAGTGCACCCGGCAAATAACATCCCTAGGGTAAGCCAGATTCTGGTTGCGGGAGCCTAGAGATCTGTGAATGCGATCAATTTCAATCAGGGAGTGCTCAGGCTTGTTAAGCAGTTGGTTAAACACTTTTGTGGCCGCCGCAAGCAAGTCCTTGTTTTCAACAGACTCCGGCAAGCCGCGCATGCCGATATTGTTGCGTCGGCTCCTATTTTCCTGGTCATCCAAACCATAAAATAGCTGCTGGATTTGGTTAGTGTGTTCCTGCAAAATAATGTCCTGTTCAGATAACCGGGAGATCGTTTCCTCCACTGAGTGTTCAATATCTTCCAATCTATGCCCAATATCTTTGCGGAGGTCATTCATCTTTCTATCATAAGACCTTTCCAGCCTGTTAATGTAGGATTCAATGTCCTGTTTAGTGGGGAGGGCTTTAAGATAGGCCTCCATATCCCAGCCATCCCACTGTGTGTGGCCCTGGGGAGATGGGCTCCTGGATGGAGAGGGGCTGCCTGGGGGGGGTCCCCTTCTAGGTTTAGGGAGCGGGGGGGGGGGTGACCTGTCGCCCGTAGGCCGTACCTGAGACGCGGCCCACACAGCATGTGCGGCCGAGGAGCGTGTCGCCGCCATCTTGGGAGTGGAGGCCGCTCTGTGTCTGGCGTCTTTTGCGGGGAAATAGCTCCCTATGTCGCCCGTCTTCGAGGTCCCGGAGGAGCGGGGGTGCTGCTGGGTCCCCTCCTGCTCATGTGGAGCCGTATGGCGGCCTCGGTCCGTGCTGCTGCCGGCGGGAAGAGAGACAGGAGCGGGAGCAGGGTGCCTACACATCCGCTCTTGCCATGCGCTAGGCCACGCCCCCAGGACATTAGTATTTAAAGCCTAAAGTATAAGGTCCCCTTATCAGAGTCATCACCCCCCCCATCCGCCCCCCATCCCTCCCATCTGATGGGCCCTTGCTAAAAATGAGGGGGGGGGGATGTTTTGGACAGGTAACCCTCTCCACTTGATTGAGAGCTGAATGCCTAAATAATGTGTGATACTTTGGGAAGCCCCTCCTTACTTACACTAAAAAATTATAGCATTTGAAAGTATTGAGGCAGGCCCTTGCACTACATGCTTTGGTGAACTGGTCCATAAATGTGACCATCAAAAAGGTAGGTAGAGTGTGTATTGGGTTTGGTAAAGTCAGCAGATAGAGGATTGCTAGCAGCTGACCTAGCAGTTGGGGGGAGGGGGGGTTCCTAATGAGTTTGGCATAACCCAAAAAAAAAAAGTCACTCTGCACGAATTGAAGCACACACATAACATTTGTAGAAATTTCAGGGGGTGTTTAGGGGAAAGCAATACTATGGAGCTGACAAAAGACATTGGTAAGTGACTAGACTATAGTTTTATGGGCCAAGAAGAGGATGGTGGGGAAGTTAGTGAGGCAAATATGCATGAGGACAAAGGGGCAGAGCATATGAATTAGAGCATATTGCAATGATGGTAATTGGGGAATGAGGAAAGAAATGCAATACATTAGCAATCATTAAATACAGAGAATGTGATGTTAAAGGATAAAACTTAAAACTTACCTTCATATAGTCCTTCTGCAGGACCTGAATGATGGCAGAACAGGTCTCTGGAATAATGATTCCCAGAGCCTGGGGGGAGATGCCTGTGGAGAACTTGAGGTCCTGAAGGCTTCTCCCTGTCGCCAAGTAGTGCAACATGGCGATGGGCCTCTGCTCCGGAGTGATGGCTTGCCGCATGCAGGTATCCTGCCTGGTGATATAAAGGGACAGCAAAGCCAGCACACAGTGAAAAACGGGGTCCGTCATCACGGAGCAAAGGCATGTGCGAGAACTGGTCACGCTGGCGCAACCAATTCTTGGTCCACAAACGCCTCCCCTCCCTGTTCATGGACCGAGCTTGTGTCAAAGTACGAACCCCAACACGAAGACCCTGCACAGCACAAACTCTACGACGAGCACGTACACGAAACATGGTTTGAAAATGGTCGGCTGGTCAGAACGGCAACAGAAAGCACTGATAAGCAGCAATGCCTGAAAGAACGACCTGAATAGCAGAAGCAAGCAGACAATAAGCAATGCAAATCAAAGTGTACTATACCAAGATATAGTCCACAATGAGAAACGAATGCTTACTGACTACACGCACTGATTATCAGATACTCAAAGACAAGCAGAAACTGAAGAGCAGTACCGAACTGAAGCACAAATCTGAAAAGCGTGAATCGTCTCTCACCAAACTTCTACTAACACGTGATAGACACGAGATCAGCAGAAGGAGCCCAAAGGGTGCCGGATGTGGTACTGAACTTCCTTTTTCTAGTACCGCTGTACGAGACTTACGTCACCGCGTTCTTGGCAACCGGAAATTCCGACAACTTGGTCCGACCGTGTGTATGCAACATCACTTCCGGACCTCTTCCGGAAATTAATTGATTTGGTTGTCGGAATCTCTGACCGTGTGTACAAGGGCTCACTCTACTTTGTCCGCTACATTGTAGACAGTAGGGGGTGTAAAAATAAAACCTCAAAACTTCTAGTAAGGACTCTCCTATAAAAATGATTTCCTCTGTTACTCTCTGTAGATTCTGCACTCTGTACTTAAATACTACTTCTGGTAACAGTTTTTTACTGTGGCCTTTGCAGTAGCATTTGCCACTGGACATCCAGAAAACATGTCCATACAAACAAAATACATACTCTTAAGATCCTGACTTAGCCATCTGGATATATCTTTTTGTTATCTCTGGAAGGGATGTTCAGCTTTTGGTAACACCTTTGGTAACAGGTAAAACCAGAAGTGGTATGTTATAAAAACAAACTGTGGTGAACCCTGGCTCTATCCCATGCTCATTTACTAAGGCAGCCATAACTGCTTGTGACTGATGACACGGTCCATGTGTCAAGCTGGAGGGAAAAGAGTGGTTGGCAGACATAAATGATCACCTTTTCCAAAGTCTTGTTTCATAAGAAGTTGCCCTCTGTGGACCACTTGTCCTTTCTTGTTCTGGGGTCCTTAACCACTTCCCGACCACCGCACGACGATGTACGTCGACAGAATGGCACGGGCAGGCATATGGGCGTACCTGTACGTCCCTGCCTTCCCGCGGGTGGGGGGCCCGATCGGGCCCCCCCCGGTGCCAGCGGCGGTCGGTATCCGTGCAGGAGCGATCCGGGATGAGGGGGCGGCCATTCATTCATGGCCACCCCCTCGCGATCGCTCCTGACGAATGGGAGTGAAGCATTGCATCACTTCCTCTCCTGTAATGTAAACACAGGAGAGGAAGTGATGTAATCTCTCCTCCATGTCGGTATTTTTCGTTCCGGCACCGAGGAGAGAGGATCGGTGAGTTGCACCAACATGACACTTCACAGTAGAACATGCCAGGCACACTCACACCCCCCCCCCTTTACCCCCCGATCACCCCCCCCAATTACCCCTGCCCCCCCCAATTACCCCTGCCCCCCCAGTCACAGTGACACCAATGCATTTTTTTTTTATTTTTTTTTTTTGCATTGGTGTCATTTGTGACTGTAATAACTGTTAGGGCAGTTAGAGTTAGCCCCCTTTAGTTCTAATGTACCCCCCTAACCCCCCCCAATAAAGGTTTAACCCCGTGATCACCCCCCGTCGCCAGTGTCACTAAGGCTGGGTTCACATTGCAGCGGTTGATGAGAACGGATGTGATTCGCACCGCACTGCAGTGCAAATCACATCCGATCTCTGCGATTCGAGTTCAGCCATTCGCCGCACCCGCCGCAAATTCGCACGGGACCCTTTTTTTGGTCCACAGCAGAATCGGATCGCATGGGTGTTCACACCATGCGATCCGAGTTTGCAGATCGCACTGCGATATGCGAACTGATCTGGGGGTGTCATTAACATTTCACTGACACTCCCAGGAGTTCGCATAGGGCAGTGTGAACTGCCGCCGGGAGGCATGCGATGCGGGAACCCGCCGCGGATTCGTGGCGTTGCCGCATCACTCCAGTGTGAACCCAGCCTAATAAGCGATAGTTTTTCTGATCGCTGTATTAGTGTCACAGGTGACGCTAGTTAGGCAGGTAGGTATTTAGGTTCGCCGCAGCTTTTTATAGCGCCAGGGACCCCCATATACTACAGCATAAAGCCCCCTGATTGCCCCCTAGTTAACCCTTTCACCAGTGATCACCATATAACTGTTACAGGTGACGCTGGTTGGTTAGTTATTTTTTTATAGTTTCAGGGCACCCGCCATTTATTACCTAGTCTCACTAGTGTACCCGTAAATTTAGGGGTGTCTACTTTCCAAAATGGGGTCATTTGGGGGGGGTTTGTGCCATCTTGGCATTTTATGGCCTTCAAAACTGTAACGCCCTTAGAAAGCCTGAAGGCGGTGCTTGGTTTTCGGGGCCCCGTACGCGGCTAGGCTCCCAAAAAGTCCCACATATGTGGTATCCCCATACTCAGGAGAAGCAGCAGAATTTATTTTGGGGTGTCATTTCACATATGCCCATGGCATGCGTGAGCAATATATCATTTAGTGACAACTTTGTGAAAAAATAAAATAAAAACAAAAAGTTTGTAATTTTCCCGCAACTTGTGGCAAAATATAAAATATTCCATGGACTCAACATGCCTCTCAGCAAATAACTTGGGGTGTCTACTTTCTAAAATGGGGTCATTTGTGGGGGTTTTGTGCCATCTTGGCATTTTATGGCCTTCAAAACTGTAATAGGTAGTGAGAAGTGAAATCAAAAATTTACGCCCTTAGAAAGCCTGATGGCGGTGCTTGGTTTTCGGGGCCCCGTACGCGGCTAGGCTCCCAAAAAGTCCCACATATGTGGTATCCCCGTACTCAGGAGAAGCAGCAGAATTTATTTTGGGGTGTCATTTCACATATGCCCATAGCATGTGTGAGCAATATATCATTTAATGACAACTTTGTGTAAAAAAAAAAAAAAAAAATTTTGTCATTATTCAATCGCTTGAGACAAAAAAATAAAATATTCAATGGGCTCAACATGCCACTTATCAATTTCCTTAGGGGGTCTACTTTCCAAAATGGGGTCATTTGGGGGGGTTTTGTACTGCCCTGCCATTTTAGCACCTCAAGAAATGAGATAGGCAGTCGTAAACTAAAAGCTGCGTAAATTCCAGAAAACGTACCTTAGTTTGTAGATGTGACAACTTTTGCGCAAACCAATAAATATACAGTTATTGACTTTTTTTTTACCAAAGACGTGGCTGAATACATTTTGGCCTAAATGTATGACTAAAATTGAGTTTATGGGATTTTTCTAATAACAAAAATTAGAAAATATCATTTTTTTTCAAAATTTGCGGTCTTTTTACGTTTATATCGCAAAAAATAAAAATCGCAGAGTCAGTCAAATACCTTTAAAAGAAAGCTCTATTTGTGGGAAGAAAAGGACGCAAATTTCGTTTGGGTACAACATTGCATGACCGCGCAATTACCAGTTAAAGCAGCGCAGTGCCAAAGTGTAAAAAGACCTCTGGTCATTTACCAGCAAAATGGTCCGGTCTGAAAGTGGTTAAAGTAGAATTATTAATCCCAGCTATACTGGGCCAGAACTAGGGTGGAATCTGTGAGTTGCACTGACCCAGCAAGTGTCCGGGGCTGTAAATACAGCATCCTTAGAGTTGCCTGGTCTGCTTCCATATGTGAGTTTTACTGTTAGTATGGCTACCTCAGCAAGAACCTGGAAGGCTGAAAACAACCGATCAAATTAACTTGGCATGCTTGATTGGTTTACCTGCCGAAGTAAAAACAAACTTCTGGCCCTTCAAATGGAACCAAAAGCTCTCTCTATCTCAACTATCTACATAAATATCCACTCTTTTTATAGCTCACAGGCTTTGCTAAAACATGGGAGCTCTGCTTCTTGAGCTGGGGAAAAATGATCCAATGACTCTGAATACAGAGAATCCTTCTGGGTGATAAACTTCATCCTCAGTATAAAACCGGGAATAACACTACAAAAAAGTAAATACTCGGGTCTCCAGGGAGTGTGTCCTGCACTGGGCTCACAGCAGCTGATTCCTACCTCATCAATTTAACACATGTGTTTTTTCTTTGTCCTCAGCCTCCTCCAATAGAGGCAGTAAGGTGCCTGGATTCAAATGTACACATTTTTCTTTGTTAGATTTGTACATAAACAAACAAAACAAATTCCTATTTGGAACCTTTCATTAGACAAACTTTTAGTTAGCTATATATATATATATATATATATATATATATATATATGTGTGTCGGACCATTAAAAATTAAATATTTGACTAAAATAATGTCTGTAACTTTGTCTAATAGCACCTTTGCATAAAAGCTACAGCTCTGATATATCGGGATGAACCCTTCATTACTGGGTCCAGCTTGCATAAATATAACAATGGCTTGTTTTCTCTCATGCTGTTTGTGTAAGAACTCCAGTTTCATGTTTCAAAAAGACAACTTTTTCCTGGCAATATTATAATAAATAAGAATACCCTGCAGTCATGCAGAGGTGTCCATAAACCCTAAGTATTCTACTTATACCCACTGCACTTACAAGGAAAAGGGGCACATCATTTCACAATCCACACATTCTGCTTTGGATTTAAAAAATAAAAATACATAAAAACAAAAGGACCAACAATATGTATGATGGACCAGAAAGCACTTGGCCATCTGGCTGCTGGCAGCATATATCCTAACAGGGTGTGTGGACTTGATGTGATGGGTCTGTTATATTTACATTTTATTTATTACTCTCACATCATGGACCGCACATCAAGTTATTATCAGACTTTAAGATTTAATTTTTGTAGAAAAACTTCTCATGTATCCCATCCATCTTGGCTTTGTTAAACATTATTGCAGCTGTATTCAAATTAACAACCTCATCTTAATCTTTTTTTTCTTTCCACTCAATAAATGTAAAATTACAAAATTATCTTAATCTAAACTAATCCCATTTTTTACCAATTTCCCCATTAACCTGGATTTCATTTCCAACCAAAGGTTGTCTAAACCAGTTTCAATATATCTATATTTATTAATAAAATTGTTAAACTCATATTAGAAATTAATACTCATATGATAATTTCAATATCACACACTAATATATATGCACAGATAAATGTCCTTAAAGGGGGACATTTTACTTAATTTTACTCAATTTCTCTCTCTCTTTTTTTTTTTTTAATGCACGGTTTCCACTATCAAAGTATATTCGAATTTGTGTAAGACACGGTTAAATGTAACCTTCATTTTACCATGTTTGGAAAACAGATTCAAAAATATTTTGTGATCACATTGTTTATCATTAGATTCGTTAACCCCGGCACATTTTGTTATAAATGTTTTGTCTAAAAAACTGAAATTGGCATGGTGTCCTTCCAGCTTATCACCAACCTCTCATCCCAGCTACATTCTTTCAGGAGAGCACAAAGGAGGGGGGTCACATCTGCGTACATGACTCACACAAGCGATAGAACTAAAGGTTCCAGCATTCACAAACATACACAAATATATCTCTAAAATTGCTTAAATTATTCCCATTTGTACACAACACGTGCATATCATTCTCTCACTTTATTTTAACGCTTTTTAATACTTCCTTGCTTAAACTTCTGCTTTCTTTATTTTGTTCTGATATCCTTTGTATTGTAATACCATAATTCACATACTGTACCTTCTATGATCAGACGGGCAGCCATAGTGCTCATCCCATCTTCCCTCTCTGACAACATATAAAGTACTCTGTTTTAACTCTCATTACTGTTCCTTGACTTTACTAGTTGTAGTGCCTGACCCCAAATTCATCCCACAACTTAACATCAAAAAGTCCCTTTCTGTCTAGTGTTAATTGTCACCCTTGATCCATCCTGCTCACATAGATAGCTGTTTCTCTAGCTGTATACTCTGCATGATTCTTTGTCCCTGTGGACTTTGGTGGTAACCCAGTTACCCTTTGAGGATCCCTGTCCACTTTAACCATTAATCTAGGGGCTCAGTATAGGCGGAACCGCATCTTCGGTTCATATATAGCACTCCTCTTGTGCTGGGCATTTTTGAGGGTCTCTTACCCTTCATTCCCTTACTTAATTTAATGCCCATAATGACTGGCCAGTCCTCTCTACGTGTGCCTATACCCTCTTGCCTCTAAACTACTTTATCTAGCAGATGTACTACATATACCAGTGAACAGCACTATTCTTCCCTTTCTCTATAACACTCCGATGGACAGATGACAGTGACAGCATATAACCACCAATCAATACAGTTTGATTAAGGGGAGTAAAATAGGTACCCTTTGTCCTGAAAATGCCTGACCGATCAAGGAAGTCTGATAACTCAAATGTAAGCAAAAGGCTTACCTCAGCCGGCTGATTATCAGAAATTCCCGGATCATCTCAAGCTCCACGTTTCGGATACTCAGGGTCAACTGGTAACCCCTCCTGGCTGGCTCGCCACCTGAAATGGATATTTTATAGATAGGCAACTCCTATCCTCATATTGATTAGTGGTTCCAAATTAATAATAACTACTGCAGTAGGGAACAGACACAAAAGATACACTCAGCATCTTTCCAAATAACCGTTCTTCTTTATTATGACGCATTTGAAGGTTTTTATACACATGTTACGTAGGTATCACATTAATATTACAATTGTACGTTTATGGTAACAAGGGGCATTACATAGGCAGGCTAATTCTAATCAGGACTCAAAAGAATTCAAAGCATGTACTGAAAACATTATTAGTGCCATGTGCACAGTGATGGCATTGTGCAATACATATAAAATAGAATACAATTATATACAGAACCTACAAATTTCCATTACAGGGAGAATAAAAATTCTTCCCCCCTCCAGTGTCCTTTTATCTTATCTATTGTATAAAAGACCATACATTTGGGGTCCCGGCCATGGTGGTCCCTAAAATGTCTAGAGACACTATGTTTGTTAAATCAGTTTTTTATATTTGTAATATGTTCCCTAATTCTTACATTTAGTTGTCGTGTAGTTCTTCCCACATATTGTTTGTGACAGGGGCATTCAATAACATACGTGACGAAAGTGCTGTTGCAAGTAATCAACTTATTGATTTTGTATTCCTTTCCATTTGTAGAGGACATAAAGTGCGATTCTTTTTTTATTTTTATTTTTTTTTTTTATTTGTTTTCTTGCTAGTTCTGCAAGGGAGACATCTCCCACACTTGAAAAACCCTTTCAGGTTTTCAAATATTTTAATTTGTTTTGTTTAATTTGTTTCTAGTGGCCATAACCCGCTATTTTCTACAATCACACATTTGAATTGCAGAGAATAAAGCCGGAGAACATTCGATTTTTGCCTGATTCACAGAGTGAATTTTTATAACTTCACCCTTCTATGTCTTTCAGTTAGAGTTTACATCTATTTTTTGTTTTTTGTTTTTAATGTAAAGAGTTCTAAAGCAAGGAGTGAGATGTAAGATAGGACAGGGCTGTAATTAGGTATTTGCCCCGGAATTTCAGGGATACATTTATTTTGTGCTGCTGTGTAAACGGTATAGTAATAGCTTACATCGGCTGTCTTCCAAATTTTTAACTGCATCCATAACAATGATTTTAAGATAACAAATGGCGTCGATATTGTCCGGCAGCGGAGGATTTTTCTGACAGCACTTAACACTGGCCGGGTCCCCAGAGAGCTGCGAACTAACAAGTAGCTTTTCATTGACAACTCATCAGACTTGTAAAGCAGAATTGATTAAAGTGCAATTAGAAGCTCTAATTATACTAGCTGCTGTAGGACAATTCTGCTTGGGTCCATGACCTTTTCACGCATGGACGGAGCTGGGAACAAGACAGATGTGGATGGCACTAGTCCGGCAATATCTGTGGCATCTGAAACTGATGCAGTCTAGATTGCCTCTAACCATTGATCGATACGGCTCGAAATAAGGCTACAGATAAACCCAGTGTGTGGGTAGCAGGATGTTTTTTGATTATTTATTTATTTATTTGCTTTATTATTTTTTTTTTTAAATAGTACATAAATGGTACAGGAGATGATCAGAGACTGCAGACATGATACAGGAGATGGTCAGAGACTGCAGACATGATACAGGAGATGGTCAGAGACTGCAGACATGATACAGGAGATGGTCAGAGACTGCAGACATGATACAGGAGATGGTCATGTTCTAGGAAACAGTCATAGACTGGAGGCATATTACATGACAAATCACTGTTATAATGGCACAAGAGGGGAACACAGATTAGTATCTACCAAGGCCCCAAGGGCTACACAAAAAATGCCAAAGGGCCACATGTTGAGCACTGGGGGGGGGGGGGGCTAGATGAATGTCATTCAAAAATTTTGCTTTTAACATTCGATTTTTGGAATGAAGTGACTTTACTGAACGATAACCACATCCACTGTTAGAAATGTGTTTATTTGAAAAGAAAAAAATCCTTCCTGCGACTTCAAGTTTTCTGGATGTCAGCCGATGATTAAATAATCAAACGAATGTTCTTAAAATGAAAAATGTGGAAGAAAATCCCAGCTTTAATTTTATTTTTATTTTTTTTAAATCTTTATTTAAGCTTATGAAAAAAACATAACCATGTGCCATCTTTATTTTTATTGACTCCTTTTCTCCGTTCCTTGATCTTTCCCTATACATTCAAGGTCAAGGTCAGTTTTGAACTTTCCTCCTGCTGATGGAGGTTATATCTCTATGTTCTTGGCTAAGTGAACAGCCCAAATCCACCCCGAAATGTTGGGGGTGAATGCAAGAATAAAAATATAATATTAAAAGAAGATTGGTTTGGGGGCACCCGAGCTGAGTCACAGTTCCCTGTGTCCATTCAGACACGGAGCCCCAACCCAACCCAGCCCCACCCCCTCTCTCCCCTAATTGGCTAGCCTCTTCTTGTCTCTTCTTGTCTCAGCCAATCAGGAAGGACAATTTGGATGGGTAATACACTCGTGGACATCGCTGGACAGAGAGAGACCTCAGGTAAGTGTTAGGGGGCTGCTGCACACAGAATGCCTTTTATCTTAATGTATAGAAGGCATTAAGATAAAAAAAACTTCTGCCTTTACAACTCCTTTAACTCAAGTTTGGAAGGTGTAAAATGCTGACTGTGACAATAAAGAACACCATCCCTACAGTCAAGCACAGAGGTGGAAACATGATGCTTTGGGGCTGTTTCTCTGGCAAGCACAGAGGTCAGACATTTCTTGTAGGTTGGTGGCCAGGTTTGCACACATCTCAGGAGGGATTTCAGTCCACTCTTCTTTACAGATCTTCTCTAAATCCTTAAGGTTCCTTGGCTGTCTCTTGGCAACTCAAAGTTTCAGCTCCCCCCCCCCGCTAAATTTTTCTATAGGATTAAGGTCTGGAGACTGGCTAGGCCACTCCATGACATTAATGTGCTTCTGTGCTTCTTCTTCAGCCACTCATTGCCTTAGGTATTTGTTTTGGGTCATTATCATGCTGGAAGACCCAACCACAACCCATCTTTAGTGAGGGAAGACGTTTCCCATCCAAGATTTTACAATACATGGCCCCATCCATTGGCCCCTCAATGCAGCAAAGTCGGGCTGTACCTTTAACAGAGAAACCATTTCACTGGGAAGAACCATTAGGGAGACAAAGCTCCATTTTTCATTGCCACCGTCCCAAGTATGGTATATATAAAGGCTAGTACCCCTCCGGTACAAAAGGAAACTTTAGTCAAAACACAAATATTAACCCGAAAAGTAGAAAAATGTATTAGATAAAAAACACTGTCATGAGACAAAAATAACAGTGATGCATAGAGTAATATTGAACATCCAATAATGTATAAACAGTAAAGCACTTCTCCTATAACCCAACGTGTTTTCGGGAAATTCAAGATAAATTCCATCTTCGGAGGAATAAGGGAGATAGTAATTGGAGATGCTCAATGCTGTTTCATTGAATAGAACATTAAAAGTTTTTTAGATGATGCCAAATAGGAGTTGGAGGCTACCTCCTGGGGTTCCTGTGTGAGACAAATCTGCCACTTTTCCACCAAGGTTTGACCGTTTTCAACAAGTGTAGCTATATTAGCTTGCATAGCCCTGTTGTGAGGAATCAATTTGTTTTTGGGGACCCTTGTGAGGGATCTCTCCAGTCTTGAGGATTAACCATGCTTGGGCAACCATCTTCCCTGCCTGGATACATGTCTCAACTCCTATTTGGCATATATGAAAAACTTTTAATGTCACGCATGTTCCCAGGTGCGCATGGGAGTAAGATTCTGGGAGGACATCCATGGATGCCCTCCCAGAATAAGCGGACCGCACTGTAGCCTGGTCACCAACCTACAAGAAACATCTGACCTCTGTGCTTGCCAACAAGGGTTTCTCCACCAAGTACCAATTTATGTTTTGCTTGGGGAATAAATACTTATTTTACTCACTGAACTGCAACTCAATAGCATTTGCACCATGTGTTTGATTTATTTATTTTTTGGATTTTTGGTTGATATTATGTCTCGTGTAAATTACACCTATGATAACAATTATAGACCCTTAATTTCATTGTAAGTGGGCAAGCTTGCCAAATCTGCAGGGGATCAAATAATCATTTTCCCCACTGTAATACTAAAACAAAGGCTTGTTAGGGTAATGTCGTTTTCAATAAATAAGTCCTGATATTTTTCATAAAGACAAGTTGAAAAATATATTTTTTTTTTTATTAAATGACCCTTTTTGATTTTTTGTACTTTTTTTTTTTTTTGTACTGCATGCATACTAAATGTTAATCTGCTGTGGCAAGTCAACATTAACATCAGAGAAATATCATAGAGAATAGCAGTAAATTAGGGCTTTGGGTATTAAGACATTGGCATTTACTATGCTTTAAAAAGAAAAGTATCAGCAATTGCAATCGGTGTACTAATGCAAATCCATTAGTAGGAACACAAAGTACATGCCAAAAACCTTCATGGTAATGTTTTTAGTGGTGGTCATGTGACCTCTACTCTGGTCTTTCTGTTCTTTAGGACAAGGGCTGTGGGTAGAGAGATATGGCAGTGTTTCCTCTGATGTCATCATCTACTATAAGATGAAGAGAGAATTAGAAGATAAAAAGCCTGGCATCTGGTGATGTTGCAATGACACAGACTGGTAGAACTATGCAACCTTCCGTGAATGCTGGCAACTCTGGATGTTGCAGGTGTCACAGTCCTGGGTCCTCTATGGCACATGTGTCAAACACAAGGTCTGCCATGCCAATTCATGTGGCCCTCGCACCTTGAATGCAGATGCGGCACATAGCAAGCTGTTTTCTCTGGGGGCACTTGGCAGGAGGGAGGTGCCAGAAAGAGGAAGATCGGGGATGCTCTGTGCAAGACCGTTACACAGAGCAGGTACGTATGATTTTTTTTTTAAACTTGCCTTTAATATCACTTCAATAATCTCCTGGTCCTTCTCCAGACCCTGCATTTTCTGCTTCCCAGCTCCATCCCCAGCTTCTTCCCAGCAGCAGCACAAACTAAGGTGGGTGCACTGTGATGCAAGGGGAACTCTTGACTTCTAAGTGTGTGGGGGCTCTTGACTTCTGATGTAAGGGGGGGTGGGGGGCTCTGGAAATCTAGTCTTACAGATACAACTGGCCCTTTGAGGGCAACCGTAATGCTGGTGTGGCCTGTGATTAAATTGAGTTTGACAACCCTGCTTTATATGTTCTCAGGTGGGTATTTTACTGGTAGGATGAGATGAGGTAAAAATCCTGTTGGTGGCAGAGGCGCCCAGTGTGGTGAATCTAAGGAGTGATTGGATTCGTCAATTTAGCTGAACATCACGAGAAGATAAATTTCATGACTATTACTACTCCTCCTTAGTTTATGGCAGTGTTTCTCAATTCCAGTCCTCAAGGCCCACTAACGGGTCATGTTTTCAGGCTTTCCATTATTTTGCACAGGTGATTTGATCAGTTTCACTGCCTTAGTAATTACCCCAGCTGTTTCATCTGAGGGAAATCCTGAAAACATGACCTGTTGGTGTACCTTGAGGACTGGAATTGAGAAACACTGGTTTATGGTAATATACAAATGTTTGGCATTTCTCAGTTTTCTCTTTCACTGAAGTGTGTCTCTAATCCAACCAAGTGTTTTCTCTTTCACACAAAGGCTGCTTTCACACTGGGGCGGGAGCGGCGTCGGCGGTAAAGTGCCGCTATTTTTAGCGGCGCTTTACCGTCGTTTTATCGGCGGTCTGCGGGCGCTAGCGGGGTGTTTTTAACCCCCGCTAGAGGCCAAAAAAGGGTCAAACCCACCCGCAAAGCGCTGCTGCAGCGGCGCTTTGCCGGCGGTATTGCCGCGGTGTCCCATTGATTTCAATGGGTAGGAGCGGTGAATACACCGCTCCTTCACCGCTCCAAAGATGCGGCTAGCAGGACTTTTTTCACCGTCCTGCCAGCGCATCGCTCCAGTGAAAGGGGTGAAAGGGGCCGGTTTTTTTCAGGCGCTACACAGGCGCTATTTTTAGCGCTGTAACGCCTGAATACCGCCCCAGTGTGAAAGCAGCCAAACACACTTGGGTGGAAGAGAAAACCAAGAAACATCGAACATATCACAGTAAACTGAGGAAGTGATGAGTTATCGCCACAAAATGCATCTTTTGGTGAAATAAAACTGATTTTCATCTCACTTGATAACTCCAACCCATCCTTAGACACTCCACACCAGGCGCCGCTGCCATTGGTTTCAGCAACAGGATTTTACCTCCTATCAGCCTTCCGACAAAATGCTAACCTGAGGATCTGTGATGGGGATCCCTGTGACATTGGGAGCCTGCATGCACCCCATATGGAGACAGGGCCTCTTCACCTGTGTTCATGAACATTTGCATAGTTCTACCCTCTTGAGTCACCACATCCTCACCAGATGCAAGTAATATTTTCTTTTCTATGCATCATCAATTGCAGAAATAATTACATTCAGATACATACTAAACTAAAAGGGCTCTCCCCTCTCTTTTTCTGGGGCATACCTTGGAACTTTTATTGAGTCTCCAATCTGAATTTTTGGTCTGACCTTTTGGACCTTTGAGGACCACCACCAGGACCACCTAAATCCCATCACCTACTCTAGGAGTCCAACCTCAAGCAGCCATTGAGTTCCTCCAACTGCTGTAGGCCAAGGAAAATGGTTGATTGATACCCCTTGTTGTTCTTACAGCAGTTTAGAGAAGGAGTTACTCTAGGTGCTGAAGGTGAAGTGCTGGATCCAGGTCTTTAAAGTTAGTCTTTAGGGTCCTCTTCATGTAAATGGTAAAAACGATTGGTTCAGATGCGTTTTTACTCCCTCTGACAGACCAACAGCAGTATTGCCTCCTGATACCTAGAAGCTGCTGCTCTATTATATCCTTGGATCGCTTTTCAGCCTTAATGAGATTAATGACTTGGATTCAGCAGTTCTCTGCACAATGGGGGACCCTTTCTGGAAAAGAAGGGGTCACCCAAATTGCAAAATTCATATGTAGATAGAAATGGGTGCCATGCTATCGTCTCAAGAGTCCAAAGTCCTTTATTGATATTATAAGTGTCAAAAGGAAAACAACATTGCCAACAAGTTTCTGGGGCCATAAAACCTCCTTCTTCATGATTACCTTTATATATTTTTGTAGCCCTGATGAACAGTTCTGATGAAATTTTTTGTAGCCACAATGAAGGGAGATTTCTGGCCTCAAAATGCACTGGCTGCCTTTTGTTCTCCGGATGCCACTCGTGAGATCAATAAAGGACTTTGGACTTATGTGGGGACAGTTTGGTGCTCTTTTTTTCATCTACACAGAGAAAGTGTTACTCTGTCAGGACCCGTATTTGAACCTGCAACTTCTGCTGTGTCTGGCAGTATCTCTTCTTGCTGAGCCACCTGATATGCTGGACAGCTCTGTGGACAATTCCTTGGACAATCTTGTCTTGAACCTTGTTTCTGGTGAACCTTGAACTCTCTGTTCCTCCCATGAACTTCCTATTTAAGCAAAGCCTTTGTCATATTTGCCATTTAATTGTGCTCTGTCCAACCAATATCTCGCTCTTGTCATTCCTGCTGCCACTCGTTACTGACCTTTTTGTTTGTTCCTTGACTATGCTTTTGCTTGATCCCAACCTGCGATTGCTTGTTACTGACTTTTGTCTTGTTTACTGACTGCGCTTGATCCCTCACAGCTTTAATCTGTTATTGGACTATGGCTTGTTCACCTCCTAGTGGGACGATTTTGAGGACCACGACCTGGTCATGCAGCAAAACCAACAATCTCCACCATCAGAAGCTCTGGTGAACACCAGTTAGTGCTTAAACACCATACCTCGAATGAGCCCTCATCATCTACCAGGGTGACCTGCTTGTATACTTATCATGCTGGTTGGTTGGGAGCTTCTCTACTGCTATAGCTACTGGACATTTAGCCTGATCCATTACCGTGACATACACTCATTTAGCAGAAAGAAAGATGCTGGATATAACATGCCCTGTTAGGGGAGACCAGCCTCTTCCTCTAATGGTTGTGACAAGAATATAATACTGGAAGATAAACCTGCATTATCATGCTGCAATCACAGACTTGTAGCACTAAGCATAGGGTGACAACACCATTGTAAATTCAAAAGGCTGCATACAAAGTTGTCATCATAAAACTGGAAGGTAATCTGGACACACACTGAAACTGACAGGATCAACAAATATTTTTTTTGATATTATAACAAATAAAAAGGAATTTAGTACTAACAGCCCAATTAAAAATAAAAAAAACACTTCAACTCTTCAAAACCCCTGCCCTCTATGAATTAATAGTAGATTCAAAAACATTCTTCATATGCAATGCTGCTTTATGTAAAAAGCATACTCTTTAGACCCTGTGACTTCATCACAACATCCTTTTTGCTGCCATTCTTGTGCTGGTGGTAGGAGTCATGCCGACAACGCCTGTAGCCATTGACAGTCCAGGAGCTGTCGCCTCCGGCGCTGCAAGCCTCCTGGTGATACTACAGGGGGGCCATCCTGCCAATGCTGGCACAAGTGCACGTAGACAGGAAGTGTGTTGGAAATCGGCAGCACTAACACATAATAAGGGATAAAAAAGACGAAAACAAGTGCTTCATTAAGAAAATTTGAAAAATAGCAATTATTTATGACATACAAGCAAACTAAAGGTTGCCCAGTTGCAATCTAGATCCACAAATTGTTTGTGTTCCATAACCCATGTAATATATCAAAAGCGTTGCTATAATTGTACTACACTGGATTATCTTTGGCATAAAAAATTGGTTTGATCTCATCATAAAGTCTTTCTATGTAATGTTTTTCTCTAGGTGAACACAAGTATGCATGAGGCCAAGCTTAATGAAGAATGTGATGAACTTGTCGACATTATACATAGAAGAAAGCAGATGATTTCCGTAAAAATCAAGGAGACAAAAGTGAGTTTTCCTGCTCAGCTCTAATATTACGTTATAAATACATTTATCCAAACCAAAAAGCAGTAACAAATGTCAGAGGTTAGGAAATCCAAATATGACTTTTTAGTGTTTGGTAGATGCTGAAGTGTCTTCTACACTATATGGGCAAATGTTTGTGGAGACCCCACCATCACATCTATCTGAGCTTGTTGGACATCCCATTCCAAAACCAAGGGTATTATTATGGATTGGCTGTCGGATATGGATTATTTTTGCCTATAACAGCCTCCACTTCCAAGAAGACTTTCCATCAGATTTTGGGGGTGTCTGTGGGAATTTGTGCCCATTTGTGAGGTCAGGTACTGATGTTGAATACGAAAACCTGGCTCGGAATTGACATTCCAATTCATTCCAAATGTGTTCAGGTTTCTCTGGAGGCTAGTCAAGACCTCCACACCAAACTGGTCAAAGCATGTCTCTATGGAACTGGCTTTGTACACAGGGGCACAGTCATAACTGGAACAGAAAAGACTCTTCACCAAACTTTCCCACAAGGTTGGAAGCACAGAGTTGTCTAAAATGTGTCCTTGCATGCTGTGGTGTTAATAGAACCCTTCACTGGAAACACCTAAACTCAATAGTTTGTAGGGATAGCAACAGAACTTCTGCAATGTAGTGGGTGGGGTGTGATGGTCAGGTGTCCACATATCTTTTGACAAATAGTGTACCTCTCAGGAACTCTACTGGTGAGTTCTTCAGGTCTAGGCACCTGATGTGGCCATTATTCCTGTTGGATTTTTTTTTATTTGTTTATGGGCACAGCAGTATGCAGAGACTTGATCACACAAAGGAGGACATGAGATCACAAAAATGCCAGGTGGACAGAAATGGAGTGGAGCATAAGGCAGGAAGATATCTCTGTTGACATATAGAAATCGAAAGGGATGATTCATTGGACTCTACTCATAATTAAATATCACTTTTAGGGTGAACTGAACTTTTAATGACTTAAACAAAATGAGATTGCATACAAATAGGGACCCAGCATTGTTAACTTGTACAACTTGATCTAATATAAGGTGTAAAGCAGGCCATGAAAGGGTAATTTTTTATTTCGTCCAACCAGTGGTAGATCAACTTCTGTACAAGCACAGTGCTCACAAATGGATAGAGATTTGGTTGGTCCCTGCTAAACTGGCCACATTTGGATCCATCTATGGGCAGCTTAAAAAAAAAAAAAAAAAAACAACATGTTATACTTATCTGCTCTGTGTAATTGTTTTGCACAGAACAGTCTTGATCCTCTTCTTATTCGGTCCCCGCTGGTGGTCCTGGCTCCTTCCCCCTTCCAAGTGCCCCCCCCAATAGCAAGCCTATTTCTATAGGGGCCCTCAAGCAGGCTCCATCCCAAGTCTCGCTCTGTGTGTCCATTCTCACACACAGCGCGGCTTAGTCTCGCTCCCACCCTCTCCTCATTGGCTCACTGGCTGTGATTGACAGCAGCAGGAGCCAATGACTCCCACATCTGCGTGAGCCAATAAGGAGAGAGAGACCCAGGAGAACTGCTGCTCTCATGCACATTGCTGGAACAGATAGGGCATAGGTAAAGGGGGCTGCACCCAGAGGATAGATAGATGCATAGAATGCATTAAGGTAAAAAACCTTCTGCTTTTAGAACCACTTTAAGGAGCATCACCCTCTGCAAAGCAGCAGCTGGTGCAGAAAGACAGCTAACAAACCAGCATTTGCAGAAGGAGCCTTACCCCTTGCAATGTTCTACATTTTGTCATGTTACAACCAAAAACATAAATGTATTTTATTGGGATTTTATTTAATAGACCAACACAAAGTGGCACATAATATGAAAACTTAATGGAAAAAGAAATATGTCAAAAGTGTGGCATACATTTGTAATCGGGCCCCCTGAGTCAATACTTTGTAGAATCATCTTTTGCTGCAATTGCAGCTGCAAGTCTTTTTGAAGATGTCTCTACCAGCTTTGCACATCTAGAGAGTGAAAATGTTGCCCGTTCTTCTGTGAAAAATAACTCAAGTCCTGTCAGATTGGATGGAGAGCGTCTGTGAACAGCAGTTTTCAAGTCTTGCCACAGATTCTCAATTGGATTTAGGTCTGGACTTTGACTGGGCCATTATATCACATGAATATGCTTTGATCTAAACCATTCCATTGTAACTCTGGCTGTATGTTTAGGGTCGTTGTCCTGCTGGAAGGTGAACCTCTGCCCAGGTCTAAAGTCTTTTGCAGACTCTAACAGGTTTTCTTTTAAGATTGCCCTGTATTTGGCTGCATCCATCTTCCCAGCAACTCTGACCAGCTTCCCTGTCCCTGCTGAAGAAAGGCATCCCCCACAGCATGATGCTGCCACCGCCATGTTTCATGGTGTGTTCAGGGTGATGTACGGCGTTAGTTTTCTGACACATTTTGTTTTTAGGCCACAAAGTTACATTTTGGTCTCATCTGACCAGAGCACCTTCTTCCACGTTTTCTGTGTCCCCCACATGGTTTCTCGCAAACTGAAAACGGGACTTATTATGGCTTTCTTTCAACAATGGCTTTCCTCTTGCCACTCTTCCATAAAGGCTAAATTTCTGGAGTGCATGACTAAAAGTTGTCCTGTGGACAGATTCTCCCACCTGAGCTGTGGATCTCTGCAGCTCCTCCAGAGTTACCATGGGCCTCTTGGCTGCTTCTCTGATAAATGCTCTCCTTGCCCGGCCTGTCAATTTAGGTGGACAGCCATGTCTTGGTAGGTTTGCAGTTGTGCCATGCTCTTTCCATTTTCAGATGATGGATTGAACAGTGCTCTGTGAGATGTTCAAAGCTTGGGATATTTTTATATAACCTAACCCTGCTTTAAACTTCTCCACAACTTTATCCTTGACCTGTCTGGTGTGTTCCTTTGGCCTTCATGATTGGGTTTTTTCACTAAGGTTCTCTAACAAACCTCTGAGGGCTTTGCAGAACATCTGTATTTATACTGAGATTAAATTACACACAGGTGGACTCTGTTTACTAATTAGGTGACTTCTCAAGGCAATTGGTTCCACTAGATTTTAATTAGGGGTATTCGAGTAAAGGGGGCTGAATACAAACGCACACCCCATTTTTTTAATATTTATTTGTAAAAAAAAAAAAAGGTTGAAACCCATTTATAATTTTCCTTCCACTTCACAATTATGTGCCACTTTATTGGTCCATCTCATAAAATCCCAATAAAATACATTTACGTTTTTGGTTATAACATGATAAAATGTGGAAAATTTCAAGGAGTATGAATACTTTTTCAAGGCACTGTATTTCTTTCATCACAGATTTAATTTAATAGGTCTTCTAGCTGTAGCTTTAGGACAACTTTTAGCAGACTTTAGAAAGCTTCCAACGGATCCCAAATTTGTAAGTCTGCATATAGCTCGTTTAATGCTATAGCAAGAGCTCCCATTGATATATTAATTAATGGTTTATATAAACTGTTAATGTGGGGTGCAAGGAATTGCAAATTGACATAACACTGTTTGTCTCCAATACCCGAAGCCTTTGATCAATATAATTACTAGTACTCAATATATACTGTAATATAATGTATACATGAGTCCGGGCACAGGTGTCTGGATCTCATCCTAATCTTATGGGATTTTTGGGGTATCAGCTCCTTTGCTTCTTGTTTAATGTAGGAGTAAGGACCTAGTTCCCTGCTGGGATCTGTGGTTCCATAGCTTTTTTTTCCTTTTTCTTCTTCCTGAGATTTTTTCCTGCAGAGATCTTAAATCAACAGCCAGGTTCAGTGAGCAGCTAGATAATCTAGATCCTGTGGTCACCCTAATCTGGCCAATAAGCATGTGCAGACCTTTAGCTAAGTGCTGGGTCGGACACGACAAAGCCCCGTCCTGGGCCAGGGCTAAACATCTCGCAGGAACACATATGACCAGGCACCTGTAGTCTGTGTCACAGTTGTTAACCTGGCTAACAGCCTCCTACTTCGGTAGAAAGGAGGCTCTGTCATGGAAGGCTTACCTGATGCTCTACTGGATTGGTAAGTAGATGTCGCCTCCCTTCCCTCTCTGGAAGCGGTGTGGGGCACGGGGACTCCCTGAGGTTGGTCTGCTCTCCAGGGTTCTCCTTCGTTCTCCCCTTGAGGATTGGGCTCCTATACCCTACCCCCCTTTCTCCCCTCCTCTTCCCCCCTCTTCCCCCCGTTAATGGGGTGCTACTCTGCGGCCTGTGATCAAAATGTCAGGTAGCCCTACTTGTAACTCCTCTTCTTTTTTATTGCAGGTAAATAATGGATTCTAAGCAGAAGGAATGTGCCGTCATTGAGTTCATGATGAAGGAAGGGTGCAGGCTGTCCGACATCCACAGAAGGGGCTATAGAATGTTTATGGAGATGACACCATTGACCAGAGAAATATCCGGTCAATGGTGTCATCTCTGGAAACATTCTGTAGCCTTTAGTGGATGTTGGACAGTCTGCACCCTCCTTGATCAAAATCGCAGTAATGGCACATTGCTTATGCTTGGAAACCGTTATTTACATGCAATGAAAAAGAAGAGCTCCGATAGAGAAAGCGTTTCCCTAACAACCTTTGAAATCGGGCGACCTGTGTAAGTTAATTGCTTTCGGTGCAGCCCTCATTTAAGCACAGAAATGTCAATCCACGTGATTTTTGCAATCAAATTTTATCCCAATTCGGGCACTTGAATATTGGTAAAGGCACCTAAACAGGACATTGATCCATTCAGTATTCACATTCTATCACATACCTGGTAGGAGGTCAAGGTGAGAAGAGGGCTTCCCTTCCCTAACTATGCAAAAATATCTATACCTGGAATTCCGCTTTAAGTTTTGGTATTATGAACTAGCCTTGAGTAAAGTTATAGTTCTAGATCAACACACATGAGCCCAATCAGTGTCCTGCTCACCGTAATCCCCTGTGAAGAGGAACATTTGACTTGGGGTGCACACTTATCAATAGCCTATAACAAATGCAGACTGTAATAAACTCCTTCAGGTGGACATTACTTGAAATGTACTTAGATCAAGTCAGTATCTTACTTCAAACCAGGGAAATCTTTATACAGGCGGAACAATGTCCATGGATGTAAATAAAAACCAGTATAGTATTGTGTTCCAGAGAAGGAACTCTTAAGATTTAGAGTTTATCAGATAGCATGTATAGCATAAATCCCAGCTTGCCATGGTGACTAGAAAAAAATTGCATCCTGGCACCTGGGGTTTTGTCAGCCCGTTCCCAGGCATGAGCAATTTCTATTGCCCAATGCCCTGGACATGCAGTTCTGGGCCGGGGGCAGCTGGTTGCTGTCTGCATGGTCAGCTAGTTCTGGGAAGGCATCTTTTGACATCCTCCCAGAACCTCGCCCCACCTGACAGTGCTGCAAGCTGAAAATTCGTCTGGGCAGGAGGGGGGGGGGGAGGGGGGGGGGTTAGTGCCCGGTAGGCAAGTGGCTAACATTAGCTTTGCTTAGCTCACCCTCAACTCCGTATATTCTCTGTGTGTAAATCTGTGTTGTGCATCTGCAAAGATTCACAGGGCTACATAAGAGAAGGACTTTTGTCATTGAAATTAAAGCTTTGTTAGTTTAAAAGTAACTGGCTTCTAGATTTTTAGCAAATTTGTCAAACCCTGACACATAGAACTAGTCTCATACGCTATATTGTCATAAGTATTAGGATGCATGCCTTTACTCTCATATGAACTTTAATGGCATCCCAGTCTTAGTCCGTAGGGTTCAATATTGAGTTGGCCCACCCTTTGCAGCTATAACAGCTTCAACTCTTCTGGGAAGGCTGTCCACAAGGTTTAGGAGTGTGTCTATGGGAATTTTTGATCATTCTTCCAGAAGCACATTTGTGAGGCCAGGCACTGGTGTTGAACGAGAAGGCCTGGCTCACAGTCTCCACTCTAATTCATCCCAAAGGTGTTCTATCATGTTGAAGTCAGGACTCTGTACGGGCTAGTCAAGTTTTTCCACCCCAAACTTGCTCATCCATCTCTTTATGGACCTTTCTTTGTTCACTGGTGTGCAGTCATGTTGGAACAGGAAGGGGCCATCCCCAAACTGTTCCCACAAAGTTGGGAGCACGAAATTGTCAAAAATGTCTTGGTATGCTGATGCTTTAGGAGTTCCCTTCTCTGGAACTAAGGGGCCAATCCCAACCACTGAAAAACAACCCCACACCATAGTCCCCCCTCCACCAAATTATTTGGAGCAGTGCACAAAAGCAAAGTACATAAAGACATTGATGAGAAGGAACTTGACTGGCCTGTACTGACCTCAACCCAATAGAACACCTTTGGGATGAATTAGAGTGGAGACTGCGAGCCGGGCCTTCAAGTTCTCATATCAGTGCCTGACCTCACAAATGATCTTCTGGAAGAATGGTCAGACATTTCATAGACGCACTCCTAAACCTTGTGGACAGCCTTCCCAGAAGAGTTGAAGCTGTTATAGCACCAAAGGGTGGGCCAGCTCAATATTGACCCCTACGGACTAAGACTGGGATGCCATTAAAATTCATGTGCATGGAGATCCTTCTTAGAAATCCCAGTTGGCTCCTTGTGCCATCCACCCTGGAGCAAATTTACCAGATCATATGTCCACTGGGAAGGGGGGGGGGGGGTGAAGGAGAGGTAATCCTACCTCATTTGGTAGACATATGCTTTGGTAATTATATTTTTCAAAAAGTGTTTAAAAAAAAAAACATGACAATTACTTATGAACCAGTCTCGTATCTCCATAGGAGAAATTTTTGTTGAAAATGCCAGTTGGCTCCTAGTGCCATCCACCCTGAAGCAAATTATCATATCTCAACCAAGGGGGTAGAGAGAGGTGAGTCTACCCTTTTGGTAGACCTACAGTATGTTAATAAATAATAAAAAAGGTAATTATTTATGGTACACAGTGCTTTAGTAAGCTAAACATCATCCGGTTAGGATTTAGATCTGCCTTAGATTGCCAAAAATGTCAATAACCATTTTGAGCAGTTCAGCGTAAAGTGGCTGGTTTTACGTGTTTAATACAATGCCTACGCTATCTCGCAACATAAATCCTTCTTGGCTTTCAGGTAACAAAGCTGAGGAAACTTGCACAGCAAATTGCCAACTGTCGGCAAAGACTGGAGCGATCCACAGTGCTAATAAATCAAGCTGACCATCTTCTGAAGGAGAGCGATCACGCAAGATTTCTGCAAGCAGCAAAAACTGTTGTAGACAGGTAGGTGACTTTCAAAAACCAAGTATAGTGAAGATGAAAAGCAAAATAACTCTTTAGTGGCCATTTTTAGATTGTAAGCTCTAACGAGCAGGGCCCTCTGATTCCTCTTGTACCAAATTGTAATGTAACTGTAATGTCTGCCTTCATGTTGTAAAGCGCTGAGCAAACTGTTGGCGCTATATAAAACCTGTATAATAATAATAATAATAATAATAATAATTGAAGCTTGGACACTTTTTAGCCACGTCCATATGGGTCGGAGTTCATCTGACTCTGTGGCTAATTTACACACCAAAATCATTTTTATTTTAGGGTTTCATAAACTTAGTGTTTCATTCTATACTAACAACTGAATAAAATTGTAAACAATAAATAAATAAAATTAATAAATACATTTAATTACATTTTTTGTTAGTTTATTTAATTCCATAGTTTTGTTATTTTATTATTTTTTAATTCCATAGGTCTCTACAATTACAAAATAAAAAAAAGGTACAATGCAATTTCTTTGTGAAGGAAGCTTTATAAGCACTATGATATAGTTGGAAACCATTATAACTGGTCAAACATATCAATATTTATTTGGTATACCAGTTTAATAAAATCTCTGATGGTTTTTTTTTCTTTCTTTTTTTATTATAGAATGACAAATGAATACCATTGTAAGAAACTGTTTAATATAATTAAAATAAATTATAGAATGACAGCTGAACAATATGTAGGAAATATAAAATGTAGACATCCTTTTCTTTTTACATTTGCAATGTATTATTTTGAATCTGTTTTTGTTTAATACTGTAATTTATTTTTTATTTTCTTTATTTTTTTTTATCACTGTAGCTGTCTTTTACAATTACAGTATTAACCACTTGGGATCCGCGCTATTGCAAAATGACGGCAACAGCGCGGACCCACATTTCCGGGACCAAGTCTATTGACGTCGTCCCGGATACGAGCGGCCTGCGCGCCCCCTGAGGGGCGCGCGCGGCGCGCTCTGTGATTGGCGAGTCCGTGAGACTCGCCTGATCACCGATCCGTGTAAGGGGTCGATCCCGACCCCTTATCACGTGATCAGCTGTCAGCCAATGACAGCTGATCATGTGATAAAACGGAGCCGGTAATCGGCTAGTATTCCTCCTCGCGCTGACAGCGCGAGGAGAAAAAAAAAAAGCCGATCGCCGGCGGCCGTGTTCGGGACATCAGTCCCGATCACGGCCAGCAATTCAAGCGGACACCTGCCCCCTGCCAGTGCCCACCTGCCACCCGCAGTGCCATCCTGAAATAAAGTAAGTGCCCCCCTGTCAGTGCCACCCAGCAGTGCCCATAGTGCCCACAGTGCCACCCACAGTGCCACCCAGCAGTGCCACCCACAGTGCCACCCAAAATCTGCCTCAAAGGTGCTGCACCCCAGTGCCGCCCATCAGTGCCCAGCAGTGCCGCCCATCAGTGCCCAGCAGTGCCGCCCATCAGTGCCCAGCAGTGCCACCTATCAGAGCCACCTATCAGTGCCACCTATCAGTGCCCATCAGTCCCATCTATCTGTGGTACCTATCAGTGCCCATCCGTGCCACCCATCCGTGCCACCCATCCGTGCCACTTATCCGTGCCACCCATCCGTGCCATCTTATCTGTGCCCATCTTTGCCCATCAGTGCCGCCTTATCTGTGCCCATCGGTGCCGCCTTATCTGTGCCTATTAGTGCCGCCTTAACTATGCCTATCAGTGCCCACCAGTGCAGCCTATCAGTGCCCACCAATGCAGCCCATCAGTGCCCACCAATGCAGCCCATCAGTGCCCACCAATGCAGCCTATCAGTGCCGCCTAATCAGCGCACTTCAATGAAGGAGAAAAATGACCCGTTTGCAAAATTTTATAACAAACTATTAAAACATGATTTTTTTTTTTTTTTTTTTTGCATCTTTTTTTGTTTGTTTAGCAAAAAATAAAACTCCGAGCTGTAACTAAATACCACCAAAAGAAAGCTCTATTTGTGGGAAAAAAATGATAAAAATTTCATTTGGGTACAGTGTTGTATGACCGCGTAATTGTCACTCAAAGTGCATCAGCGCTGAAAGCTGAAAATTGGTCTGGGACTGAGGGGGGTTTAAGTGCCCAGTAAGCAAGTGGTTAAACAATGGTACACTGCCATTTTTGTGAATGATGCTTTATTTAGCTTATGAGCATTATGAGGTAATATAAAACCTCAAGATTGGTTATACGGGGACATGTACATCTTGTAAAATTAGAATATTATCAAAAAGTTAATTTATTTCAGTAATTAAATTCAAAAAGCGAAACTCGTATATTTTATATAGATGTGTTACACACAGAGTGATATATTTCAAGCATGTCTTTTTTTTTATTTGATGATCATGGCTTACAGCTAGTGAAAACCCAAAATTCAGTATCCTAGAAAATTAGAATATTACATAAGACCAATATAAAAAAAAAAGGATTTTTAATACAGAAATGTTGGCTGAAAAGTAAGTCCATGTACAGTATAGTATGAACGTAATACTTGGTCAGGGCTCCTTTTGCATGAACTACGACATCAATGGTATCACTGTGCTTGATTGGCCAGCAAACTTGCCTGACCTAAACCCCATAGAGAATCTGTGGGGTATTGTCAAGAGGAAGATGAGACACCAGACCCAACAATGCAGATGAGCTGAAGGCCACTATCAAAGAAATCTGGGCTTCCATAACACATCAGCAGTGCCACAGGCTGATCGTCTCCATGCCACACCGCATTGATGTTCGTAATTCATGCAAAAGGAGCCCCGACCAAGTATTGAGTGCATACTATACTGT
Organism: Lithobates pipiens; assembly: GCF_037356315.1. Classification (NCBI taxonomy): domain Eukaryota; kingdom Metazoa; phylum Chordata; class Amphibia; order Anura; family Ranidae; genus Lithobates; species Lithobates pipiens. Next base: position 88,388,453 of record NW_027507685.1, read on the forward strand.
ACATGGACAGACTTTTCACTAAGCCAACATTTCTGTAATAACCTGATTTTCTGAGATACTACATTTTTTGAGTTTTCTCTAGCTGTAAGCCATAATCATCAAAATAAAAAGAAAGCAATGCTTGAAATATATCACTCTGTATGTAATGCATCTATATTAAATATATGAGATTGACTTTTTGAAGTGAATTACTGAAATAAATTAAAGTTCTGATATTCTAATTTCATCAGATGCACCTGTGTATGACATTTATTTGGTAAACCAGTTTAATACATTCTCTGCTTATGTGTTTTATTTATTTTATTTATTATATGTTGACAGCTGAATTAAACTGTAGGAAAAATAGTATACATAATACTTTTTATATTTGTAATTTATTATTGTTTAATACTGTAATTATCTCATACAACTCCATTATTGAACAACGGTATACGGTCCTCTTCAGCCTGCACTGGCTTATTTTTTCTAAACAAAATTCCATCTATGATATGAGCACTATGACATAGTTATCACGTGATTGCAAACTATTCTGATTGGTCAGACAGGGAATGATATATAAGGCATTTATTTGATATACCAGTTTAATACATTATTTGCTTGTGTTTATTTTATTTTTTATTATAGGATGAAAACTGAATAATATTGTAAAGAATAAATAAAATAATACTATATTTTTGATATTTTTTTACTTTTTTTTTCTTATTACTGTAGCTGTCTCTTAAAATTACATTATGAAACAATGGTACACTACCATTTAGCTTATGAGCATTATGAGATAATTAAACACCATTATGATTGTTTAGACAGGGACAGATATACAAGAGTTTTAAGTTTAAAAAAATCTCTGCTTATGTTATTGTATATATTTAAGATAGCAGTTAAATAAAACTGTAGAAAAAAATAATATACATAATACTTTTTATATCTGTAATTTAATATTGTAATTATCTCATACAATTCCATTATTAAACAACAGTACTTTGTCCTCTTCAGCCTCAAGGGGGGGTGTTACTGGGATCCCTGTGCAAGAGAAGAAACACATGGATGGGTCACATTACATAAAATGCACAGATTAAATGTGAAAAAATATATCTGATGACAGCTCCACTTTATGTACAGATATACAATATGCAGTCTATTTTTACAAAAACAATATGTTTGATGCGTGTGACCTAACCATCACAAATTCCGTCTATATTTTGCTTAATACAGTGATTTTCTATGATCATCAGCTCCACCTAGTGGCCATAAAGGGGTATTTTCCTGACTGAGGTATTTCACAAAATAAATACCACATTATTGCCATCAGGTGGAGCTAGTACATAATCTTTTAAAGCAGAATCCATGAGGGCTGGGTGAATGTGTGTGACATTTGTTCAACATATATACTGTGTGTGTATGTGTGTGTGTGTGTGTGTGTGTGTGTGTGTGTGTGTGCATATACACACACACACACACATACATACATACATATATATATATATATATATATATATATATATATATATATATATTATAATTTTTTTTATTTTTATTTTTTTTACAAAAAGACCCCTTGGTGCTTTCTCTAGAATTAAATATTTCAGTTTAACTAGCTTTGGCTTGTGCTTTTGGGGTATTTTTTACTTGAAATTAATAATTACCTTTAGATCATTTTTTCTTATTGCAATTAAAAAAAAAATGCTTGCTTACATAAAGCGAGTATTTTCTAAATCAGCTGATAAAAAGTCTCAGTACAGCCCAAATATTTAATGGTACTGTTATCTCGTGTCAGGGTATCCATGGCAACAACTTCCTCTCAAGTTCCTTTCCCTGATGTCAATTTAAATGATGCCTTTGAAAACTTTGCCCTGGATTTCTCCAGAGAGAAGAAATTGTTGGAAGGACTGGACTATGTAACCGGTAAGTAGATAAAATACAAAAAAAAAAAAAATAATCATAATAATTCTGCTTTTCCTCTAATAACCTTTTATGTCTGAATATACACATATTTTTACATTTGCCATGGTATTGTGCTTGAACTATGTGTTCCTTGTTAAAAATTCTTGAAAGTTGTCAGACAATAAGAGGCAGATGTCAGGTCTTTGCTAGAATCTACAAAATGTATTCCCATGTGTCAAATTGATATTGAAGCTGAACTCCGACAGACATTTTCTAATCGTTTTTCAAAATAGGCCGAAACCACTTTTTTCACCGGGCAATTTTTAAATTTTTCACACGTTTTTGCATTTTTTTCTAAAAGAAAATAAAATGGAGGACAACTGATTAAAATTGTAGGAAAAAATGAATATATACTGTAAATCATCTTTTTATTTTTTTTGTTTTTTTACATTTTTGTAATTTATTATGTTTATGTAGCTTATTTGTTAAAGTGGTTTCTTTTTTTTTTTCTAAAAGAGAATAAAATGGAGGACAACTGAATAAAATTGAAGGAAAAAAATAATATATACTGTAAATCATCTTTTTATTTTTTAAACATTTTTGTACTTTATTATGTTTATGTAGCTTATTTGTTAAAGTGGTTCTAAAGCCTCAAGGTTATTTACCTTATTTTCCATGCATTAATGTAAAAAACCTTTTTGTGCCACAGGAGCCCCCCCCCCCCCCCTTTTTAATTCTTACTTGAACCCCATTCAATCAAGCACCCCATTAAAAAACCATGGACATTATTGAGTAGGCCCCCTTTGGAGCTCTAACAGCCTCCATTCTTCTGGGAGGGCTTTCCACAGGTGTCTGTGGGCATTTGTACACATTTGTGAGGTCAGGTACTAGTATTGCTCACAATTGGTGTTCCAGATCATCCCAAGGGTGATCAGTAAAGTTGAAGTCAGAGCTCTGTCAACACCTATCCAGGGCTGGCGCTACCACTAGGCAAACTAGGTAGCTGCCTAGGGCGCCAGACCACTGTTTTCCTTACTTGTCGGTGCAGTGTAGCCATGTAACCAACTAATGCCATCTCAGCTGCTTTGTCTGACCTATCACCGATCATTAGGGCGCAGCACAGGAGAACATGTCCCGGGTCTCCCAGCAGCGCTGACAAAACCAAAGCAAACATCCCCTGCCATCACCACTGTGCGCCTCTATGATCAGTGACACTGACCTTTCTGTCTCTCTGAGACTCTGGAGAGCGTCCCACTTGGGCCACTTCCCATCCCAGACCAGTACATGAGCTCTGCCTTTCCTAGAGGCCACTCTCCCTTCCTCCCAGCCGCCCTGTCCTGTACAGCGGTAGAATCACATGACCTGCTAGCCTATAGCTAATTGGAGTAGAGGGCGCTCTGGGTTTGATGCCTCCTCTCAAGCTTACATGAGTTTGTTGGCCACCCCGTTGCAATACCATAGACATTAATATGGAGTTAGTCCCCTTTGGAGCTATAACACTCTCCATTCTTCTGGGAAGGCTTTCCCACAAGAATGTCTGTGGGAATTTGCGCCCATTTGTGAGGTCAGGTGCTGATGTTGAATGAGAAAACCTGGCTAACAATTGACTTTCCAGTTCATCCCAAAAGTGTTCGATAGGAATGAGGTTAGGGATTGGCTCAAGCCATTTGAGTGCCTCCAATCAAGCTAGTCAAACCATGTTTAGGGTTCTTCATCTTTGAGGGATCAGGAAGGATTTTTTTTCTCCCCGTGGAGCAAATTTCAACCATCACATGACCTGCTAGCCTATAGCTGATTGGAGTATAGGTGAGTTCCGGGTCGGTGTCTCCTATCACACCTATATGAGTTTGTTGGACACCCCATTGCAATTCCATAGACATTAATATAGAGTTGGTCCCCTTTGGGTCTATAACACTCTCCATTCTTCTGGGAAGGCTTTAACACAAGAATGTCTGTGGGAATTTGCACCCATTTTTGATGTCGGGTACTGATGTTGGATGAAAAAACCTGGCTAACAATTGACGTTCAAGTTCATCGCAAAAGTGTTTGGTAGGGTTGAGGTTAGGGCTTGGTTGAAGCCACTTGAGTTCTCCCCGTGGAGCAAATTTCAACCATCACATGACCTGCTAGCCTATAGCTGATTGGAGTATAGGGTGAGTTCCGGGTCGGTGTCTCCTATCACACCTCTATGAGTTTGTTGGACACCCCATTGCAATTCCATAGACATTAATATAGAGTTGGTCCCCTTTGGGTCTATAACACTCTCCATTCTTCTGGGAAGGCTTTCCCACAAGAATGTCTGTGGGAATTTGCGCCCATTTTTGATGTCGGGTACTGATGTTGGATGAAAAAACCTGGTTAACAATTGACATTCAAGTTCATCGCAAAAGTGTTTGGTAGGGTTGAGGTTAGGGCTTGGTTAAAGCCACTTGAGTTCCTCCAATCAAGCTGGTAAAACCATGTTTAGGGTTCTTAATTTTTGTGGGATCGGGAAGGATTTTTTTTTCTCCCCGTGGGCCTTCACCAAAGTGTTACAACATGGTTGGAACAGCCCAAATGTCTAAAATGTCTTTGAACTCCGTACTGTAACCGTACTCGTCAATGGAAGAAATATGACAATTTGGAAGGGTGTCAATGTATTTTTGGCCATTTAGTGTTCTCGATGTATTAGATTTACATGACCATGCAGAACAGAAGACCTAATGTAGCAGAGCTGATATAAATCACTCACCTATAATAGTAATGAATTCAGGTAAGCACCGTATAATTAAACACAAGGGACAAGCAGCCATTGCCAGAATCTGGAAAGTAAAATAAAGAAGAAAAGATAAATCTAAGAATAACAATTGTTTGCAGACGGTAGAAGCGACATATACACACTGAATAATTCAGCCAATACATTGAAGGGTTCTGTTCACTGCATTGTTACATAATTAGGTTGAAAAAAAAGACCCAAGTAAATAAATAGAAAACATCCATATACGGAATTCTATAACCACAGTTGATCAAAAGTAAGGCAAAAAAAATAAAAATCTATACAGCATAGTCTAATGTGCTCCAGCGGAGATAAAAAAAAAAAAAAACTTGCAATGACTTTATAACTGGATCAAAGGGAAAAACAATCAGTAATTGGGTTCCACATAAAATAGATAAATTAATAGATAATTAAAATAAATACATAGTAAACCTCCATATATAGCATCCTATACCCACAGTTGATCAAAAGGAAGGCAAAAAAAAAAAAAATTCTATAACTTATGGTCCAATTTGCTCCAGCAGAGATAAAAAAAAATTGCAATGACTTAATAACTTTATCAAAAGGAAAAACAATGTTAACCAATCCCCGGGTTCCACATGAAATAAAATAGAATAAATAAATTGAAAACCTCCATATACAAATCCTATATTCACAGTTGATTAAGAGGAAAGCAAAAAAAATCCTATTGCTCCAATGGAGATAAAATACTTGCAATAATTATATAACTGAATAGACAGGAGAAACAATGTAATTCAGGGGTAGTCAACTTTTCAGAGGTAGAGATCTATCATAACCACATAGAAGACAGCAAAGATCACTGGGGTGCCGTGACCTTTTTTTTTTCTTTTTTAGTAAACTAGCAAGGCCCTAGGTCAGTATGTAGGGCAGTGTACAGAGGTCAGTAGTATGTAGGGCAGTGTACAGAGGTCAGTGGTATGTAGTACAGTGTACAGAGGTCAGTAGTTTGCAGGGCAGTGTACAGAGGTCAGTAGTATGTAGGGCAATGTACAGAGGTCAGTAGTATGTAGGGCAGTGTACAGAGGTCAGTAGTATGTAGGGCAGTGTACAGAGGTCAGTAGTATGTAGGGCAGTGTACAGAGGTCAGTAGGATGTAGGGCAGTGTACAGAGGTCAGTAGGATGTAGGGCAGTGTACAGAGGTCAGTAGGATGTAGGGCAGTGTAGAGAGGTCAGTAGGATGTAGGGCAGTGTACAGAGGTCAGTGGTATGTAGTACAGTGTACAGAGGTCAGTAGTTTGCAGGGCAGTGTAAAGAGGTCAGTAGTATGTAGGGCAATGTACAGAGGTCAGTAGTATGTAGGGCAGTGTACAGAGGTCAGTAGTATGTAGGGCAGTGTACAGAGGTCAGTAGGATGTAGGGCAGTGTACAGAGGTCAGTAGGATGTAGGGCAGTGTACAGAGGTCAGTAGGATGTAGGGCAGTGTAGAGAGGTCAGTAGGATGTAGGGCAGTGTACAGAGGTCAGTAGTAGGCAGGGCAGTGTACAGAGGTCAGTAGTATGCAGGGCAGTGTACAGAGGTCAGTAGTATACAGGGCAGTGTGCAGAGGTCAGTAGGATGTAGGGCAGTGTATAGAGGTCAGTAGTATGTAGGGCAGTGTATAGAGGTCAGTAGTATTTAGGGCAGTGTATAGAGGTCAGTAGTATGTAGGGCAGTGTATAGAGGTCAGTAGTATGTAGGGCAGAGTACAGAGGTGAGTAGTATGTAGGGCAGTGTACAGAGGTGAGTAGTATGTAGGGCAGTGTACAGAGGTGAGTAGTATGTAGGGCAGTGTACAGAGGTGAGTAGTATGTAGGGCAGTGTACAGAGGTGAGTAGTATGTAGGGCAGTGTACAGAGGTGAGTAGTATGTAGGGCAGTGTACAGAGGCCAGTAGTATGTAGGGCAGTGTACAGAGGTTAGTAGTGGATTGGGCAGTATACAGAGGTCAGTAGTATGTACATGGGGGTCTGGAGTGTATGGAACTTGGATGGTCAGGGGGCTGGAAGTTTGAAGGGCACAGTGCTGCAGGGTCAGGAGAGCATGGTACTGGATTGTCAGGAGGGCACAGTATTGGGAGCTAAGAAGGCACAGTCCTGGGAGGGTCAGGAGGGCATGGTACTGGGGGTCAGGGGGGCACACAGAGGTGTCAGCAGGGCACACAGAGAGGTCAGGAGGGCACAATTACAGGTTGGGAGGGTACAAGGGTTTTCCCCAGGCAGAGCTGGGCAGGAAAGCTGCTTTGATACAGCTACCTGTACGGCGTGCTGATCTGGCCGGTCCTCCTCTCTTGGCACGAGGTGAGCCTGAACCTTCTGCTAGCAAATACTAGGTGGCAGAGACATTCCCCGCCCCGCAGCCGCACCTTAAAGGGGCGGGGAATGCCTCTTCCTATGCTTCCCAATCCCAGACTAAGAGCTCAGGCGACAAGACACCTGAGCTCATCCCTTCTGCACTGTTGGCGGGGGAGGGAGGAGCCCTTGTGGGTCGGCATGACAGGGACTTGATCGCGATCCACCCATCACCTCCCCCCAATCGACAGGTTGCCGACCCCCAATGTAAATCAATTCTTGGGCTACATGTAAAAAAAAAAAGAATATAGAATTTAATAGAAAAAAAAAAAAACAGAAAACCTTCAGATATGGAATTCTACACCCACCGTTAAACAAAAGAAAGGAAAAAAAATTCTATAAAGCGTGGTCCAATAAAAAAAAAAAAAAAGAAATAAGAAAGAAATAGAATACAATGTAAAATAAAAAAAATAGATAGAAAAAATAAATAGAAAACCTGCATATACAGAATCCACAGTTGATCCTGGGGAATGCAAAGAAAATTTGATGAAGCATGGTCCAATTTCCTTCAGCCGAGATAAAATGATTTCAATGAATTTATAACTGAACCAACAGTAAATCAATTCCCAGGTTACAGGTTACACATAAAATAAATGAATCAATGCATTAAATTAATAGAATAAATAAATAGAAAACCTCCATATTTAGAATCGTATACCCAAGGTTAATCAAGAGGAAGGCAAAAAATTACTATTGCTCCAGTGTGGGAAAAATACTTTCAATCATTTTAAAACTGAATCGACATAAGAAACAATGTAAATCAAATCAATACTTCCATCTACAGAATTCTGTACTCACAACTAATCCAGAGGAAGGCATAAAAAAATCCTATTGTTCCAGTGGGGGGGAGAATACTTGCATCATTTTTGGGTGCCAGTTAAATGAATGTTTATGGCAGGGAAAAATCCCTAAAAAAAAAAAAAAAAAACTTTTATAGTACATCTTGACAATACGTATACACTTCACATGTGTTATCACTTTAGGAAACACAGTAAAATCACAGAAAATACCTGTTGATTTGCTAGAAATATAGTGCGCTCCTAACTTCCTGTTTGGACTGACAACATTGCTTCTGCTGCACTCAAAGGTGTTGACACTTCTGTCTGTTGGACTACAGGCTCTTGAGTAAGGATGAGCCGAACACCCTCCTGGTTCGGTTCGCACCAGAACTTTCGAACGGACCGAAAATTCGTGCGAACTTTAGAACCCCATTGAAGTCTATGGGACTCAAACGTTAGAAATAAAAAGTGCTAATTTGAATGGCTAATATGCAAGATATTGTCCTAAAAAGGGTTTGGGGACCTGGCTCCTGCCCCAGGTGATATGGGTCAATGCCAATTTTTTTTTTAAAAACAGACATTTTTTTGGGAGCACTGTTTTTAATGACGATTAAAGTGAACAAAAAAAAGTGAAATATTCCCTTAAATATCGTGCCTGGGGGGTGTCTATAGTATGCCTGTGAAGTGCCACATGTTTCCCGTGTTTAGAACAGTCGCTGCACAAAATGACATTTAACGGAAAAAAAAGTAATTTAAAACTGCTTGTGGCTTTAATGTAATATCTGGTTTCGGCAATATGGATGAAAATCATTGACAAAAATGGCATGGGTAGCCCCCCCTGCCCATTACCAGCCCCTTTGGGTCTTGTACAGATATTAAGGGGAACCCTGTACCCAAATAAATAAAAAAAAGGAAAGGCGTGGGGCTCCCAGTCCCTATATAATCGGAACATCAGTACACAGGCGGTGCAAACAAGACAGGGACTGTGTAGGTTTGTTGTGTTAAGTAGAATCTGTTTGTAATTTTGAACTGGTATATTTTTAAAGTGTAGCTCCAGTCAAAAAATCTATTTTTAAGCTTTTTGGAAAACTTAGGGAAGGGTTATCACCCCTGTATAATTTTTTTGGCCGTCCGTATTTTTTCATCTCACTTCCTGTTGTCTCCTTCCGTTTGTAAGTAGGAGACGTTTGTAAGTTGGATGTTTGAAAGTAGGGGCCTGCCCTATATGCTCTGCAGAAATTTGGCCCTAAGGTGTTGATGTTGCCACAAGTTAACACTGTAAGCCTTCAAAGTCACTCTTGGTGGGTGCTGGAGCGCCCTGCTGTGAACGATTATATCAAGAATTGTAATTACATGCCATTGTTGAACAGTGGTAGAAAAATTGGGCCTTTGGTGGTTGTGGTGGTGGTGCTGGTGCCACAACACTATAAGTCTTCACAGTTACTCTTGGTGGGCGCAGGAACGGGCCCTGCTGTCAAATATTATATCAAGAATTGTAATTAACGGGGCTGAAAAATTGGGCCTTAGGCACTGCTTGCTGGTGCCACAACTCTGCAACCTCTCCCAGATACTCTAGTTGGAGTGCAGAAATGAGCCTTGCTGCAAAGCATTGTATCAAAAATTGTATTACATGCCCCTGTTAAACAGGGGCTGAAAAATTGGGCCTTAGGCACTAGTGCTGGTGCCACGACACTGCAACCTCTCCCATATACTCTATTTGGAGTGTAGGAATGAGCCCTGCTGCAAAGCATTGCATCAAAAATTGTAATTAAATGCCCCTGTTAAAGGGGCTGAAAAATTGGGCTGGTGGCATCACCCAGAACCAAAAATGTTCTTCCAAGATATCAGTGGGATCATTAAGGAGGAAGAGGATAGTCAGTCGACATAACAGGACAGTCACTCAGCATCAGCATAGGCAGTCTTGAAGGGATGTGACATTTAAAAAAAAAAATATTCGGTTACTTCAGCTTCAGGTGCTTGGTAGCTGGTGGTGATCCAAGACTGATTCATCTCTATGAAGGTCAGTTGATCAACCGAGTCGGTGAACAGGCGCACCATGTGATCGGTTACAAAGCCACCAGCAGCACTGAAGGTGCGTTCCGAAAGTACGCTGGATGCAGGAATGCCACTAGCTCAATTGCATACTGTGCAAGCTCTGGACAGTGATCCATCCTCAAGACCCAGTAAGCCAGAGGATTTTCGGTGGGAAAGGTGTCCAAGTCTGACCTTGCCCCTAGGTATTTCTGCACCATGTAAATCAGACGCTGGCGATGGTTGCTGGAACCGATCATACCTTGGGGCTGTGGACTAAAAAATTGTCTGAACGCATCGGTCAGACGGCCACCTTCTCCACCGCTCCTTCTGACCGAAGCCTCAGCAACACGTTGTCCAGGACCAGGAGTTTGTAACCTCCCAGTCTCTGGGAGCACGTTGCACAGACCTTTCTGCAAGGCCTCCCGGAGATGTCTCATCCTCTGCTCCCTCTGCGACGGCAAGATAAGGTCGGCAACCTTACCCTTGTACCGTGGATCAAGGAGAGTGGCCAGCCAGTAATGGTCCCTCTCCTTGATCCGAAGAATACAAGGATCCTTCCGCAGGCTTTGCAGGATCAGGGAGGCCATGCAGCGTAGGTTAGCTGAGGCATTCGGTACGATGTCCTCTGGGTCACTAAGGACAACATGATCTGCAGCCACCTCAACCCAGCCACGTACAAGTCCACATGTTACTTGGGACTGTAAATAATCCCTAAAAGACTGCTGATGCTGAGTGCCAGGCTCCACCTCCATGCTGACACAAGCCGCCTCCTCCTCATCCTCCTGTGTGATGGGTTGGACAGCAGGAACACTGTCTGGATAAAGGGGGCCTTGAGAGGCTAGGAAGTCCTCCTCTTCCTGCCTCTGTTCTGCCTCAAGTGCCCTGTCCATTATTCCACGCAGCGTATGCTCCAACAGGTGGACAAGAGGTACAGTGTCACTGATGCATGCACTGTCACTGCTCACCATCGTCGTGGCCTCCTCAAATGGTGACAGTACAGTGCATGCATCCCTGATCATGCCCCACTGGCGTGGTGAGAAAAAACCAAGCTCCCCTGACCCTGTCCTGGTGCCGTACTCGCACAGGTACTCATTGATGACCCTCTGCTGCATGTGCAGCCGCTGCAGCATGGCCAACATTGAGTTCCACCTGGTGGGCATGTCATATATAAGGCAGTTCTTGGGCAGGTTCAACTCCTTTTGGAGCTCAGCCATCTGAGCACTGGCATTAAATGATCGGCGGAAATACACACAGACTTTCCTGGCCTGCCTCAGGACATCCTGTAAGCCCGGGTACCTGCCCAAGAACCGCTGCACCACCAGGTTAAGGACGTGAGCCACACAGGGCACATGGGTCAGTTGTCCCTTTCGGAGGGCGGAGAGGAGGTTGGTGCCATTGTCGAAAACCACCGTTCCTAGCTTAAGCTGGCGCGGCGTCAATCACCTCTCGGCCTGCCCCTGCAGAGCTGACAAAATATCTGCCTCAGTGTGGCTCCTGTCCCCCAAACAAACCAGCGCAAGCACGGCATGGCATCTTTTTGCCTGCGTACTTGCATAGCCCCTTGAACGCCTACGGAGCACCGCTGGTTCCGAGGACAGAGCACTGGAAAAGGCCATGGAGGAAGAAGAGGGGATGTAGGAGAGAGGTGTGTCACAACTAGTAGTAGCATTTTGGAGGTGGGGTGGCGGAACAACCTCCAACATTACTGCACCTTGTCCTGCATCCTTCCCAGCTGCCAGAAGAGTGACCCAATGGGCCGTGAAAGATAGGTAACATCCCTGTCCATGCCTGCTGGACCATGAGTCAGCGGTTATATGCACCTTACTGCTGACCGCCCTGTCCAACGAGGCAAGGACATTGCCTTCCACATGCCGGTAGAGAGCCGGTATCACCTTCCGTGAGAAAAAGTGGCGTTTGGGGACCTGCCACTGAGGAACCGCACATTGCACAAACTCACGGAAGTAGGCCGAGTCTACCAACTTAAAAGGCAGCAATTGAAGTGCTAGACATTTACCCAATTTAGCCAAGCTAGCATTCAACCGCTGGGCATGTGAATGACTGGGAGTGAACTTCTTTTGACGGTCCAGCAGCTGGGGCAGGAAAATTTGCCTGCTACAATCGGACATGGGTGTACTGCTAGCAGAGTGCCCGCAAGTACTTGGCTGTGACACACCTAATTCTACACCTTCATTCCTCTCAGTGCAGGTTTCAGAAAGTACTGAAGGTCTAGTGAGGTTGGAGATCCCAGCTGATGAGCAAAGAGATGTCCACTTTGTTCTTTGGTGTGGGTCCTTAAGGTACGCTTGCCAAAGAGCTGCATGGCAGGTAAACATATGTCTGGTCAAGCATGTGGTGCCCAAGCGGCTGATGTTTTGGCCACGCGAGATACGCTTGAGACATATGTTGCAAATAGCAGCGTTACGATCTGATGCACTGGTCTCAAAGGCCCACACCAAAGAACTTTTGGAATAATGCACAGAGGCAGCGCCCTGCACAGGCGGAGCTTTGCGGTGTGATTCAGTCGGTGTGCTGCAGTCGGTGTGCTGCAGCTGGCCCCCGGAGGGCATCCTGCCTCGTTGGAGATGTGCCTCCTCCTCCTCTTCCTCCTCCTCTCTCCTATCAGGCACCCACGTGGAGTCCCTGACTTCATCATCCCCTCCCTCTTCATCACTGGAGCAAACCTGGCAGTATGCTGCAGCTGGTGGAACATGACTGCCAGATTGCTGTCCTACTTGAGCATCCCCTCTCTCTGCGCTCACGCTACTGCCTTCCTCTAGCTGGGTATCATCATCATCGCCTTCAAAACGCTGGGCATCCTCCTGGAGCATGTACCCAACACTGTGCTCAAACAGTTCGGGGGACTCCTCAGGAGGACATGGTGGGTCTAGGGAAAGATGGACTGATGACATTGAGATGAGGGAAGAGGACCCATTCGCAGCTGCTTTGCTAGTACCCTGAGCCTGGGTGAGCGAGGATGAGGAGTATGAAGAAGGCTTGGTCATCCACTCTACCAAGTCTTCGGCATGATGCGGCTCAAAATGTCCAGCTGCCGAAAATAAGGACAAGCGTGTCCCATGGCCACGTGCTGATGACGATGCACTGTGTCCACGACCAGCACTGTTGTCTCTAGACACAATGCCTGCTTGCCCTCTTTTATTGGCTTGTGACTGTCTTCCTCTCCTTGTTGGCCTTCCAGATATAGTAATGGCCTGCAGGGAGATGGGAAAACCAGCAATTGGGTAGTGTATATTGTGCTGGAGGCACACAACACCCACTAACTCCTGCAGATGCCTGTATTAGAGAACACCAGCAATAAAGGGTAGATACAGGTGTATACTGTGCTGTGCTGGAGGCACACAACACCCACTAACTCCTGCAGATGCCTGTATTAGAGAACACCAGCAATAAAGGGTAGATACAGGTGTATACTGTGCTGTGCTGGAGGCACACAACACCCACTAACTCCTGCAGATGCCTGTATTAGAGAACACCAGCAATAAATGGTAAATACAGGTGTATACTGTGCTGGAGGCACACAACACCCACTAACTCCTGCAGATGCCTGTATTATAGAACAACGGGAATTAAAGGGTAGATACCGGTGTATACTGTGCTGTGCTGGAGGCACATAACACCCACTAACTCCTGCAGATGCCTTTATTATGGAACACCAGCAATAAATGGTAGATACAGGCGTATACTGTGCTGGAGGCACACAACACCCACTAACCCCTGCATATGCCTTAATTATAGAACACCAGCAATAAAGGGTAGATACAGGTGTATACTGTGCTGTGCTGGAGGCGCACAACACCCACTATCTCCTGCAGATGCTTTATTATAGAACACCAGCAATAAAGGGTAGATACAGGTGTATACTGTGCTGGAGGCACACAACACCCACTAACTCCTACAGATGCCTGTATTAGAGAACACCAGCAATAAATGGTAAATATAGGTGTATACTTTGCTGTGCTGGAGGCACACAACACCCACTAACTCCTGCAGATGCCTGTATTGGAGAACATCCACAATAAAGGGTAGATACAGGTGTATACTGTGCTATGCTGGAGGCACACAACACCCACTAACTCCTACAGATGCCTGTATTAGAAAACACCAGCAATAAAGGGTAGATACAGGTGTATACTGGGCTGTGCTGGAGGCACACAACACCCACTAACGCCTGCAGATGCCTGTATTAGAGAACACCAGCAATAAATGGTAAATACAGGTGTATACTGTGCTGGAGGCACACAACACCCACTAACGCCTGCAGGTGCCTGTATTAGAGAACACCAGCAATAAATGCTAAATACAGGTGTATACTGTGCTGGAGGCACACAACACCCACTAACTCCTGCAGATGCCTGTATTATAGAACAACGGGAATTAAAGGGTAGATACCAGTGTATACTGTGCTGTGCTGGAGGCACAGAACACCCACTAACTCCTGCAGATGCCTTTATTATAGAACACCAGCAATAAATGGTAGATACAGGCGTATACTGTGCTGAAGGCACACAACACCCACTAACCCCTGCATATGCCTTTATTATAGAACACCAGCAATAAAGGGTAGATACAGGTGTATACTGTGCTGTGCTGGAGGCACACAACACCCACTATCTCCTGCAGATGCCTGTATTAGAGAACACCAGCAATAAAGGGTAGATACAGGTGTATACTGTGCTGTGCTGGAGGCACACAACACCCACTAACTCCTGCAGATGCCTGTATTAGAGAACACCAGCAATAAAGGGTAGATACAGGTGTATACTGTGCTGGAAGCACACAACACCCACTAACTTCTGCAGGTGCCTGTATTAGAGAACACCAGCAATAAAGGGTAGATACAGATGTATACTGTGCTGTGCCGGAGGCACACAACACCCACTAACGCCTGCAGATGCCTGTATTGGAGAACACCAACAATAAATGGTAAATACAGGTGTATACTGTGCTATGCTGGAGGCACACAACACCCACTAACTCCTGCAGGTGCCTGTATTAGAGAACACCAGCAATAAATGGTAAATACAGGTGTATACTGTGCTGTGCTGGAGGCACACAACACCCACTAACTCCTGCAGATGCCTGTATTAGAGAACACCCACAATAAAGGGTAGATACAGGTGTATACTGTGCTGTGCTGGAGGCACATAACACCCACTAACTCCTGCAGATGCCTGTATTAGAGAACACCCACAATAAAGGGTAGATACAGGTGTATACTGTACTGTGCTGGAGGCACACAACACCCACTAATGCCCGCAGATGCCTGTATTAGAGAACACCAGCAATAAATGGTAAATACAGGTGTATACTGTGCTGGAGGCACACAACACCCACTAACTCATGCAGATGCCTGTATTGGAGAACACCCACAATAAAGGGTAGATACAGGTGTATACTGTGCTGTGCTGGAGGCACACAACACCCACTAACTCCTGCAGATGCCTGTATTAGAGAACACCAGCAATAAAGGGTAAATACAGGTGTATACTGTGCTGGAGGCACACAACACCCACTAACTCCTGCAGATGCCTTTATTATAGAACACCAGCAATAAAGGGTAGATACAGGTGTATACTGTGCTGTGCTGGAGGCACACAACGCCCACTAACTCCTGCAGATGCCTTTATTATAGAACACCAGCAATAAAGGGTAGATACAGGCGTATACTGTGCTGGAGGCACACAACACCCACTAACACCTGCAGATGCCTGTATTAGAGAACACCAGCAATAAAGGGTAAATACAGGTGTATACTGTGCTGGAGGCACACAACACCCACTAACTCCTGCAGATGCCTTTATTATAGAACACCAGCAATAAAGGGTAGATACAGGTGTATACTGTGCTGTGCTGGAGGCACACAATGCCCACTAACTCCTGCAGATGCCTTTATTATAGAACACCAGCAATAAAGGGTAGATACAGGCGTATACTGTGCTGGAGGCACACAACACCCACTAACGCCTGCAGATGCCTGTATTAGAGAACACCAGCAATAAATGGTAAATACAGGTGTATACTTTGCTGTGCTGGAGGCACACAACACCCACTAACTCCGGCAGATGCCTGTATTAGAGAACACCCATGATAAAGGGTAGATACAGGTGTATACTGTGATGTGCTGGAGGCACATAACACCCACTAACGCCTGCAGATGCCTGTATTAGAGAACACCAGCAATAAATGGTAAATACAGGTGTATACTGTGCTGGAGGCACACAACACCCACTAACTCCCGCAGATGCCTGTATTAGAGAACACCAGCAATAAAGGGTAGATACAGGTGTATACTGTGCTGGAAGCACACAACACCCACTAACTCCTGCAGATGCCTTTATTATAGAACACCAGCAATAAAGGGTAGATACAGGTGTATACTGTGCTGTGCTGGAGGCACATAACACCCACTAACTCCTACAGATGCCTTTATTATGCCTTTATTATAGAACACCAGCAATAAAGGGTAGATACAGGTGTATACTGTGCTGGAGGCACACAACACCCACTTTAACTCCTGCAGATGCTTGAGAAAAGAATGAAAAGAACACACTGTCCCTGCCTATCTAGCTCTTTCCCTGCACGCCGGAACACACTATATACATACATATATATATATATATATATACATATAGTGTGGGGTGTGTACTAAACCCCCTGAGCTATAATTGGCCACAGGCATCCTGCCCTGTGTCCAGTTATGGCTCTCTTCTCTGCTGGCGCTGTGATTGGACAAGCATGTGGGGTCACAGTGCATGCTTGGCCAATCATGAGTCAGTAATGCACTGTGATGGCGCAGTGCATTGTGGGCCGTGAGCGACACACGAATTTGTCATGAACGGCTCATAACGTTCGGTATTCGCTGAACATGCGAACAGCCGATGTTCGAGTCGAACATACATTCGACTCAAACACATAGCTCATCCCTACTCTTGAGAGATGTTGCTCTGGAGGTGTGGCTACATCAGTAGAATATTAGCTTCCCCTGCAAAAATTTTACAAGCCTGGTAATTATATTATAGGGATATCATCATAAAATATCTGAGCCAAATATACAGACCCTGTAGGATTGGTTAACTAAAGACAAATAGGCTGTTCACTTTGCAAGGGAGGTTGCACTTTGCAAGGACATTTTTCCCAGAGATTAGTATAAGTGGTAAAGAATACCAAATCGCGACAAGGAAAATAAAAAAACATCATTTTTGCTTGGGTATGATTGGATGATGGAAGTCAGCAAAGCTGCACCTCATTCGCTATCTCAGGGGAAATTTTGTCTTGCTCGGTGCAATTTTCCTTGCAAAGTGAACAGTCTATTTACCTTTAGTTTAAGCAACCCCGGGATGTCTTTGTATTACCTTGTTTTTCTCTGTTCAAATCACAGCTCCAAACCCTCCCACCATTCGTGAGGAACTCTGCACCGCCTCTCACGATACGATCACAGTGCACTGGATGTCCGATGACGAATTTAGTGTTGGTTCCTATGAGCTGCAATACACCATCTATACCGGGCAAGCCAACTTCATCAGTAAGATTCCACTTTTTCAGTTGATATAAGTTTGATCTGTTCAGCATCATTTATGAATATGGTATGGCTCTCAAAAGCTCCACATGTATATTTTGTTTTCCTATCATGTTGTATTGCTATACATTGGGGAAAGTAAGTTAACGAAGGGGAAGTCAACTAACAATGGAAAAAGTCAACGGATGATGGGGCAGATCAACTAACAATGGAGCATGTCAATTGATATAGAGGCGGGTCAAGTAACGAAGGGGAAATTCTGTTGAGCATCATTTATGAATATGGTATGGATCTCAAAAGCTCCAAATGTATTTTATTTTCTCATCATGTTGTATTGCTATATATCAGGGCAAGTCAACTAACGAGGGGGAGGTCAGCTAACAAGGGTGAAGTCAACTAATGATGGGAAAAGTCAACTGACGATGGGCCAGGTCAACTAATGATGGAGCATGTCAACTGATACAGGGACAAGTCAACTAACGTGGGGGAAAGTCTGTTCAGCATCATTTATGAATATGGTATGGATCTCAAAATCTCCACATGTATTTTATTGTCCTATCATGATGTATTGCTATACATCAAGGCAAGTCAACTAACGAGAGGGAGGCCAGCTAACAAGGGGGAAAGTCAGCCGATAGGGCAGGTCAACTAATGATGGAGCATGTCAAATGGCATACGGGTGGGTCAACTAACAAGGGGGAAAGTTGGTTCAGCATCATTTATGAATATGGCATGGATCTCTAAAGCTTCACATGTATTTTATTGTCCTATCATGTTGTATTGCTTGCTATACATCAGGGCAAGTCAACTAATGAGGGGGAGGTCAGCTAACATTTGAAAAGTCAACTGACGATGGGGCAGGTCAACTAACAATGGAGCATGTCAACTGATATACGGGTGAGTCAACTAAAGAGGGGACAAGTCCACTAACGAGGAGGAAAGTCTGATAACGATGGGGCGAGTCAACTGACAATGGGGCAGGGCAACTGAAGAGGGAACATGAACAAGTCAACTAACAAGGGGAAAGTCAACTAACAGTGGGGCATATCAACTAATGATTTGGCAAGTCGGCTATTGAGAAACCAACTAACAGTAGGAAAAATTTACCTGATGATGGGGCAGATCAACTAAAGAGGGGACATGTCGATTAACATAGTTAGCAAGGTTGAATAAAGACACCAGTCCATCCAGTTCAACTTGAGTGAGTGTCTACAATTGTCCCTATCCCTGTACATTGCACACTCACATTGGTCCCTGCCCTCAAGGAGCCCACAATCCAAGGTCCCCATTCATATACTAGGGCCAATTTTAGACAGACGCCAAATAACCTACCTGCATGTCTTTGGAGTGTGGGAGGAAACCAGAGTACCCGGAAGAAACCCACGCAGGCACAGGGAGAACATGCAAACTCCAGGCAGGTAGTGTCGTGGTTGGGATTTGAACCAGCGACCCTTTTTACTGCTAGGCGAGAGTGCTAACCACTACACCACTGTGCCGGAAATCACAGGTGTGAAGTTATCTTAACCACTTAAGGACCGCTGTATTGCCATTGTACGTCATCACAATGGCACAGGCAGGCACAAGCACGTACATGTACGTGCCTGCCTTCCAGCCGGTGGGGGGTCCGATCGGACCCCCTCCCGCTGGATACGGTGGTCCGGTTCGCTCCAGGAGCGATCCGTGATGAGGGGATGGCCATTGGTTTCTGGCCACCCCCTCTGGATCGCTCCTGGCCAATGAGAAGCTTCCTCCCACTGTGTATTGTTTACACAGGAAGGAGGAAGTGATGTCATTCTCCTCGGGGTGGTCTTTTTGACCAGACTACGAGGAGAAGACTAAAAGTAAGTGTGCACCAACACTACACTGACATGTAGGTACACACAGGCACACAAACCCCCCCCCCCCGATCCCCCCCCCAGTCACAGTGTCACTGATTGCATTGATCATTTCTTTACTGATCACTGCATTCAGTGTCAGTTGTAACAGTTAAAACTGTCAGGGCAGTTAGTGTTAGGTCCAGGGTAGCCCCCTATCACCCCCCAATAAAGATTTAACCCCCTGATTGCCCCTAGAGTTAACCCTTTCACCCCCTTTTGCCAGTGTCACTAAGCGATCATTTTTCTGATCGCTGCATTAGTGTCGCTACTGTCGCTAGGTAGCTAGTTATTTTTTTAGGTTCACCGCCAGGTTTTTATATCGCTAGGTACCCCGATATACTACCCAATAATGGTTTTAACCCCCTGATTGCCCCTAGTTAACCCTTTCACCCCCTTTTGCCAGTGTCACTAAGCGATCATTTTTCTGATCGCTGCATTAGTGTCGCTACTGTCGCTAGGTAGCTAGTTATTTTTTTAGGTTCACCGCCAGGTTTTTATAGCGCTAGGTACCCCGATATACTACCCAATAATGGTTTTAACCCCCTGATTGCCCCTAGTTAACCCTTTCACCCCTTTTGCCAGTGTCACTAAGCGATCGTTTTTCTGATCGCTGCATTAGTGTCACTAGTGTCGTTAGGTAGCTAGTTATTTTTTTAGGTTCACCGCCAGGTTTTTATAGCGTTAGGTACCGCCATATACTACCCAATAATGGTTTTAACCTCCTGATTGCCCCTAGTTAACCCTTTCACCAGCGATCACAGTATAAGTGTCACTGGTGACGCTGGTTAGCCAGTTAGTTATTTAGGTTCCCCGTCAGGTTTTTATATAGCGCCAGGGACCCCCATATACTACCTAATAAAAATTTGAACCCCCTGATTGCCCCTAGTTAACCCTTTCACCACTGATCACCGTATAAGTGTTACGGGTGACTCTGGTTAGTTTGCTTTTTATAGTATCAGGGCACCCACCATTTATTACCCAATAAAGGTTTAACCCCCTGATCACCCGGCGGGTGATATCAATTAGGTTTTAGGGTCAGGGTCTGCGTTGCCCCAGGCAGCGCTAGGTTAGTGCCAGTACCGCTAACACCCACACGCAAAGCATAAACCTCCCGTAGTGGTATAGAATCTGAACAGATCAATATCTGATCTGATCAGATCTATACTAGCGTCCCCAGCAGTTCAGGGTTCCAAAAAAAACGCATTGTTAGCGGGATCAGCCCAGATACCTGCTAGCACCTGCGTTTTGCCCCTCTGCCCAGCCCACCCAAGTGCAGTATCGATCGATCACTGTCACTTACAAAACACTAAACACATAACTGCAGCGATCGCAGAGTCAGGCCTGATCCCTGCGATCGCTAACAGTTTTTTTGGTAGCATTTTATATTTAAATCCGGAAGGCAGTGCAAGTACAAGTGGTGGAGAATGCGGGCACAAGACGGTGGACAGTATTGCAGACTGTTTTTTGCTACACCAACCCCAGTTAAAGGGGACATGCATATTGTTGCCCCTGACAACGCTGGTGCAAGCAGGCCAGCTATCAATGTGCAGAAGCCTAATTTTGAAAGAGGATGCAATTGGGGAAGCCCTGTTAAGGCTCTGAAACAAGAGCGCTGTTTGCGGTGCAGAGACTGGGGTCATGTCACCACGTGCCTATTGTCTCTGTCTCCAATACAAAGTGACATGGCCAGACAAAAGTCTAAAATGTTTAGGAAACCTGATTTGAGTCCCAGGAGTGCCCAAAAGGCTGATCAGAAGTTCAATAAGTATGTGGTTGCCCGTAGCAACCGTGGTAATGTGAAGGCTGCAGACGACCACGTGAGAAAAGTATGGCCTGCAGAGGATTGTGGCAAGGTGAAAGCAACAATGCTTCAAGGAGTGCAAAATCGCTGCATTTGGGAGAGTCAAAGTACAGCTGGAAGAGTGCCATCTCCCTTGGCAACAAGAGATGGGGTGTTAACTGGAAGGAGAAGCTACAGTGGAGATGTGGAGCGGCGTCCCACTAAAGATATGTGCAGAAATGTACCATGCCTGGAATGTGGTCAACTGGGGCATGGAATTTTTTCTTGTCCCAGGTTATGGAACATGCCTGGAGATGTGGTTACTGGGCAGAAGTCTTTGTCCGCAAGCCGTGATTTTTGTGCAAACATGTTGTCAGTCCCCTCTGGCAACAGTGAGGAAGTACCTGTTGGGCTTGCAGGGGGTGCTAAGGAGTCAGAAGTGGCTGCTGCAGTTTCGTTCCATGACCACCAGGGAGAGTTGGCCAGTAAAAGCGTGATAAAGGAGAGACAACATACTCAAATGAAGCAAGAGTTACCTGCTACAGATTATGGTAAGACTGTTGCAGTTTGTGGGACTGATCCCAGTGAAGTGGGAGTATATCCGGCTGGAAGATCAGCAGAAGGTGTAAAAATGGACTTGCTGCAGTGTGCTACCCTGAGTAGTGGGGAGACACAGGTTGAAGCTCAACCTGCAGCAAGGTTAAAAACTCAAAAAGACTGGACTCTGTGTGTGCCTGGTGTAATCCACCAGAGTGCTGGAAGTGGTGACCTAGGGGTGACCAATACAGTTTGTATGCCATGTTCCCTAGTGACTGGTGCTACAGAGATGCCCAGGGAAACCTACCAGGAGCCCGCAGTGGTGAGGCACGTGGTTTCCCAGGACAACTGTGGAGCCGCCCTAATGGGCAAAATAATGCCTTTGGAGAGGAAGGGTGGTATGCTGAGTGGTACACGGGGTGCCGAGTGTACTGACCAAAAACAGCCTGTTAAAGCTTATAACACTGCTATGTCTATGAATGCTGATGGTAAAGGTATTGCCGATGATAAATGTACTTATTCTGATTTGTTCAAAAGTAATGAGGAAAGAGGGATGTCTCCCTTGGCAACCAGACGCAGAGCCACAGGGTTGTCCATGGAAGTCTCAGGGGCTCTCCATGCTTTTGAGCCAGAGATTTTCCAGGACAGCACTGAATTTGCTCTGGTGGAACAGACTGGGTCTACACCATGCAGTGATAGTTTGTGTGAGCAGTCTGTTTACCATATGTGTAACCCAGTTGGTAAGGGGTTAAGTCCACTGGCCAAAGCTGAAGGTACACAGCTGAGTGTGCTTGCACCCCAGAAGCAAGGTGGTGATGGTGTATTGCAGCCTGCCTTGTTTGATGAAGCATTAGCAAAGAGTAAAAGCATGTCGTCAAAATTTGATTTATATAGAACTGACAAAGGTACTGATTGTGCTGCAGAATCCCAGGTGCCTCCTAAAGCAGATGAGGTACTGCTGAGCCCTCATTATGGAAGCACAATGGATTGGGACAGTTGGGCCAAACAATTACTAGCCATGTTAGACAGGGCTATGTTGAGTGACAGGGGTGTGAATACAACAACTGCTATGTCAGACAGGGAGATTGCAGAGCGACCGATGGTTGAGGGTGCGTTGGTCACTGCAAGGGATGTTTCCCTCCAGTCGGAAGGACCAGATCAGGGCGCATGCATGGCAGATGTGGTGCTCACAACCCAGCCGCTAAATGTCAAGTGTCAAGGTGACACAGTAATAAATTTTGACTTGCAGAGGCTTATTGGTGAGTTAGAGGGGATGAATGGGAGACATGCATCTAACAGTGTTCCAGAGGCGCATCAGGCTGGGATGGATACCTCCAGTGAGGTGGAGGCCCCCTTAAATGTCGTGGCCCCTCACACCGCAGTGAATGAGCCCCTCTATGTCTCTGATAAGGGAAAGGTCCCCAAAAATGTTTTGTATATTGATGTGGAGTGTGTAGAATTTACAGATATGCTAGTAGAACTGATGAAAGCACATTCCTTGTACACCTGGGTGCCTCTGTTACAGTCAGATGTGGTAATGCTGCATGGTACCAAAGGGTGGAGCCAGGTAATGCAAGCTGTGCTGGGTAACATTAATCACCAGTGGAACTGGGTGGTATGGTGCTTAATAGTCTAGAAAGTGATGTCACAGTTCCCTGTGAGAGTGCTTCCGGATACGGTTCAGTACGGAAGGCGCTCTAGGGGGCTGCTGGAGACATCAGAGGTCTCTCCGCCTGATGCAGTGATAGACATGCCTGCTGGTGCAGTCCGAGGTGCGGCTGAGCAGGGTATAGTAAATGGTGTGGATACTGCCTCACCCGCTAGACCTCGTAAGAAGGAAGGGCCAGATTCTGTCTATCACCTGCAGAGAGGTACAAGTTTGGGTACCCGGAGACGCTCTCAAATATAGTATGGAGAGGAACAAAAATTGTGACATGGAAAAGTGTGAGCTGGCAAAGATTGGTACTGGTGAAAATAGGTCATGCGTTGTTCAATGTCAATTGTTAGGACAATTGCCCACAGAGATTTGGACAACAGGTGAAGTGAAGCCTTGTGAAGATACCATAGGGGATAGCTGCTCACCTGTGTGTTGTCCCTCCTTGGGCCTGGCCCTAACAAATCCCGAGCATGAAAGAACTGACGGTATTGGTAATTGGAGAAATGGTGGTATATTACTGAAGGTTGGTGTAAATAATGGCCTTGATATGAACATGAATAATTTCTTGGAAAATGAGCGTGATACACAGATGTTAAGCTCTGGGGAGTTGGTGGTCAAGGGTAAAGGCAAAGGAGTTGGTAAACCCAAGAGACCTGTTGTGATGGGGAAAACCAGTACCAGTGAGGGAAAAGGTAGTTCCTCATCAGGTGTAGTGTCTGAAGCAGGTTCCCTACGGAATCTGGAAACAGAGTTAAAAGGAAGTAGCAGGAAAGGCGGTGGGCCACCAGAAAATAAATGGGAGCTCAGGAACCCCAAGGACAGAGGGGGTAGGCTGCAGATACAGAACTGTAGGACCCCGTTGCGATCCAGGGTAGGGCGTGCTTGGAAGCACACGCGAAAAAAGGGTTCGGCCTACGTGGCTGATGGCCAACACAGAGGTGTCCCAACTGCTATGGTAGGTGCAGGTGTTTCTCCGTCCGGGTTGAAACAGGGGGGGGGGGATATGTGGTAGTAAGGTACCCCACCAGCAGAAGAATCTCCAATCCTGGGACCGGGTTTTGGGAACAGCCAGAAGTCTGGTTGGATGATTGCACAGGGGGGCTTATAACAGAGCCAAGACCATGGTTCTGGGCTCCACCCTCCCGAGGAGTCCAGGCGAGTAGTGATGGACGAACTTCCGACGGGACGTTTCGCGAACGCGAACGCGGCCGATAGTTCGCGAACCGTAACGTTCGCGGCGGGCCCCATTGACTTCAATGGGAGGCGAACTTTGCAAACCTATAGGTCAAATTTGCAGCCACAAAATAATTATTAGCTGTGCAAACATAGTCCCACCACATGGCCAATGACATAACACATTTATGAGGTGAATCTGGGATCGACAACTACAAGCATTCTTTTTTTATATGGGAAATTGTTCTGACAATTCAGGACTGTGGAGCGCATGAAGGCAATGGAGGAGAGGGAAGGTCAGCGACCAGGGTAGGCAAAGAAGAGGGTGCAGGAGATGATCACCAGCAGCGTCACATACAGCAATGACACCTGCACCGTGATAGAGTCATCTGACAACAGCACCGTGATACAGAGCACTGACATCAGCAGCGTGACATACAGCAATGACATCAGCACCGTGACATACAGCACTGACATCAGCACCGTGATATACAGCACTGACAGCAGCACCGTGATAGAGAGCACTGACATCAGCAGCGTGACCTTAAGCACTCACACCAGCACCGTTATATACAGCACTGACATCAGCACCGTGATATACAGCACTGACACCTGCACCGTAAGCAGCCCCAGGAGGAAGTCAGCACAGCACAGGGATGGTGTGATTCCCTCATAATAAGCAGGCCCAGGAGAAAATCAGCACAGCACAGGGATGGTGTGATCCCCTCATAATAAGAACCCCCAGGAGAAAATCAGCACAGGGATGGTGTGATCCCCTCATAATAAGAACCCCCAGGAGAAAATCAGCACAGGACACAGGGATGGTGTGATCCCCTCATAATAAGAACCCCCAGGAGAAAATCAGCACAGGACACAGGGATGGTGTGATCCCCTCATAATAAGAACCCCCAGGAGAAAATCAGCAGAGGGATGGTGTGATCCCCTCATAATAAGAACCCCCAGGAGAAAATCAGCACAGGGATGGTGTGATCCCCTCATAATAAGAACCCCCAGGAGAAAATCAGCACAGCACAGGGATAGTGTGATCCCCTCATAATAAGAACCCCCAGGAGAAAATCAGCACAGGGATGGTGTGATCCCCTCATAATAAGAACCCCCAGGAGAAAATCAGCACAGGACACAGGGATGGTGTGATCCCCTCATAATAAGAACCCCCAGGAGAAAATCAGCACAGGGATGGTGTGATCCCCTCATAATAAGAACCCCCATGAGAAAATCAGCACAGCACAGGGATGGTGTGATCCCCTCATAATAAGAACCCCCAGGAGAAAATAAGCACAGGGATGGTGTGATCCCCTCATAATAAGAACCCCCCAGGAGAAAATCAGCACAGCACAGGGATGGTGTAATCCCCCTCATAATAAGAACCCCCAGGAGAAAATCAGCACAGCACAGGGATGGTGTGATCCCCTCATAAAAAGAACCCCCAGGAGAAAATCAGCACAGGACACAGGGATGGTGTGATCCCCTCGTAATA
This sequence comes from Lithobates pipiens, assembly GCF_037356315.1. Taxonomy (NCBI): domain Eukaryota; kingdom Metazoa; phylum Chordata; class Amphibia; order Anura; family Ranidae; genus Lithobates; species Lithobates pipiens. The sequence continues at coordinate 88,414,306 of NW_027507685.1, forward strand.
AGAACCCCCAGGAGAAAATCAGCACAGCACAGGGATGGTGTGATCCCCTCATAATAAGAACCCCCAGGAGAAAATCAGCACAGGACACAGGGATGGTGTGATCCCCTCATAATAAGAACCCCCAGGAGAAAATCAGCACAGGACACAGGGATGGTGTGATCCCCTCATAATAAGAACCCCCAGGAGAAAATCAGCACAGGACACAGGGATGGTGTGATCCCCTCATAATAAGAACCCCCAGGAGAAAATCAGCACAGGACACAGGGATGGTGTGATCCCCTCATAATAAGAACCCCCAGGAGAAAATCAGTACAGGACACAGGGATGGTGTGATCCCCTCATAATAAGAACCCCCAGGAGAAAATCAGCACAGGACACATGGATGGTGTGATCCCCTCATAATAAGAACCCCCAGGAGAAAATCAGCACAGCACAGGGATGGTGTGATCCCCTCATAATAAGAACCCCCAGGAGAAAATCAGCACAGGGATGGTGTGATCCCCTCATAATAAGAACCCCCAGGAGAAAATCAGCACAGGACACAGGGATGGTGTGATCCCCTCATAATAAGAACTCCCAGGAGAAAATCAGCACAGGACACAGGGATGGTGTGATCCCCTCATAATAAGAACCCCCTGGAGAAAATCAGCACAGCACAGGGATGGTGTGATCCCCTCATAATAAGAACCCCCAGGAGAAAATCAGCACAGGACACAGGGATGGTGTGATCCCCTCATAATAAGAACCCCCAGGAGAAAATCAGCACAGGACACAGGGATGGTGTGATCCCCTCATAATAAGAACCCCCAGGAGAAAATCAGCACAGCACAAAACTCAGTGACAGTGACAAAACTCTTAGTCCCTATACCGATGAAGGACTGCTGCAGTATAGGGCAGCAGTCAAGTATAATATTCTTTCTATATTTGGAAGAAGGAATATTATTCGTGTACAGGCCTATTACCATACCACTGATACCAGTCCTGAAAAGAACCTTTGTGGAACTAATAGTAACAGCTACTGTTTAAACTGACCCTCACTGCCTGACACACTGCTTCCTTCCTGTCCCTATACAAACTGGCAAAACAGAGGAGACTGGAACGATAACTGGTTACTCGAATAGCACTTTTGTGGACCTGATAGTAACAGCTAATGATGATGATGATGACTAATCTGGCTGTCCCTAAAATAGCAGCACACAGCACTCTGTCCCTTTCTCTAAACTGACAAAAGACACTCAGGCTGCTGCAACAATCAGTAGCACAGCAAACCTATATACACCTAACACCTATACCAGTCCTGAGAAGAACTTTTGTGTACCAAATAGCTAGCGATTTATCTCTCCCTACTCCACACAGCAACCTTTCCCTATAGTGACAGAAGAAAGAATGTAAAATGGCCGCCGGATCGGGTGTATTTATAGGTTAGGGGGAATGTCCAAGTGACCTTGTGCTGTAATGTCTCAATTGGCTGTCCTGTACCCCATGATGGATGTGTCATCAGGTCAAAGTTCTTTTACACAGTAAAAACACGGAAGTCCGCCGGGCGAACGGCGCCAATAGTCCGCCGAACTTGCGGACCGCGAACAGCCGAAATTCGCCGCGAAACGACCACCAGGCGAACTGTTTGGCCATCACTACAGGCGAGTAAGGGAGAAGTGTGCATATCTGCACAGGTCGGTCTGTCAGAGCAGACAGGGGGTCCAAGCTTGTGGGCTGAAAAAGAAGCTAGGAAAGAGTGCTGAGGTACTGGGTGTACAGGAACTCTGTTACAGAGACAAGAGGGCTGCAGCATAAGTCTGAGCAGCAGTGCTGCTAAAGAGAGCCAGGTGGCTTGGTATTTTTGGTTCTACTTACATTATTGCTGTGGAAAGCTGAAACCCCTGTGTGGGCAACTCTTCTGTTATCTAACTTTTCTTTCTTTAATAAAAGTGGGCCTACAAGCCCTTAAAACGGCATATCTGGCATGGACTCAGCTCACTGGTAAGCTCTACCCTTAAGCTAAAATAACCCCCAAATATTACAGGGGGTTTTGTGCTATTTTCGCATTTTATGGCCTTCGAAACTGTGATAGGTAGTGAGGAGTGAAATCCAAAATTTGCACCCTTAGAAATCCTGAAGGTGGTGATTGGTTTTCGGGGTGCCGTGCGCGACTAGACTCCCAAAAAGTCCCACACATGTGGTATCCCCATACTCGGGAGAAGTAGCGGAATATATTTTGGGGTGCAATTCCACATATAACCATGGCATGTGTGAGCAATATATCATTTAGTGACAACTTTTTGTAAAAAAAATTTTTTTGTCATTATTCAATCCCTTAGGACAAAAAAAAATATTCAATGGGCTCAACATACCCATCAGCAATTTCCTTGGGGTGTCTACTTTCCAAAATTGGGTCATTTGGGGGGGTTTGTACTGCCCTGCCATTTTAGCACCTCAAGAAATGAGATAGGCAGTCATAAATTAAAAGCTGTGTAAATTCCAGAAAATGTACTCTAGTTTGTAGACGCTATAACTTTTGCGCAAACCAAAAAATATACGCTTATTGACATTTTTTTTACTAAAGACATGTGGCTGAATACATTTTGCCCTCAATGTATGACTAAAATTTCGTTTATTCGATTTTTCTTATAACAAAAAGAAGAAAATATCTTTTTTTTTTTCAAAATGTTCGCTCTTTTTCCATTTATATCGCAAAAAATAAAAATCGCAGAGGCAATCAAATACCATCAAAAGAAAGCTCTATTTGTGGGAAGAAAAGGACGCAAATTTCGTTTGGGTGCAATATTGCATGACCGCGCAATTACCAGTTAAAGCAGCGCAGTGCGAAATTGGAAAAAGACCTCTGGTCCTTAAGGTGTTTATTGGTCCGGGGCTGTAGTGGTTAATTGATTTCTGTATAAAATGCCCTCTTGAAAGTGCGAGATCCTGTGATATATTTTACAACAGTATGAACTGTATTTCATTCTGATTGTCTTGTGTTTTCTCAATCTTAAAAACACCATAGACAAGAAAAGCCTGACCGAAGATAATTTATTTCACTGCTCTGCATAATATTTTTGTGTGTATGTATATATATATATATTTATGTATATCACAGAAGGTGAAAAACAGAGGAAAACTGACAATAAAATTACAACAATCACCTTGTGGCGCTTAAAGAAAAAAACTGCTAGAATAACAGTGTACTAAAGTGTTCAAAAATAAACCACGTGAAAATTATAAACACATGTGCATAAATAAAGTACAATAAACGTTGAAGTAAATTGTGATTAAATATCCAAAAATAATACTAAACAATTACATATGGATAATAAAATGTAAAAAAATATATGTAACAAAAAATGAATACAAAAGATGAATAATATCCTCTAATAGTGATCTAATATCGGTGTGAGCAATAGTGATCAAAGTCCCAAAAAATCCCAAGGTTCAATAATCAAACAAAAAAAAAAAAAATGTTTTTTTCCTAGTATGAAAATTATAATAATAATAAAAAATGAGTTCAAAGGCTCCTTTTCCAGTGAAAGTTATACAACAAAGTGTCCATAAAACGAAAAGCCTCCACCGCACCCTTGGTGTTCGTGCCCCCCTCGTTTAGAACACTCACCAGCAGTATTGCCCAGCACTCTCGTGTCGAGCAAAAATCGCTTTTAGTAAATAAAGATGATTAATATTTCTCCAGCCAACTCTTGTAACAGACTTCGCAGCAGAGGGTAATGATTTAATATCTCAGAATTACCTCGGGGAGACAAAAAAGACTTCCCATAGTGCAAAATTGCAAAACTGCTTTTAATCTCAATAAAAGAATCAATTAAAATCACACTCACATGGGTCAGATTAAAAGCAGGCACTTCAAATAGACATTTCACTTTTCAACAAGGAGATCCTTCCCTCATAGGCATTGGTAAGCACTTTGAAAGCAGGCTAAGTTAATACCATAAGCACCGTCTCTATAAATGGTAGCTGTGTGGTACCTGACAGCAGACAACCAAACTTGAAAGCAGCGCCAAATAGTAATATCCAGTCCTTCCACTTTTGTGTTCTCCTTCCTCCGCCTTCTCTCTACCCTTTACTGTGTACACTGGTCGCCGTATAGCCACGCCCCCGACATGTTTCGTCCAATAGACTTCCTCATGGGTTTCCATAAGCCGGTCGTGCCGGGTTTCCCCATGAGGAAGTCTATTGGACGAAACATGTCGGGGGCGTGGCTATACAGCGAACAGTGTACACAGTAAAGGGTAGAGAGAAGGCGGAGGAAGGAGAACACACAAGTGGAAGGACTGGATATTACTATTTGGCGCTGCTTTCAAGTTTGGTTGTCTGCTGTCAGGTACCACACAGCTACCATTTATAGAGACGGTGCTTATGGTATTACCTTAGCCTGCTTCCAAAGTGCTTACCAATGCCTATGAGGGAAGGATCTCCTTGTTGAAAAGTGAAATGTCTATTTGAAGTGCCTGCTTTTAATCTGACCCATGTGAGTGTGATTTTAATTGATTCTTTTATTGAGATTAAAAGCAGTTTTGCAATTTTGCACTATGGGAAGTCTTTTTTGTCTCCCCGAGGTAATTCTGAGATATTAAATCATTACCCTCTGCTGCGAAGTCTGTTACAAGAGTTGGCTGGAGAAATATTAATCATCTTTATTTACTAAAAGCGATTTTTTTTTTGTTTGATTATTGAACCTTGGGATTTTTTGGGACTTTGATCACTATTGCTCACACCGATATTAGATCACTATTAGAGGATATTATTCATCTTTTGTATTCATTTTTTGTTACATATATTTTTTTACATTTTATTATCCATATGTAATTGTTTAGTATTATTTTTGGATATTTAATCACAATTTACTTCAACGTTTATTGTACTTTATTTATGCACATGTGTTTATAATTTTCACGTGGTTTATTTTTGAACACTTTAGTACACTGTTATTCTAGCAGTTTTTTTCTTTAAGCGCCACAAGGTGATTGTTGTAATTTTATTGTCAGTTTTCCTCTGTTTTTCACCTTCTGTGATATATATTCAAACATTTAAGTGGCAGCTGGGGGGAGGGGTGATTGAGCGCTGTGATGATATACTAGAGGGGAGGCCATTAATAGTGTATCTTGAGTTTTACTATATATATTTATGGTCGAAGCCCTATGGCCAATACGGATATGAACAAATAGACTTACCATAAGATTAACAACATGAAATGGACCTGAAGGGTGCCCTGGTCTGATGGTCGGTATACCAAAATAAGGGGGCATACCCTAGATTAGAAATTAATATTTTGTGAAGAGAAATGAATTTGAGAAATGCCCTGAAAAGGGGATGGGAGGGTGGGTGCCGCGCACCGGAAACCGACAAAGACCACAGGCGAGCGGGCTGGTTAAATACCCTCCGGGCTCCTCCCATAAATTCAGGCCACCATACTGGCCTTCCTACTTCTGGTCGAAGCCCTATAGCCGATACGGATATGAACAAATAGACTTACCATAAGATTAACAACATGAAATGGACCTGAAGTGTGCCCTGGTCTGATGGTCGGTATACCAAAATAAGGGGGCAAAAACATTCAGGTAGGGGTGTAGTTTTATTAGTTTTAGCTTAATTGGTTGAGCAAGTTTGGTGAATGATTGTGCCATTTCCAACTGCTTAGTCTCTCAATGACATGACTTGGGACCCATGCCAACATGCTGCCAAGGGTTCTCAAATACCAAAGAGTGACCACGGTATGGACCGGGGTCGAGGGGTAGGCTGCGTAGAAGAACCCCATGTGTTTGGGAAACTGGCAGGTACACAAGTGTTAGCACGAAAAGGTAATAGGGGACTAGAGTTTACGCGTTCGTACAGTAGGTAGTCGAGTATGGTTACTCGACACCAAGCACTGCTTGTTCTATAGAATGGACGTCTATCCTGGAGCCAGATTGCTGGGTTTTTAGACACTGCAAGGTGGAGGATGAAATGGTGTTGGTAGCGAGCCAAGTGACGACTATGCAGAACTTGGCCTGCGGGATTGCTGAAGGCCTGGAATGAACATACAATGGACATTAAACTGGTGCCGCCAAGATAACTGCAGCAGTCTGTGCAGGAAGGACACAACCGAGAGCGGTCCAGACCTGGCTTCATCAACAAGATGAACCTCGGCCCAGTTGTCGGTGGTGAAAGCCACAGCCTGTCCTGTCCTGACATGACCCCAGAGTCGAGAGGCTGTCATGACCGGGTATAGCTTGAAGAGGGAGGTAGTCCAGGTAAACCCGGGGTTTAGGAGTATCCCTGATGCCATGGTTCTGTAAACCAGTGGTGGCCAAAAATTGCAGCGAAGCCTGTGGAGGCTGCGGCATCTGTCACTACCAGGGGTGACAGGGGCATCGTAGATGGTCTAAACATCGCTACACCAATCAATGCAGTAAGGAACCTTCCGACATTGATAGGTCTGCTATTGCCACTGTATCTAAATTAAGGATCTGAGAGGGGTCATGTGTCCGTGAGAGGAAGACCAGGAGGCGTGACATAAAGATAGACCCTGGGGAATGGCCCGTATTGCAGATTTGAACATTTGTCAGGTGGTGTCTGTGTAGAACCTGGCTGCCAGTGCTACCAACAATAAATTGGCTAGGCCATGGAAAACCACAAAGGGCCAGGTAGATGGCCGCTTGGATGACTAGACTGGGGAATATGCGAGGATTTTATATGTCCCTAAAGATGGCAGTTGTGATGGGCGAGCGTTTGCCGTTGGCTATGGGCTGATGCCTCTGGATGCCTCGTAGTGGGGATCTTACTGTATGGGCCGTAAAGACAGATGGCTCTCCGGGCCCTGTAAGGATAAGAAATGCTGAACGCTGGCTAGGTATAGCCTGAGCGTGTTACAGGAAGAAGCCAGTTGCGTGTGTCAACACGATCCTGGTGCAGGACGGAAGTTGAACTCAACTGTCCTAAGGGAGAGACAGACAGCCAGGAAACGATGAGTGGCTTGTAAGAAAAGCCACAGGAGACAAGTGGCCAATTAAGTGCTGCTGAAAACGACGTGTAGCCAGTTTGTGTGCCACTGAGAATGTGCTTGCAAAAGAATGATTGCAAGAAGTTATGCTAAGTCGCGAGCCTTGGCATGATTGCAAAAGTTGTGTTTAAACGTGTGCTTGCAACAATTGCGCGGGAGTTTGTCACCGGAGATGTGTTCGTAGTGACTGATAAATTCATGTTACCGCATGTGCTTTGTGAAGACTGCAGGAGTTGTGCTTGAACGTGTGTTTGGATGCGTGCTTGCAACGTTTGCAAGATGTTATGCCAAGATGTGTGCTTGCAACGATTGCAAGATGTTATACTAGAATGCGTGCCTGCAACGATTGCAAGGAGTTACACCAGGATGCGTGCTTGCCATGATTGCAAGATGTTATGCTAGGATGCGTGCCTGCAACGATTGCAAGGAGTTATGCCAGGATGCGTGCCTGCAACGATTGCAAGGAGTTATGCCAGGATGCGTGCCTGTAACGATTGCAAGGAGTTATGGTAGGATACATGGGTAGCCAGGTCGGAAAAGACAGAAGTCCATCCAGTCCAACCACAAATCAAATAAATAAAATATCACACAACCCGACACACCCAATTCTACACCCACAGCTGATCCAGAGGAAGGCAAAAAACCCCAGCAGAGCATGCCCAATTTGCTACAGCAGGGGAAAAAATTCCTTCCTGATCCCTCGAGAGGCAATCAGATTTTTCCCTGGATCAACTTTACCTATAAATATAAGTACCCCGTTATATAATGTACATTAAGGAAAGTATCCAGGCTTTTCCTAAAGCAATCTTATTGAGTTAGCCAGAACTGCCTGCTAGCAATGATTGCAATAAGTTTGTGCCTGGACATCTGCTTGCAACGATTGCAAGAGGTCTATGCTCGAATGCGTGCTTGCAATGATTGCAAGAGGTCTATGCTCGAATGCGTGCTTGCAATGATTGCAAGAGGTCTATGCTCGAATGCGTGCTTGCAATGATTGCAAGAGGTCTATGCTTGAATGTGTGCTTGCAACGATTGCAAGAAGTCTATGCTTGAATGTGTGCTTGCAACGATTGCAAGAAGTCTACGCTTGGATGCGTGCTTGCAATGACTGCGAGAAGTCTACGCTTAGATGCGTGTTTGCAACGATTGCAAGAAGTCTATGCTTGTATGCGTACTTGCAACGACTGCAAGACGTCCATGCTTGAATGAGTGCTTGCAACGATTGCAAGAAGTCTATGCTTAAATGCGTGCTTGCAACGATTGCAAGAAGTCTACGCTTGGATGCGTGTTTGCAACGATTGCAAGAAGCCTACGTTTGTATGCGTACTTGCAACGACTGCAAGACGTCCATGCTTGAATGCGTGCTTGCAACGATTGCAAGAAGTCTACACTTGAATGCGTGTTTGCAATGATTGCAAGAAGTCTATGTTTGGATGTGTGCTTGCAATGATTGCAAGAAGTCTACGCTTGAATGCGTGTTCGCAACGATTGCAAGAAGTCTACGATTGTATGTGTACTTGCAACGACTGCAAGACATCCATGCTTGAATGCGTGCTTGCAAAGATTGCAAGAAGTCTATGCTCAAATGCGTGCTTGCAACAATTTGCAAGAAGTCTATGCTTGGATGCGTGCTTGCAACAATTGCAAGAAGTCTACGCTTGGATGCGTGTTTGCAACGATTGCAAGAAGTCTACGCTTGTATGCGTACTTGCAACGACTGCAAGAGGTCCATGCTTGAATGCGTGCTTGCAACGATTGCAAGAAGTCTACACTTGAATGCGTGCTTGCAATGATTGTAAAAAGTCTATGTCTGGATGCGTGCTTGCAACGATTGCAAGAAGTCTACGCTTGTATGCGTACTTGCAACGACTGCAAGACGTCCATGCTTGAATGCGTGCTTGCAACTGTTGCAAGAAGTCTACGCTTGAATGCGTACTTGTAACGACTGCAAGACGTCCATGCTTGAATGCGTGCTTGCAACGATTGCCAGAAGTCTGTGCCTGGGAATGTGTTTGCAATGATTGCAGGGAGTGTATGCTCAGGTGCGTGCTAGCAGCGATTTGCAAGAAGTTGTTTCTTGGATGTGTATGGAATGAATCCGATATGAATCGGTCGTACGAATGAAAACAACTGGAGCACGCTGGAACGAATCGGTACATGTCGGATGCGACCGACTCGAATCGGGTCACGATATATGACGGTCAATTTAATGAAAAAACCTGTTATGACAGAGGCATAAGCCGGTCGTGCCGCGACTGTGACTGATGAACCGGACTCTGGAGCATGCACTGAAATGAGGCTAAAGCACTGGGGCACACCGTAACGAATCGGTGCATGTATGCAACTGGATTCGAAACGGAGCGCAGTACGTGGCGGTGAAATTATTTTTATTGCCATGACAGAGGCACGAATCGATCATGCCGCTGTTGCGACTGTCCGTTAATCGTGCATGCTCTGAAGCATGTACTGAAATGTGGCTGAAATACCTGGGGCGCGCCGAGACGAATTAGTGCATGATGCGACTGGATTCGTATCGGAGCGTGATACGTGACAGTGAAAATGATTTCCCATGACAGAGACATGAATCAGAGAACCGAAACCTGCAACCGATAATGAATCCTGACTCTGGAGCATATACTGAAATGAGGCCGTAACCAACTGGGGCACATCGAAACGAATCGGTGCATCACGGATGCGACTAGATTCAAATCGGAGCGCGGTAAGTGACAGTGAAATGAGTGACAAAAGTTTGCCATGACAGAGGCCCGAATCGGTCGTGCCGCGATTGCGACTGACAACGAACGGGACTCTGGAGCATATACTGAAATGAGGCCGAAAAATACCTGGGGCACGCCGGGACGAATTGGTGCATCGTAGATGCGACTGGATTCGTATCGGAACGTGATACGTGACAGTGAAATGATTTCCCATGACAGAGGCACGAATCGGTGCGCTGCAACCTGCGACTGACAACGAACGGGACTCTGGAGCACGTACTGAAATGAGGCCGAAAAATACCTGGGGCACGCCGGACGAATTGGTGCATCATAGATGCGACTGGATTCGTATCGGAACGTGATACGTGACAGTGAAATGATTTACCATGACAGAGGCATGAGTCGGTGACTCGACAAATGGGACTCTGGAGCATGTACTGAAATGAGGCTGAAAAAGCAACTGGGCACACCGGGAGGAATCGGTGCATTGTGGATGCGACTGGATTCGAATCGGAGCGCGGTAGGTGAGAGTGAAATGATTTGAAATTATCTGAAATGGTTTGAAATGGTTGAAATGGTTCGGCCTTAATATGGCACTGACCGGTGTCCATCAAATCCACGAGAAACATCGATTAGTCTGTGGAGCAAAAAACAGTGAGACACGCCTAAACGAAGCTGTGTCTTTGCGTCGGTGTGAGGTACACAAACACAAAATAAATGTTTAGTATGATAACGTAACGAGTAGTAGACAGACGTCGCGGCTGTGTGTAGGGTTTTACAAATAACTCGTAAGTTTGATATCGAGGTTTAGTGACGAGACATTTACAATGTATGAAATGACAAGTCAACCGAAAAAACCCTACCTGCGACATTACGGAATTACGGGCAGTACTTCTGGTCCTACGGTCCTAGATGGAGGAGCTTCAGGACTGCCCTATCAGGGTTCAGTCTGACAATGCCACTGCAGTGGCCTATATAAACCACCAAGGCAGTACCAGGACTTGTTCAGCTCTGAAGGAGGTGAACCACATACTAGCCTGGGCAGAGGGACATGTGCCGATTATATTGGCAGTCCATATGCCGGGAGTGGAGAACTGGAAGGCAGATTATCTCAGCCACCAGCAAATCTGCCTGGGGGAATTGACCCTACACCCAGGGGTGTTCCAGGAAATTTGCCAGTGTTTGGGATGGCCAGAGGTCGACCTATTGGCATCCACGTTCAACGAAAAGCTACAGCAAACTGTCCTGAACAAGGGATCCCCTGGCAATCGGATCAGATGCTCCAATAGTTCTATGGAGACAGTACTCCCTGGTCTATCCTTTCCCTCCGATCAGTGGCGGAATTATAGGGGTCGCCACGATCGCCATGGCGACCGGGCCCCTTGCTGCAGGGGGCCCTTGGGGGCCCCCTGTACCCTTCCGTAGGAGGGGAGGCTGAGAGGAGCTCCCCGATCATCAGCCGAACTGAAATCGGCACTGTGCGGGAGCTCCTCACATTAGGTTAAGTGTGTGTGTGCTCTTTGTCTCCCCCTACAGTGCAGTACCCGGCAGGAAGAGCCAAGGTAAATGTCTGCCGTTTTTTTTTTTTATAAGACTAGCTGCTGTATGTGTTTATGTGTGTGTGTGTGTGTGTGTGCGTGTGAGCATGCTTGTATGTGTGCGTGTGCGTGTGAGCATGTTTGTATGTGTGTGCGTGTACGTGAGCATGCATGGGTGCATGCTTGTATGTGTGCGTGTGAGCATGCGCGTGCGTGTGAGCATGCTTGTATGTGTGTGTGTGTTCATATATGTGTGTGTGCGCATGTATGTGAGTGTGCATGCATGTATGTATGTGAATGTGCATGCGTTTATCAGTGGCGGTGCATCCAAAAGGGTGCACAGGTGCCGCTCCCTCTCTCCAGCCACCCCCTCTATGACCAATGGATAGATTCATGCATAGCATAGCATGATGTCACCAATCAGATGTGCGGGTCTGTTAACCATCACCTGATTGGCTGAAACGCAGCTATTGGACGCCTATCAGGAGGAGAGGATGGGAGATGAGGATGGCAGGAGATGCATGGAGGACCCCCTCATGGCCGTTACCCGCTGCCCCACCAAGACAGGGTAAGTGGCGGGCAGACAGCGAGCGGGTGGTGGGGATTCACAGTGGCAGCATTTGATGGGCACACCAACAGCATTTGTTGGGCACAGTGGCGGCATTTGATGGGCACAGCGGCGGCATTTGATGGGCACAGCGGCGGCATTTGATGGGCACAGCGGTGGCATTTGATGGGCACAGCGGTGGCATTTGATGGGCACAGTGGTGACATTTGATGGGCACAGTGGTGACATTTGATGGGCACAGTGGTGGCGTTTGATGGGCACAGTGGCTGTAATTGATGTTTTTTAAATCGGTTCCTTTATATGCAGCCACCCTCTTGAGACTAGGCCCTGGTGTTCCACCATCGGGCTCGAAGGAAAGAGCCTTGTCCAGAGGTGGGGGGGGGGGCCTCCAAGGTTTCCTGCATCGGGGCCCTGAAGGTTCTAGTTACGCCACTGCCTCCGATCCCTCTCCTTTTCACATTTGTTGCACAGGATATGGAAAGAGGGGGTCTCAGTCATGTTCCATCCCAATTTACAGTCTGTAAATTTTACGGCACAGCTATTGCAGCCAGGGTGATGGACAGTGGCATATCAGGACCAGTAGTGTCTACCCTAATAAATTATAGAAAAGCTGTCAGTAGAGAAATTTATCATAAGGTCTGGAAGACTTATATTGCTTGGTGTCGAGTCAGAAAATGGCATCCTCGGAAATACATGATTGGGAGAATTCTGTCTTTTCTACAGTTGGCTGTGGAAATCAAATTGGCTTTGAGTATAATCAGAGGTCAAGTTTTGGCTATTGTTTGGCAGGGTGTCTCCCTCTCCTCAAGGATATTGCTCTGGGATGTCCCAGCAGGTAATGAATATTAGCCTAACACTGTGTCCCATGATGTATGAAAAAGAAAATAGGATTTTTCGTCATAGTTACCTGTAAAATCCTTTTTTTTTTTTAGTACATCAGAGATCCCTCCCCTCTTTTTTGAGGATTCGGTGCTTGCTACAAAACTGAAGTGCTTCCTGTGTGGGAGGGGTTATATAGGGGATCACTTCCTGTCTAAAGACCTTTGGTCTACCAGTGTCCATTCACCTGGAGATGGAGTATAACCCAGCAGGTAATGAATATTAGCCTGACTCTGTGTCCCATAATGTACTCAAAGAAAAGCATTTTACAGGTAAGTATGACGAAAAAAAATCCTATATGTCTGCTGAGGGTACAGGTCAACTTCACCGTATCAAAGGGACGATGGACAAGGTCAAATCTTGCGTGAGAACCCCCTTCCCCCCCCAGGTGGGCATTGAAAATGGGTCATGGATGGGTCTTCCAGCATGACAATGACCCAAAATGCACAGCCAAGGCAACAAAGGAGTGTCTCAAGAAGACAATAAGGTCCTGGAGTGGCCTAGCCAGTCTCCAGACCTTAACCGCAAAGAAAATATGTGGAGGGAGCTGAAGGTTCAAGCTACCAAACGTCGGCCTCGAAACCTTAATGATTTGGAAAGGATCTGCAAAGAGCAGTGGGCCAAAATCCCTCCTGAGATGTGTGCAAACCTGGACGGCCAACTACAAAAAACGTCTGACCTCTGTGATTGCCAACAAGGGTTTTGCCACCAAGTACTAAGTCATGTTTTGTGAAGTGGTCAAATAATTTTATTCACTCATTAACCACTTTCAGACCGGACCATTTTGCTGGTAAATGACCAGAGGTCTTTTTACACTTTGGCACTGCGCTGCTTTAACTGGTAATTGCGCGGTCATGCAATGTTGTACCCAAACGAAATTTGCGTCCTTTTCTTCCCACAAATAGAGCTTTCTTTTAAAGGTATTTGACTGACTCTGCGATTTTTATTTTTTGCGATATAAACTTAAAAAGACCGCAAATTTTGAAAAAAAAATGATATTTTCTACTTTTTGTTATTAGAAAAATCCAATAAACTCAATTTTAGTCATACATTTAGGCCAAAATGTATTCAGCCACATGTCTTTGGTAAAAAAAAAGTCAATAACTGTATATTTATTGGTTTGTGCAAAAGTTGTCACATCTACAAACTAAGGTACGTTTTCTGGAATTTACGCAGCTTTTAGTTTACGACTGCCTATCTCATTTCTTGAGGTGCTAAAATGGCAGGGCAGTACAAAACCCCCCCAAATTACCCCATTTTGGAAAGTAGACCCCCTAAGGAAATTGATAAGTGGCATGTTGAGCCCATTGAATATTTTATTTTTTTGCCTCAAGCGATTGAATAATGACAAAAAAAAATGTTTTATTTTTTTTTTTACACAAAGTTGTCACTAAATGATATATTGCTCACACATGCCATGGGCATATGTGAAATGACACCCCAAAATAAATTCTGCTGCTTCTCCTGAGTACGGGGATACCACATGTGTGGGATTTTTTGGGAGCCTAGCCGCGTACGGGGCCCCGAAAGCCAAGAACCGCCTTCAGGTTTTCTAAGGGCGTAAATATTTGACTTCACTCCTCACTACCTATTACAGTTTTGAAGGCCATAAAATGCCAAGATGGCACAAAACCCCCACAAATGACCCCATTTTAGAAAGTAGACACCCCAAGCTATTTGCTGAGAGGCATGTTGAGTCCATGGAATATTTTATATTTTGCCACAAGTTGCGGGAAAATTACAAACTTTTTTTTTTTTTTTCACAAAGTTGTCACTAAATGATATATTGCTCACGCATGCCATAGGCATATGTGAAATGACACCCAAAAATAAATTCTGCTGCTTCTCCTGAGTACGGGGATACCACATATGTGGGACTTTTTGGGAGCCTAGCCGCGTACAGGGCCCCGAAAACCAAGCACCGCCTTCAGGCTTTCTAAGGGCGTTACAGTTTTGAAGGCCATAAAATGCCAAGATGGCACAAACCCCCCCCCCAAATGACCCCCTTTTGGAAAGTAGACACCCCTAAATTTAGGAGTACACTAGTGATACTAGGTAATAAATGGCGGGTGCCCTGAAACGATAAAAAAATAACTAACCAACCAGCGTCACCTGTAACAGTTATATGGTGATCACTGGTGAAAGGGTTAACTAGGGGGCAATCAGGGGGCTTTATGCGGTAGTATATGGGGGTCCCTGGCGCTATAAAAAGCTGCGGCGAACCTAAATACCTACCTGCCCAACTAGCGTCACCTGTGACACTAATACAGCGATCAGAAAAACGATCGCTTATTAGGCTGGGTTCACACTGGAGCGATGCGGGAACGCCACGAATCCGCGGCGGGTTCCCGCATCGCATGCCTCCCGGCGGCAGTTCACACTGCCCTATGCGAACTGCTGGGAGTGTCAGTGAAATGTTAATGACACCCCCAGATCAGTTCGCATATCGCAGTGCGATCTGCAAACTCGGATCGCATGGTGTGAACACCCATGCGATCCGATTCTGCTGCGGACCAAAAAAAGGGTCCCGTGCGAGTTTGCGGCGGGTGCGGCGGGTGCAATGCGAATTCAGCCATACTATCTGTATGGCTGAACTCGAATCGCACAGAGATCGGATGTGATTTGCACTGCAGTGCGGTGCGAATCACATCCGTTCTCATAAACCGCTGCAATGTGAACCCAGCCTTAGTGACACTGGCGACGGGGGGTGATCACGGGGTTAAACCTTTATTGGGGGGGTTAGGGGGGTACCTTAGAACTAAAGGGGGCTAACCCTAACTGCCCTAACAGTTATTACAGTCACAAATGACACCCGCCGGGTGATCAGGGGGTTAAACCTTTATTAGGTAATAAATGGCGGGTGCCCTGAAACTATAAAAAAATAACTAACCAACCAGCGTCACCTGTAACAGTTATATGGTGATCACTGGTGAAAGGGTTAACTAGGGGGCAATCAGGTGGCTTTATGCGGTAGTATATGGGGGTCCCTGGCGCTATAAAAAGCTGCGGCGAACCTAAATACCTACCTGCCTAACTAGCGTCACCTGTGACACTAATACAGCGATCAGAAAAACGATCGCTTATTAGGCTGGGTTCACACTGGAGCGATGCGGGAACGCCACGAATCCGCGGCGGGTTCCCGCATCGCATGCCTCCCGGCGGCAGTTCACACTGCCCTATGCGAACTGCTGGGAGTGTCAGTGAAATGTTAATGACACCCCCAGATCAGTTCGCATACCGCAGTGCGATCTGCAAACTCGGATCGCATGGTGTGAACACCCATGCGATCCGATTCTGCTGCGGACCAAAAAAAGGGTCCCGTGCGAATTTGCGGCGGGTGCGGCGAATGGCTGAACTCGAATCGCAGAGATCGGATGGGATTTGCACTGCAGTGCGGTGCGAATCACATCCGTTCTCATAAACCGCTGCAATGTGAACCCAGCCTTAGTGACACTGGCGACGGGGGGTGATCACGGGGTTAAACCTTTATTGGGGGGGTTAGGGGGGTACATTAGAACTAAAGGGGGCTAACCCTAACTGCCCTAACATTTATTACAGTCACAAATGACACCAATGCAAAAAAAAAATAAAAAAAAATGCATTGGTGTCACTGTGACTGGGGGGGCAGGGGTAATTGGGGGGGTGATCAGGGGGTAAAGGGGGGGTGTGAGTGTGCCTGGCATGTTCTACTGTGAAGTGTCGTGTTGGTGCAACTCACCGATCCTCTCTCCTCGGTGTCGGAACGAAAAATACCGACACGGAGGAGATATTACATCACTTCCTCTCCTGTGTTTACATTACAGGAGAGGAAGTGATGTCACGAAGGATTTCCATTCGTCGGGAGCGATCGCGAGGGGGTGGCCATGAATGAATGGCCGCCCCCTCATCCCGGATCGCTCCCGAACGAATACCGACCGCCGCAGGCACCGGGGGGGGGCCCGATCGGGCCCCCCACCCGCGGGAAGGCAGGGACGTACATGTACGCCCATATGCCTGCCCGTGCCATTCTGTCGACGTACATCGTCGTGCGGCGGTCGGCAAGTGGTTAAAATGCAAATCGATCTATAACTTTTTTGAAATGCGTTTTTTGTTGGATATTTTTGTTGTTCTGTCTCTCATTGTTAAAATAAACCGACCGTTAAAATTATAGACTGATCATTTCTTTGCCCAGTGGGTAACCGTACAAAATCAGCAGGGGATCAAATACTTATTTTTCTCTGTTTCAACACGTTTGTTATTTTAAAACAAAAAAAAAAGGAGACTTTAATATCACTTAAAGCCACAAAATGCTTTGGTTTGTTTTCTCTGACTTTTAAAATAAAATATTTTTAGAATATTTGGTACATTCCTGTTTCCCTGCACCTTCTGAATTGACTATATAGGCTTACAGTAGAATCGGATGAAATCCCCGTAATGCTCGTGGTATTTCAGTTGATTTTCGGTTAAAGGAACCAAAAGGTCATCTTTACGTAGAGCCGGAGGATAAGCTGATTTTTTTTTTCCTTGCCTTCTATTGCCATAGGATATTAGACTCGGTATAAGCCTTATGTTGTGCTGGAAGGTTTCCTTAATAGAAATAGATTTATTTTGACCCAAGATCCCCGACAAGTAATTGTTTTTGAAATAGTCCTGTCCCATTTAATTAAGGTGTAAAAAATACTGCGCTGTGAAAAGATGTGTTCTACCCAGCTGCCAACACTACTGAAGACTACACAGTAACATACAAAAATTAAAACAAAAAAGTGTGGCGCTTAGGTGGCAACAAACCACATGAACCAGTAAGGCACTAATTCAAGCAAAGAAAATTACATACACTTCAAAAAAAAGAAATTATGTGTAAATTCCGTTGTATATTAAGAGATCCTACTCCCAGGTGGAAGAGTGCATGAACCTCATGCACACAAAAGATTAAGGTAAATAAAATTAATTTAACATATATAGTCCATCAAGTGAACGTCTAACAGTCCTTGAAATGTGTAATATCAATCACAATTCCAAACTTGAGGTGACGTGAAAAAAGGTGAAATTCAACTTCTGATGTGTAGAATAATACCACCACCACCGTGATAAAGAAGGGGAGAGGAGGCTTACCAAATGACGTGGACTCAGAGGAAGGCTTATGCCTCTCGAGTCATATGGGCCTGTAGGTTAGCAAACCAGATAATCATACATCTAGTATGTAATCTCCCGCAAGTCTTCAGGTCATGAAATCATCCGTAGCGATCCTCCTATAGTGCTCATCCCACGAAAATAGGGGGCTCAGGTATCAAAGACCATGGAAGTAGAAAACTAGCATAGCGTGATACCGTTTTAACATCCAGTTTATTAAAAAATAATAATAAAATTACACTCACATTTGGTTCAATCGTAATAACATAGTCAAAAAGTAGCGATGTCTGAAAGGGGGTCCACCCGACGCGTTTCAACTAAACAGCCGTCCTCTGGGGTGTGGACCCCCCCAAACAGCATCGCTAATAAATACAAAATGACCCCAAAATAACCAATGACCCCGGAAGCACTTGGCACTTCCGGTCACATGTTCCGGAAGTGTATATATTAAAAACTCCTCCATGTATATTTATTATCCTTACATATAGCATCATCCCCATCAGAGATGCCCGCCAAATATCCAAAATATAAGCGAGACTGTAAATATTTGGATATGAAAGATTTTCCACATCTTGGGCATAAATTAGCATCCGTCCTGTGTCATAACCAAGCCTCATTCTGATTATGAGGCCAGGCCTCATATCTGCATCCATCCTGTGTCGTAACCAAGCCTCATTCTGATCACGAAGCCTGGCCATCCAAACAACAGTATGCAGCTTATTCAAGCCTCATTCTGATTATGAGGCCAGGCCTCATATTAGCATCCATCCTGTGTCGTAACCAAGCCTCAAACCTGGTGGCTAAGAATTGGACGGGAGGAATGATTCACAAATCTCAAGTGTCAGAAGTTGGTGTGTTAAACAACTATGAACCAATTGACCTCCCAGACGCTAATTTAGCTGCGGTGTCCGTATGTACAGTAATGAGGAATATTACAAGTAGAGGAGAACCGGATGATTTGCTTGACTTGGAATCCCTCTTGGATTTGGTTAATTCCTGACCAGAGGATTGCTACGGAATGAAGGTTGTCCAAGGTTTTTGGAAAATACTGAGGAATGGTTAACCACTTGTCTGAGTGATGAGTGCCATTTATAAATGGGGGCTGGTGAAATGGGATTTTACCCTCCGGGATTTTCCGATTGTCATCTCCGAGAGGTCATACCACCTTCATGACCAGGGCATTTTTTATGCAGCACTCTACTACTTTAACTGGAAATTGTTTGGTTATGCATTGTGGTACGCAGATACTTTTTTTTTTTTTTTTCACACAAATAGAGCTTTCTTTTGGTGGTATTTGATCACCACTGGGTTTTTTTTTTGTTATTTTTTTGTTTTGTTTTTTGTGATATAAATGGAAAAACGACAAATTTGAGAAAAAAAATATATTTTCTACTTTCTATTATAAAACTTATCCAATAAAATCAAATTTCGTCAGAAATATTTTTTTAGGGTTTTTCTCACACAAACAGAGCTTTCTTTTGGTGCCCTCAGAGCAAGCTGATTGCTCTGAGGACATTAGTCGAGAGGGAGGAGCCAGGAGCATCGGTAGAGGTACGGAGCTGCTCTGTGCAAAACCATTGCAAAACCATTGCACAGAGCAGGTAAGTATGACAGGTTTGTTATTTTTAAAAAACAAATCTGAATCTTTAATGTCACC
Organism: Lithobates pipiens; assembly: GCF_037356315.1. Lineage (NCBI taxonomy): Eukaryota > Metazoa > Chordata > Amphibia > Anura > Ranidae > Lithobates > Lithobates pipiens. Next base: position 88,433,762 of record NW_027507685.1, read on the forward strand.
TTAAGGGTATATTTCTATGTGCACACCCCCTGTCTGCTGGCCTTCAGATAAAGGGGGAGCGGTTGGGAGGAGCCAAAACCACAGAATTATACTGCCACCCAAATGCAAGTGTGAAGGAGCCATAGATGTGATTATTTTAGCTGTAGTTGCATCCCTCAGTATATATACTATATTGTCAAAAGTATTGTGACACCTGCCTTTCCACGCACACAAATTTTAATGGCATCCCAGTCTTGGTCCGTAGTGTTCAATATTGGTTTGGCCCATCCTTTGCAGCTATAACAGCTTCAACTCTTCTGGGAAAGCTGTCCACAAGGTTTAGGAGTGTGTTTATGGGAATGTTTGACCATTCTTCCATAAGCGCTTTGCGAGGTCAGGCACTGATGTTGGACGAGAAGGCCTGGCTCGCAGCCTCCACTCTAATTCATCCTAAAGGTGTTCTATCAGGGTTAGGTCAGGCCAGTCAAGTTCTTCCACCACAAACTCGCTAATCCATGTCTTTATGGACCTTGCTTTGTGCACTGGTGCACAGTCATGTTGGAACAAGAAGGGGACATCCCCAAACTGTTCTCACAAAGTATGAAAGTGTCCAAAAGGTATACTGACGCCTTAAGAGTTCCCTTCACTGGAACTAAGGGGCCAAGCCCAACCCCTGAAAAACAACCCCACACCATAATCCCCCTTCCACCAGTGATTTGGACCAGTGCACAAAGCAAGGTCTATAAAGACATGCACAATCAAGTTCGGGGTGGAGGAACTTGACTGGCCTGCAAAGTCCTGATCTCAACCTGATAGAACACCTTTGGGATGAATTAAAACACAAGACTGCAAGCTAGGCCTTGGGGTCAGGCCAGTCAAGTTCCTCCACCCCAAACTTGCTCATCCATGTATTTATCTACCTTGCTTTGTGCACTGGTCCAAATTATTTGGTGGAGGGGGGATTATGGTGTCGGGTTGTTTTTTAGGGGTTGGGCTTTGGCCCCTTAGTTACAGTGAAGGGAACTCAGCATGACAAGACATTTTGGACAATTTCATGTTCCCAACTTTGTGGGAACAGTTTGGGGATGATCCCTTCCTGTTCCAACATGGCTGCGCACCAGTGCACAAAGCAAGGTCCATAAAGACATGGATGAGCGAGTTTGGGGTGGAGGAACTTGACTGGCCTGACCTCAACCTGATAGGACACCTTTGGGATGAATTAGAGTGGAGACAGTGACCCAGGCCATCTCATCCAACATCAGTGCCTGACCTCACAAATGCGCTTCTGGAAGAATGGTCAAACATTCCCATAGACACACTCCTAAACCTTGTGGAAAGCCTTCCCAGATGAGTTGAAGCTGTTATAGCTGCAAAGGGTGGGCCAACGCAATATTGAACCCTACAGACTAAGACTGGGATGCCATTGAGGTTCACGTGCATGTAAAGGCAGGCGTCCCAATACTTTTAGTAATATAGTGTATAATGTAGCCATCCTTGAAGGGTTATCCTCCCAATTCAGCCCACCTTTTTATCTGTGTTTGATGTCCCCAATCTGCGTCATTATATTGGACATATGGGACCAGAGAAAAAAAGGGAAACATCTGCAGATAACGGGAAAGAGAAGGATTTGTATATTAATGTGTATGTTGCTGTTCATGTGTGTGTGTTGGCAGTGAAGGAAAGGGCTGGAGGGAAGATGAAGACGTGTGATATAAAGACACACGTGTGATGTTTGAGAAGACGAGGGAATAGCACTGTGGGGGGAAGGACGGGAGACGTGTGTGTGAGACAGATGCTGACAGAAGTGATAGCTGAAACATGAGGAAGGGAGGAGAGGCTTGACGGGAAGACAGACGTGTGACTAGAAAGAGAAGAGGGACAGAAATTAATGCTGCAGGGGAGAGGAACCGAATAGAGGAGGAAAATGTGATCCTGTGCTAGGAATGGAAATGTATGACTATGTGAGCTGTGGCACTGAACGTTGCAGATTGAGATTTTTTTACACATGGGTCTAGATAAAATTGAAAGATATATGGTGGTCCTTCTCAACCTTTTTACCCCAAAGGAACCGCTTGAAATAATTTTCAGACCTCTGGGAACCTTTGATTAAAAAAAAATGATGATACCCAGAGTCCTGGTATATGATCAGTAAGAATGAGATGAACTTGTACTGGACAAAAGAATAAAGAATGTGACAAACCTAATGTATCATTCGGTTAACATCTCCCTTCTTTAGCCAGCAAAATAATTTTCGGTAATATTCACAAAAATTTAAATGAATAAAATAGAACCTCCTTCCCTCAGCTGGGCATTGAAAATGGGTCATGGATGGGTCTTCCAGCATGACAATGACCCAAAATACACAGCCAAGGCAACAAAGGAGTGTCTCAAGAAGACATTAAGGTCCTGGAGTGGCCTAGCCAGTCTCCAGACCTTAACCCCCAAAAAAAATATGTGGAGGGAGGTGAAGGTTCGAGCTACCAAACATCAGCCTCGAAACCTTAATGATTTGGAGAGGATCTGAAAAGAGCAGAGGGACAAAATCCCTCCTGAGATGTGTGCAAACCTGGCGACCAACTACAAGAAATGTCTGAGCTCTGTGATTGCCAACAAGGATTTTGCCACCAAGCACTAAGTCATGTTTTACAAAGTGGTCAAATACTTTTTTCACTCATTAAAATGCAAATTGATCTATAACTTTTTTGAAATGTGTTTTTTCAGGATATTTTTGTTCTGTCTCTAATGACCAAAAAGAAAACAAAGACATTCCCCTTTTGGTGGTCAACATAGTGATCCCTTACATAGACTGCTCCTTACGTTTGTGGTCAATGGATAGAATACTTCTTCCATTAGTGGTCAGTAGGAATAATCCTCCTTACAAAAGTGGTCAGTAGAAAGAATGAACCTTACATTCTGCACAAAATTTGTGGTCTGTGTTAAGAATGCTCCTTAAATTGGTGATCAGTGTGAAGAATGTCTCTTCATTGGTGGTCAGTGACAATGTGCCTTAAATTGGTGGTCTGTGGGAAGTATGCGCCATACATTGGTGGTCAGTGGGATGAATGCTCCTTATATTGGTGATCAGTGTGAAGAATGCTCCTTACATTGGTGAAGAATGTTTCTTACATTGGCAAGCAGGGGGAAGAATGTTCCTTACATTGGTGGTCAGTGGGAAGAATTCTTCTTACATTGGTGGTCAGTGGGAAGAATGCTCCTTATAGTGGTGGTCATTGGGAAGAATGCTCCTTACCTTGGTGGTCAGTGGGAAGAATGCCCCTTACCAGGCCCTGTGCCCAGATTGCCAGTTACCCATTGGTTATGTTTGAGACACACTCTCTGGGCAATGCCTGCATTTCCCAGCCCCAGGTAAGATAAGTGGGAATAATTCTTCTTATATTGGTGGTCAGTGGGAAGAAATCCAGACAGACTCCATGATGATGAGATCAGGGCTCCGTAGGGGCCATACCATCACTTCCAGGACTCCTTATTATTCTTTACGCTGAAAATAGTTCCTGGCGACATTGGCTGTATGCTTGGGGTGGTTGCTCTGCTGTAGAATAGATTTGAGGCCAATTACATGCCTCCCTGATGGTATGACATGACGGTGAAGTAGCTGCCTGTATTTCTCAGCATTGAGGACATTATTGGTCCTGACCACATCTCCTGCCCCATTTGCAGAAATGCAGCCCCAAACTTGCAAGGAACCTTCACCAAGCTTCACAGTTGCCTATAGACACTCGCTGCACCACACTCCAGCTCTTCCCCCAACAAACCAACTCCTGCTACAGCAACATTTTTCACATCAGTCTAGAGCACCTGCTGCCATTTTTCTGCATCCAAGTTACTATGTTTTCCTGCATAGTTGAGTCCCTTAGCCTTTTTTCCACATCGGAAGTATAGCTTTTTACTCACAATTCTTCCATGAAGACCACTTCTGGCCAAACTTCTCCAGGCAGTAAAAGTTGGGAGCCTAATCCCCAACCAGGCTACCACGAAAAGGGGGGACTATCACGGTACAACACAAATGATACAACAAATAAATATATAAAAAATGTACAGAAAATTTTATTGATGCCAGAAAACAATTCATCATTTACAAATAAACATCATAGCTTGACAGAATGTGTCACCAGTGGGTATTCATGGTGGGGCAGTTAATTCCAGGCATAATTTTCCTCAACTAGTTTCGCGGACATAAGCTGCTTCATCAGGAGGTTGTCTGTGATAAAATCAAAAGAGCAAAATAATAAACAAACATAGAAAATATAAAAGCATAAAAAATGTACATAGTCATCATACGGCATCATTTGTTGAAAAAAATCTTTGAAAGTAAAAGTGGGGAGAGAGCAAAGCTGCTTACCCAAACTTCAGCGGACATCAAGCGTAAAACGCTACCACCTAAAAAATTTCTCCCGCGGCAACCCAGGGGAGCTACTGGGTATGATGACTGGAATCTAGGTAAAAAGGCAGAACAATAGCAGTAGGTATATTGTAAGCTTGTCATAGCAAGAGGTGAAGTGTGTGATACTAGAATCCAAGGAACAGAAGTGAGAATCCCTCAAAAAAGGGGGGGGTGGAGGATTGCGCGCATGCACAATACATGTAAAACCGGTGAAATATTAACGCTGAAGTTGAAATTATAATGGGGTGAAGAAGGGGTTAGGGTAGTGAGAGGAAGTGAATATTAAAGTGATAAAATACAAAAGGGGGGGATGTTGGAAAATATGATAAAGAGAGAGGAAGTGTGGCAGTGTAATAAGGAAGAAAATAGGTGAACCAATGTGAGATGAGGTGGAAGGGACACGCAGCAAATACCTGATCATCACCCTAACTCTACCCTAGCCCCTTCTTCACCCCATTTTGATTTCATCTTCATCGTTAATTTTTCACCGGTTTCACATGTATTGCACATGCGCGCAATCCTCCACCCCCCCCCCCCCTTTTTTGGGGGATTCTCACTTATGTTCCTTGGATTATAGTATCACACACCTTCACCTCTTGCTATGACAAGCTTACAATATACCTACTGCTATTGTTCTGCCTTTTTACCTAGATTCCAGTAATCATTACATTGTACACCTGTACATTTTTTATATATTTATTTGTTATCATTTGTATTGTACCATGATAATCCAACTGCCCCCCCCCCCTTTTCGTGGTAGCCTGGTTGGGGATTAGGCTCCCAACTTTTACATTACTGATTCTGGATGATGGTACAAGTTCCTATCTATTTTTATTGTTGTAATATTTCATAAGAGGCCATATTTATTTTCTTCTCCAGGCAGTAGATGGGTGTAGCTCGCTCCCACTGGTTTCTATCAGTTCTGTGCTGATGACACTGCTGTACATCTTCCGATGTTGAAGGGAAGTAAACCATGATGTGTCTTTCATCTGCTGTATTAAGTTTCCTTGGTTGACCACTGTGTCTTACGGTCCTCAGCATTGCCCGTTTCTTTGTGCTTTTTCAAAAGAGCATGAACCGCACATCCTACTTTGGGCCCATTTTGGACATTTTCACATAGGGGTGTACTTACTTTTGTTTCCACGGTTTAGACATTAACCACTTGCCTGCAGGGCACTTACACCCCCTTCCTGTCCAAGCCATTTTTCAGCTTTCAGCACTGTCGCACCTTGAATGACTATTGCGCGGTCATGCTACACTGTACCTAAACAAATTTTTTTTTTTTTCTTCACACAAATAGAGCTTTCTTTTGGTGGTATTTAATCACTGTTGTATTTTTTTATTTTTTACAAAAAAAAAAGACCAGAAATTTTGAAACAAATGTTTTTTACTTTAACTTTTTTTCTGTCAGTACATTTTGTAACTAAGTACTTTTTTGCCTTCACTAATGTACACTGATGAGGCCGCACTGATAGGCTGAACTGGTGGGCATTGATGAGATGGCACTGGTGAGGAGGCACTAATATGCTTCACTCATAGGTGGCACTGATGTGCACTGTTAGGTGGCACTGATGTGCACTGTTAGGTTGCACTGATGTGCATTAAAAGGTGGCATTGATAGGTGGCACTGACAGGCATCACTGGTGGGAACTGATAAGAGGCATGGATAGGCGGTACTGATGGGCATTGATAGCAGTGATGGGCATCACTAATGGGTACTGATTGGTGGCACTTGTGAGCACTGTTTGCTGCCACTGGTGGGCACTGATTGTTGGTTTTGGTGGGCACTGATTGGTGACACTATATTGTAATCAGGGCACTGATGATCAGTGCCCTGATTATATTCCTACATGTCCCCCTGCGTGGAGATGCCACTGATCGGCTCTCCTCGCCACACACTCTGTCAGTGTGTGGCAGGGAGAGCCGATTACCGGCATCTCCATGTTTACATGTGACTGGCTGTGATTGGAAACAGCCAATCACGCAGACATGGCTCTTTACAGAGATCGTGGTTACATTTATATCTGGACACAGGCACAACTTTCATACTTTTGGCTCTATATGCCACCAGAATAACATTACAATGAAACAATCCAAATTAATTTGAAGTGCAGACTTTCAGATTTAGGCTGGGTTCACACTGCAGCGGTTTATGAGATCGGATGTGATTCGCACCGCACTGCAGTGCAAATCACATCCGATCTCTGTGCGATGCGAGTTCAGCCATACAGATAGTATGGCTGAATTCGCATCGCATCCGGCCCAAACTCGCACAGGACCCTTTTTTTGGTCCGCAGCAGAATCGGATCGCATGGGTGTTCACACCATGCAATACGATTCCTCTCCGAATTTGCAGATCGCACTGCGATATGCAAACTGATCTGGGGGTGTCATTAACGTTTCACTTATACTCCCAGCAGTTCGCATAGGGCAGTGTGAACTGCCGCCGGGAGGCATGCGATGCGGGAACCCGCAGCGGATTCGCAGCGTTCCCGCATCGCTGCAATGTGAACCCAGCCTTAGGCTTAGGCTGGGCTGGGTTCACATTGCAGCGATGCGGGAACGCTGCGAATCCGCTGCGGGTGCGAAACACATCCGATCTCATAAACCGCTGCAGTGTGAACCCAGCCTTAATTCAAATTCAAGTGCAAATTTTGGGAACTGCAACCATTTTCATACACAGTTCCCCCCCCATCCCCCAACCCAAATGTAATGTAATTGGACAAATAAATATAATCATAAACAAAATGTTGATTTTTAATATTTTAATTTAATATTTGAATATTTTGTTGAGAATCCTTTACTGGCAATGACTGCCTGAAGTCTGGAACCCATGGACATTACCAAAGGGGTTTCTTCCTTTCCGATGCTTTGCCAGGCTCTAGCTGCAGCCGTCTTCAGTTGTTCTTTGTTTGTTGGTTTAGTTTTGCCTTCAGAAAGTGAAATGCTCAATTGGGTTGAGATCAGGTGACTGACTCGGCCATTGCAGAATATTCCACTTCTTTTCCTTCAAAAGCTCCTGGGTTGCTTTTGCAGTGCGTTTTGGATCATTGTCCATCTGCACTGTGAAGCGCGGTCCAACCAACTTTGCTGCATATGGCTGAATCTGGGCTGACATCATATCCGGTTGCTTCTGTCTTCTGTCACATCATCAATAAACACCAATGACCCAGTGCCACTGGAAGCCATGCAAGCCCATGCCTTCACACTGCAAGCTCCACCATGTGACCACAGATGATATTGTGTGCTTTGGATCATGAGCTGTTCCAAGCTTTCTCCACACTTTTTCCTTCCCGTCATTCTGGTACAGATTAATCTTAGTTTCATCCATCCAAAGTATGCTTTTACAGAGCTAGTCTTGCTTTTATAGATGGTTTTTTGGCAAAGTCTAATCTGGCTTTTCTATTCAGGCTTATGAATGGTTTGCACCTTGTGGTGAACCCTCTGTATTTGCTCTGCTGAAGTCTTCTCTTGATTGTTGACTTTGACAAGGAAACTCCCACCTCCTGGAGAGTGTCCTCCACTTGGCTGGATGTTGTGAATGGGTTTTCCTTTACCATAGAGAGGATCCTGCGATCATCCACCACTGTTGTCTTCTGTGGATGTCCAGGCCTTTTTATGTTGCTGAGCTCACCGGTTAGTTCTTCTTTCCTCAGAATGTACCAAATTGTTGATGTGGCCACTCCTAATGTTCCTGCTATCTCTGGGATGGATTTGTTTTGTTTTTGAAGCCTTACAATGGCCTGTTTCACTTGTTTGGACGGCTCCTTTGAACGCATGATGTAGGTTCACAGCAATAGCTTCCAAATGCAAATACCACACTTAGAATCAACTCCAGACCTTTTACCTGCTTAACTGATAAAGGAGTAGCCCACACTTGGCCATGAAACAGCTTTTGATTCAATTGTCCAATTAGCCATTTAGGGGGATGGCTATTCTTCAGCGCTGTAATTCCTAAACCCTTCCTCTGATTTGGATGTACATAGTTTCATAGTCTGGTTGAAAAAAGCCCATTAAGTTCAAGCAAAAAATAAATACAATCCCATATGCACAATCCTATACCCACCGTTGATCCAGAGGAAGGCAAAATAACCCCATCAAAGTATGATCCAATTTGCTTCAGCAGGGTAAAAATTCCTTCCTGATCCCCTGAGAGGCAATCAGATATTCCCTGGATCAACATTAGCTATAAATGTCAGTACCCAGTTATAGTGTGTACATTTATGAAAGAATCCAGGCCTTTTTTAAAGCCATCTACTGAGCATACCAGAACCACCTCTGGAGGGAATCTATTCCACATTTTCACCCCTCTTACTGTGAAGAAACCTTTCCGTATTTGGAGCTGAAATCTTTTTTCCTTTAGACTTAGAGTGCCCCCTTGTCCTCTGTGATGTCCTTAACCTGTTCCCATCCCGCGTATAGTCAAATGGCGGCCGAAAGGTGTCGCTGTTATCCTGGGCAGCCGTCATAAGATGTCCTCGGCTTCCTGGCCGCTAGGGGGCTCACATGCCGCGCACTCTGGAGCCGGTGCGCGTGAGTGGCGGCCACGATGTCAGATCCACGTCCTGTCAGGGGAGAGGAGACCGATCGTGTGTTCCCAGTACAGAGGAACACTGATCGGTCACCTCCCCCAGTCAGTTAGAATCACTCTCTAGGTAACACATTTAACCCCTTGATCACCCCTAGTGTTAACCCCTTCCCTGCCAGTGACATTTATACAGTAATCGGTGCATTTTTATAGCACTGTTCGCTGTATAAATGGGAATGGTCCCAAAATAGTGTCAAAACTGTCCGATGTGTACGCCGCAATGTCGCAGTCCTGACAAAAATCGCAGATCACAGCTATTACTAGTAAAACAAATAAATAAATAAAAATGCCTTACATCTATCCCCTATTTTGTAGGTGCTATAACTTTTGCGCAAACCAATCAATATACGCTTATTGCGATTTATTTATTTTTAACCAAAAATGTGTAGAAGAATACATATCGGTCTAAACTGATGAAAAAAATAGCACCTACAACATGGGGGATATATTTATGGCATTTTTTTTTACATTGGGATATTTATTATAGCAAATTACTTTTGCTATAATAAATACCCCAATTTAAGAAAATTAAATAAAAAAAAATCGTCAATTTTTTGCTGATATGTATTCTTCTACATATTTAAACATTTAAAAAAAAAACAATAAAATAATGTGTTTTTTTCAAAAATTGTCAGTCTTTTTTTGTTTATAGTGCAAAAAATAAAAAACACAGCGGTTATCAAACAGCACCAAAAGAAAGCTCTATTTGTGGGAAAACAATTCTCAAAATGTAATTTGGGTACAGTGTTGTATGATCATGCTATTCAAAGCATGACAGCATTGAAAGCTGAAAATTGGCCTGGGCAGGAAGGGGGTGAAAATGCCCGGTATTGAAGTGGTTAAAGTGAATAACTCTACACCAAGCTCACTATATGGACCCCTTATGTATTTGTACATGTTGATCATATCTCCCCTTAATCTCCTCTTCTCAAGAGGGAATAGATCCAGTTCCTCTAATCTTTCCTCATAGCTGAGCTCTTCCACGACTCTTAAAAAAAAAAAAAAAAAAAAATTATATATATATATATATATATATATATATATATATATATATTAACCCTTTCATGACTAAGCCTATTTTTGGAATTTGGTGTTTACAAGTTAAAATCCATATTTTCTACTAGAAAATTACTTGGAACCCCCAAACATTATATATATTTTTTTAACAGGGACTCTAGAGAATAAAACGGCGATTGTTGCAATATTTTATGTCACACGGTATTTGCGCAGCGGTGTTTTAAATGCAACTTTTTGGGAAAAGGGACACTTTCATTAATTAAAAAAAACCAAAACAGTAAAATGATCCCATTTTTTTTGCATAATGTGAAAGATAATGTTACGCCGAGTAAATAGATACCAAACATGTCACACTTTATAATTGCGCGCACTTGTGGATTGACGACAAAGTACGGTACCTAAAAATCTCAATAGGTGACGCTTTAAACATTTTTTACGGTTACCAGGTTAGCGTTACAGAGGAGGTCTAGTGCTAGAATTATTGCTCTCGCTCTGACGATCGCGGCGATACCTCACATGTGTGATTTGAACACCGTTTACATACGCGGGCGCGACTTCCGTATGCGTTTTCTTTGCTTTGCGAGCTCGCGGGGACAGCGGGCGCTTTAAAAAAAATTTTTTTATTTTTTTATTTATTTTATTTATTTTAAAATGACTAAATTGTTTAAAATAAAAAAAAAAAAATTTGATCACTTTTATTGCTGTCACAAGGAATGTAAACATCCCTTGTGACAGTAATAGGCGGTGACAGGTCCTCTTTATGGAGGGATCGGGGGTCTAAAAGACCCCCACCCCTCCTTTACACTTCAGTGTATTCAGATCGCCGAAAACGGCGATTCTGAATACCGGATATTTTTTTTTAAACCGGCGCCATTGGCAGCCGAGTAAACGGGAAGTGACGTCATGACGTCGCTTCCGTGTTTACTATGAGGAGACTGGAACGAAGCCGATTACGGCTTCGTTCCAGTTCCTCCCCAGCGGCCGGAGGCAGCGCAAGTTAAATCGGTGCTCCCGATCGAACGGGAGCACCGGTAACAGCGGCGGGAGGCGGCGGGAGGGGGGACGTCCCCTCCCGCTCCTCCGGCATAACAGCCGAGCGGCTTTTAGCCGCATCGGTTGTTATGGCTGGATAGCCAATCGCCCGCTGAACAAAATGGTACCGGGATGATGCCTGCAGGTGCGGGCATCATCCCGGTATACCCCCCGGAAGCCGAGTACGCACATCTGCGTACGCTCGGCGGGAAGGTGTTAATGAATAATAGAATTTGTATTGCATTATATATTTCATTTCACAGTTCTGTGTGTTTGGAATATATATACCCCCCCGTGACCAAACATTCACTAGGACACTATACACCATTTTTATTTATATAGGATTATAGGGTAAGAACCCCTTTAACCACATGGTTTCATATTCCCACACTGATTTATCACATTGCCTGGCGTAATAACAGCACTTTCACCTGAAAAGTGTGACTCACCAGGAGGTTCACCCTTCAGGTGATGGGCAGCGCCACCCCCCCCCCATATATTTTTAACATTATTGGTGCCCCAAATCTGGAGCCCCCTAGGGGAGGCCGCAGCCCAGCCTATACCTAAGCGTGGAAATATACCAATTTATACAGGTTTTCTTCTAAGACTGTCCTGTATTTGGCTCTATCCATCTTCCCATCAACTCTATCCAGCTTCCCTGCCCCTGCTGAAGAAAAGCAACCCCACAACATGATGCTGCCACCACCATGTTTCACAGTGGGGATGATGTGTTCAGGGTGATGTGCAGTGTTAGTTTTCCCCCACACATAGTGTTTTGCTTTTAGGCCAAAAAGTTCAAGTTTGGTCTCATCTGACCAGAGCACCTTCTTCCACATGTTTGCAGTTTGCGAGAAGCCATGTGGGGGACACAGCAAACAGGACTTCTTATGTCTTTCTTTCAGCAATGTCTTTCTTCTCTTCACTCTTCTATAAAGGTCAGATTTTTGTGGAGAGCACGACTAATAGTTGTCCTGTGGACAGATTCTCCCACCTGAGCTGTGGATCTCCATAGTTGCCAACTGTCCCGAATTTCGCGGGACATTTCCACCATTAGAACATTTGTCCCGAATTTATTTTGTCCCGGGAAATGTCCCGCAAAATTCGGTTTGTCACGGGAAATTGAATTTCCCGTTTTTTTGCCGCCGGCCGCCCACCCCCGCTGCTAGTGTGTGTTTGTGTCAGTGAAGGGCAGTGGGCGGCGCCACAACGGCGGCCAGTATGTCAATGTGTATGTCGGAGCGGGGGCTAGTCAGATCTGTCGGGGCCAGTTGGATGGGGGCCAGTCGGATGTCGGGGGCCAGTCGGATGTTGGGGGCCAGTGACAGTCATGGTATGTGGCCAGTCTCTGAATGTGGGGGGCCAGTCTCTGAATGTGGGGGGCCAGTCTCTGAATGTGGGGGGCCAGTCTGTGAATGTGGGGGCCAGTGGTATGTTGGGGGCCAGTCTGTGGATGTGGGGGGCCAGTCTGTGGATGTGGGGGCCAGTCTGTGGATGTTGGGGGCCAGTTGTATGTCGGGGGCCAGTCTGGAGATGTGGATGTCGGGGCGGGGCCAGTCGGATGTCAGGGGCCAGTCGGATGTTGGGGGCCAGTGACAGTCATGGTATGTGGCCAGTCTGTGAATCTGGGGGTCCAGTCTTTGAATGTGGGGTCCAGTCTGTGAATGTGGGGGCCAGTGGTATGTCGAGGGCCAGTCTGTGGATGTGGGGGCCAGTCTGTGGATGTCGGGGGCCAGTTGTATGTCGGGGGCCAGTCTGTGGATGTTGGGGGGCCCGTGGTATGTCGGGGGTCAGTCTGGAGATGTGGATGTCAGGGCGGGGGCCAGTCAGATGTCGGGGGCCAGTGACAGTCATGGTATGTGGCCAGTCTGTGAATGTGGGGGTCCAGTCTGTGAATGTGGGGGACCAGTCTGTGGATGTCGGGGGCCAGTTGTATGTCGGGGGCCAGTCTGTGGATGTTGGGGGGCCAGTGGTATGTCGGGGGCCGGTCTGTGGAGTATGTGGGGGCCGGTCTGTGGAGTATGTGGGGGCAGGTCTGTGGAGTATGTGGGGGCCGGTCTGTGGAGTATGTGGGGGCCGGTCTGTGGAGTATGTGGGGGCCGGTCTGTGGAGTATGTGGGGGCCGGTCTGTGGAGTATGTGGGGGCAGGTCTGTGGAGTATGTGGGGGCAGGTCTGTGCAGGATGGGGGGGGGCGGTCTGTGCAGGATGTGGGGGGGCCAGTCTGTGGTTGTCAGAGGGACATCAGATGTAAGGAGGGGCTCCGCTGATGGACACAGATGTGAGGAAGGTACCTCTGATGGGGCACCTGATGTAAGGACAGACTCCGCTTGGGACACCTGATGGCATCTGGTGGCAGGCAACGTGGCTAGTGACGCGTGCATGGCTACCACTGATTCTACATTATGGGGAATGATTTAATTTCATATTACAATGTAATAATAGAAATAATGCGCTTCAATCATCCTGACACCATAACAATCATGGTGCCGGGATGATTGAAGCGCCAACACCAGGTATTTGGAGTATCTTTATCTGCTGATTGTCAAACTCTGGAAAACACATATTGCTATTGTGGTGTAGGATTGGGGGGCTGCTGTCCCTCCTTTCCCTCCCCCCCTCCTCTCTCTATCCCCCTCCTTTCCCTCTCTCCATCCCCCTCATTTCCCTCTCTCCATCCCCCTCATTTCCCTCTCTCCATCCCCCTCATTTTCCTCTCTCCATCCCCCTCTTTTCCCTCTCTCCATCCCCCTCCTTTCCCTCTCCATCCCGCATTCATCTCAGACTCTAACCACACCCCTTTGAGCCACGCCCCATGTAAGCCACGCCCACCATTTTGCGTAAACCATGCCCATTTTCCGCCACGGCGCGCGCCACATTTTTACCTTTTCCTATGCCACACCTATAAACGCATGCCCCGCCCCTAATTATACCACAACTCAGCCCACTGCCAAAAAAGTGTCCCGAATTTTTTTTTTTTTACAATGTTGGCAACTATGGATCTCTGCAGCTCCTCCAGAGTTACCATGGGCCTTTTGGCTGCTTCTCTGATGAATGCTCTCCTTGCCCGGCCTGTCAATTTAGGTGGACAGCCATGTCTTGGTAGGTTTGCAGTTGTGCCATACTCTTTCCATTTTCAGATGATGGATTGAATAGTGCTCTGTGAGATGTTCAAAGCTTGGGATATTTTTATATAAGCTAACCCTGCTTTAAACTTCTCCAAAACTTTATCCTTGACCTGTCTGGTGTGTTCCTTTGGCCTTCATGATTGTTTTTTTTCACTAAGGTTCTCTAACAAACCTCTGAGGGCTTTAGAGACAGGTGGACTCTGTTTACTAATTAGGTGACTTCTCAAGGCAATTGGTTCCACTAGATTTTAATTAGGGGTATTGGTGTAAAGGGGGCTGAATACAAATGCACGCCCCATTTTTTAAATATTTATTTGTGTAAAAAAAAGGTTGAAACACATTTATCATTTTCCTTCCACTTCACAATTATGTGCCACTTTGTGTTGGTCCACCACATAAAATCCCAATAAAAGGCATTTACGGTACGTTTTTGGTTGTAACATGACAAAATGTGGAAAATTTCAAGGGGTATGAATACTTTTTCAAGGCACTGTATATATACCCAACTGTACACTTCAGCCCCGGGAAGATTTTACCCCTTAATGATTTTTTGCGATTCGGCACTGCGTCACTTTAACTGACAATTGCGCGGTTGTGCGATGTTCCACCCAAACAAATTTGAGGTCCTTTTTTCCACACAAATAGAGCTTTCTTTTGGTGGTATTTAATCATCTCTGCGGTTTTTATCTTTTGCGCTATAAACAAAAAAAAGCATTTTTTTTTACTTTTTGCTATAATTAATATCCCCCGAAAATATATTAAAAAAACACATTTCTTTCGCAGTTTAGGCTGCATTCACACCTGAGCGTAGCGCGTTTGAGCGTTTTTACCGGCGTTTTGTCGCGCGTATTCGCGCGTTTGCATACAGCGTTTTCCGGCGTTTTTTTACTTCGCGGTTTTTTTTCAGCCAATAGGAAAAATATTCATCTCTTTTTTCATCTGCTTCCTGAGTACTGTACTTAATGTACTTCCGGTTCAGCATTGTGCTCCCTGCTCAATATCTACTATCTACTACAAAGATGAGTGACGATGAGATGGCATGTTTTGTGGCAGCATCCGCTGTTGCCACATTTTTTCGGCATGAACAACAGAGGAGGAAGAAGAGGGCACGCAGATATTGGATCCACCCCGTAATTGCCGATCGGGAAGAGAGAGGGCAATTTTGGGTTATGTACAGTGACCTACGTGACCATGAAGATAAATTTTTGGACTACACCAGGATGTCCATAAAAAGGTTAGTCAAAATAGTTGGATTCATTATGTTTGACATTGTTCCTGTCTTATTTTATAACGTCCACTAATAAACGCCATATTTGTTATTTTTTTTTTACAGCTTTGATGAGTTACTGGGTTTACTCAGTAGTCGGTTGCAGCGAATGGACACATATTTTCGGAACAGTATACCCCCTGTGGAACGACTAATTATCACACTGAGGTAATATTTTCATATTTCTATTTAATTTTTTAACCACTTACCACCTCACGCCAATGTACATCGGCAGAATGGCACGGCTGGGCACAAGCACATACCTGTACGTTGCTCAGTGCCCAGCCGTGGATCGGGAGTGCCCCACCGGTGGTGCGTTCCTGACCCGGTCGCGGGACCAGCAGACCTGATCGCCGCTGGTGTCCCGCAATCGGGTCACAGAGCTGAAGAACGAGGAGAGATCCGAGTAGACAAACCTCTCCCCGTGCTTCCTACTGTGGCTGTCACCGATCGGAAAGACAATCAGTGACGTCACATGCCAGGCCACGCCCACTAAAATAAATAAACACATAACGTCATACATAACACCTACACTGCCCCCTAGTGGTTAACACCTTCATGCCAGTGTCCAAAAATGTGTTAAAAATGTCGCAGTTACAATAAAAATCGCTGATCGCCACCATTACAGGAAAAAAAAAAAAGATAAAAATGCTATAAAACTATCCCCTATAAAGGACATACATTTTTTTTTGGAGCCACGTTGCACGACCGCGCAACTGTAGCGACGCAGTGCCGAATCACGAAAAGGGGCCTGGTCCTTTGGCTGCAAATTGGATTGGGGCTTAACTGAGATTAATGAAGAACCTAATATGAATAATTTTTTATATGCGTAAAATAAACACCAATCACACATAAAAAATATTACTGAAATATAACTTTTTCTGTTATAACTTTTTCTGTTCGTTTGTTCGTTTTGCACATATACCGCTCAACAAAGAAATAGAGCTAACGTAGCTCATAAACCAAAAAAAAATAATTAGAGGCAATGGAATGTTTGGGAGCAGTTAACTCCCTCATTGGGTGTATTCACCACATTCATTGCATGGCCATATTGTGACCAGGTGGAGGTAGAGGGATTCTCATTTTGCTGCCAATTAGAAGGTGGTGGTGGGGTTGGCAGAGGAAAGTAATTTGAAGGTGGTGGTGTTGGCAGAGGAAGGTAATGAGAGGATGGTGGTGCTGGCAGATGGGGCGGGGGGTGATTTGCATAGGGACCATAAGGTGGCTGAGGCTCTGAGGGCCTATATGTGGAGGTTGGTGGTATAAAAGTCGCAATATAGCATATGGTACCTGCCAACTTGTCTGCCTGGAGTTCTGATGGTACCTTCTCCATCAGACCTTCCAGACATCTTGCAGAAACCTGCACATGAGACCTGTTGCTGTTCATTTTTTCTGACATACTGGTCATAATGTCCAGCATGCGGTTGAAGTCAGGTTCAGGAGCCTTCCTTCTTGTTGCTCTAGCAGGTACACGAGCAGAAATGGATAGTGGGGACTCCTCATCTCCCACATGTGTCTCAGATGTAGACCGTGCTGGAGTCGACAATTGGCTCTCCAGATCTCGGCCTGCTTGATCACTTGATGCTTGGCTTGCTTGCTGACTTTGATCACTTGATGCTTGGCTTGCTTGCTGACTTTGATCACCTGATGCTTGGCTTGCTTGCTGACTAGCATCTGTGTCCAAATCATCATTTGGATTACTGTCCTCCCAGCAGTTTTCAGTCCTGAAAATAGAATTGAATTATTATAACTTTCTCTTTGCATTTTGTTTAAAGCGGAGGTCCACCCTAAAATGGACCTCCGCTCATCGGAATCCCCCCCCTCCGGCGCCACAATCGGCACCTTTCAGGGGGGAGGGGGGTGTAGTTACCTGGATAATCCAGGTAACTGCACCCACTTCCGGGCTAGCTCTCTGCGGAACGGGGCGTACGTTCCGCAGCGCCCGCCCCCTTCAGCAAGTGCCCCGCTGCCTGCTGGGAAACACACAGCTCCCAGAGGCAGCGGGGACCGTCCGGATTGCGCCGCGCGGCTCGCGCATGCGCAGTAGGGAACCGGGAAATGAAGCCGAAAGGCTCCATTTCCTGATTCCCATACCCAAGATGGCGGCGGGACCCGGCAGCCGAGCGAGCGATCAGCTTCGGGTGCCGACATCGCGGGCGCGCTGGACAGGTAAGTGTCACTATTTAAAAGTCAGCAGCTGCAGTATTTGTAGCTGCTGGCTTTTAAAAAAAATAAAAAAAAACGCGGAGTCCCGGTGGACTCCCGCTTTAATGACATTCGTACAGATGATAGCTTACCGCCCTAAAGCCAGCAATGGCCGAAGGAATTCCATTTCTTTTGCATGCAGATAATCTCTCGGAGCACATGCCCCAGATCCACTCCTAAATTCCCTTTGCAGTCTTCGATGTCGAGTGTAGGCATCACGTATACTCTTCCACTTTATTTTGAGCAGTTTAACTGTTAAAAAACACATAAAAATATATATGTTTATTTCTTTGTAGGTACCTAGCAACCGGACAATCTTTATCGAGTATACACTATTTCGTGTTGGAAAATCCACAGCAAGTTACATAATTCGTGACACTTGCTCTGCTATTTATGACATACTAAGGATATTGTTTTCAAAAAACCTACAGCGGAAGATTGGTCAAGGATCTCAGATGTTTTCTGGCAACGCTGCAACTTCCCCAACTGTGTTGGAGCCATCGATGGGAAACATATTCGCATCGTAAAGCCCATGGGTAGCGGAAGCCAGTATTTTAATTATAAGAAATATTTTTCTTTTGTGTTAATGGCAGTGGCTGATGCTAATTATTGCTTCAGCTACATTGGATCATATGGCAGCAGCGCTGACTCTGCTATTTTTTCACATTCATCATTGGGACACCTGCTGCGCAACAATTCTCTGGACCTTCCAGAAAACAGGCCACTCCCTGGCACAAATGGCCCTCCCCAGTGTTTTTGTTGGAGATGAGTGAGCATCTTCTACGGCCTTACTCGGGGCACAACCTTACTGAACAGAGGAGTGTGTTTAATTATAGACTAACACGAGCACGTCGCGTTGTCGAATGTGCATTTGGCATATTGGCAAACAAATGGCGGGTACTGCACACTCCCATTGTTCTGAACATGCAAAATGCAGTTTGTGTTGTTAAAGCTGCATGTGCCTTGCATAATTTTGTTCGCCAGCGGGATGGATTTGACTTCGAGGACCCAGTACATGAGAACATGGAAAGAGCTCGTTGGACCGGTGTTCGTGGAAGCAGACAAGGGACACAGGTCAGGGATCAATTTGCCTCCTACTTCATGTCTCCAGCAGGACAGGTCCCATGGCAGCTTGAGACAATATAATAAATTAAAAACTTTAGTTCTTTGTAAATACGACCATATACTATGCTGTACTGATTTATTAATAAAAATGCTTGATGTATTGATAAGAAGTCCCATGTTTTTTTTTTTTTTTTTTAAGATATATATTTATCTTTGTGTGCAGTATCCTTCCAATATCCACTAGGGGTCAGAGTGTGTCATCATGTATTT
The DNA here is from genome assembly GCF_037356315.1 of Lithobates pipiens. Taxonomy (NCBI): domain Eukaryota; kingdom Metazoa; phylum Chordata; class Amphibia; order Anura; family Ranidae; genus Lithobates; species Lithobates pipiens. The sequence continues at coordinate 88,452,710 of NW_027507685.1, forward strand.
ATGACATTCTGCTAATACTATACTCATACTCCCATGCATAGGCCCCTTTCACACTGTGGCATTGTTCAGGCGATAGCAGTGAAGGAGCGGTGTATTCACTAGCTAGCGCACCGCTCCAGTGTAAAAGCCCTCCGGCTTTCACAATGGAGAGAAAGGAGCCTGTATAGCACCTGAAAAAGCAACTCCTTTCACTGCACTGTGAAAGCAGGAGTGCTGGAGCAGTGCACTAGCAGGACGGTAAAAAAAGTCCTTCTAGCAGCATCTTTGGAGCGGTGAATACCGCTCCTACCCAGTGAAATCAATGGGCCAGCGTGGCTATACCACCGGCAAAGCGCCGCTGCTAGCGGCCGCTAGAACCCTGGCAAAGGGCCGCTGCAGCGGTGCTTTGTGTGCGATTTTAACCCTTTTTCGGCCACTAGCGGGGGTTAAATCTGCCCTGCTAGCGGCCGCTAGAATGCTGGCAAAGGGCCGCTGCAGCGGTGCTTTGTGTGCGATTTTAACCCTTTTTAGGCCGCTAGCGGGGATAAAAACCGCCCCTGCTAGCGGCCGCTAGAACCCTGGCAAAGGGCCGCTGCAGCGGTGCTTTGTGTGCAATTGCGGCCCTTTGCCAGCGTTCTAGCGGCCGCTAGCAGGGCGGTTTTAACCCCCGCTAGCGGCCGAAAAAGGGTTAATGCAGCGGTGCTTTGGGTGCGATTTTAACTCTTTTTTGGCCGCTAGCGGTGGTTAAAACCGCCCTGCTAGCGGCCGCCAGAACGCTGGCAAAGGGCCGCTGCAGCGGTGCTTTGTGTGCGATTTTAACCCTTTTTCGGCCACTAGCGGTGGTTAAAACCGCCCTGCTAGCGGCCGCCAGAACGCTGGCAAAGGGCCGCTGCAGTGGTGCTTTGTGTGCGATTTTAACCCTTTTTCAGCCACTAGCGGGGGTTAAATCCTCCGTGCTAGCGGCCGCTAGAACGCTGGCAAAGCGCCGCTGCAGCGATGCTTTGTGTGCGATTGTAACCCTTTTTCGGCCGATAGCGGGGGTTAAAACAGCCCCACTAGCGGCCGCATACCGCAAACAAAACGACGGCAAAGCGCCAACCCACCAACACCCGCACTGCCCCAGTGTGAAAGGGGCCTTATAATGTACTAATCATCCTATTATGTCCCTAATGTGGTTATGTTTGCAGGGGTTTCTCTTACCTTTCTCATCCTTCACATGGCCAGTTAGGTCTGCCCAGTTTGTAAAAACTTGGATGGCAATCTGGTTCCATGCCCTCCTCTTGCTCGCTCGCAGTTTGTAGCATGAATCTCTAGTATCATACAGACAGGGGTGCTCCTTCACCATTCTTATGAAGCTTTCCTGATCTAGGAGACATACTGTCTCATCCAGTTCTCCTTCCATATTGCTGGTCTCCATGTGAGCTAAAAATGGTGATCTGTGCACTTCCTGTGTATTTTTTATGTCCTTTATATCATTTCCTTATGTAAATTATGTAAATTATATTTTCTCTTGAGCAAATACAGCGACAAAACGCCCGTAGAAACGCTCGTTGTCGCACTACACGCTTGAATCGAGCGTTTCCATTCGTTTCTATGGGAATAAAAACACCCAAATCAGCCCAATTCGCGTGGCAAAAAAGGGTTCGGAACTTGTATGAGCTTCAGACGTAGGGCTTCAGGCGACTTGGAGTGGAGATGTGAACCATCTCCATTGAGAATAATGGATTTTTTCCCCTCCAGCGTTTTGTAGCTTCAGGCGTCAAGCTACAAAACGCTCAGGTGTGAATGGGGTCTTGGGCCGATATGTATTCTTCTACATATTTTTGGTAAAAAAAAGCAATTAGCGTACATTGATTGGTTTGCGCAACGTATAGCGTCTACAAAATAGGAAATTTTTCTTATTAATATTATTCTTTTTTTATAAGTAATGGCGGCGATCTGCAATTTTTATCGTGACTGTGACATTGCGGCGGACAGATCGGACACTTTTGACACTACTTTGGGACCATTGGCATTTATATAGCGATCAGAGATAAAAATAGCCACTGATTAGTGTATACAATGTCACTGGCAGGAAGGAGGTTAAACACTAGGGGGCGATCGAGGGGTTTAATGTGTTCCCTCAGCGTGTTCTAACTGTGGGGGGGATGGGCTACCTAGGACATGACAGAGATCACTGCGCCCGATGATAGGGAACAGTAGCTCCCTGTCTTTTTGCTAGTCAGAACAGGGAAATCCTTGTTGCGATAGCGGGCCACCGGTGGACATCAAGTCCACGGGACCCGCGGGCACATTAGCGTGGCATGCCTGCGCGGCGTGCACCTGCTATCCCAGGATTACGAAAAGACGTACGAGTACACCCTTTTGCTCTCCCGGTAGCGTTAAAAAATACTTTTGAATTGACAAATTGAGAGATATTTTAATCATGTAGGTGATATTATCTTGCACACAATTTTTTCATGGTGTACCCCAATATCCTTTGTGTGGTTGTTGGGGGGGGGGGGAGGGTTCTTGTGGGCGATTTTATGTTTTTTTTAGATGTATTTTTTTAAAGAGTAAATTTCATAACATTTTTGTCAATTTACATTTTTGTCGAAAACCTATAAAAAAATTATTTTGTGATCACATAGTTAGAGATCTCTTGTGTACAGCTTTAACTTCTAAGCTGATTCAAGGTGATCTGTCCTCTAAGACAATAAAAACATAGAGAAATGACGGCCAAAAAAAGACCAAGTGGCCCATCGAGTCTGCCAATTTCATTTATTTATTTTAGTTTATAAATGTTTTTTTTTTGTTTATTAACTTTTTGTTTCAAATATTTTTATTTATTGAAATAATGCAGATATACATACATCAAATACTGAGTATAGCACATTCAGAGAGTAGGGTGGTACAAATACAAAGTGCAGTAATATATGACTCAGCAAAGAAGTACTAAAACACAAGTAATTGCATATAGAGAAGTAGACACATGCAGGTCTGAGAAAATCATAGATAGAGAATGACCTACATATGTCGACTCGGGAACTCATCCATTGTGTAGGCTTTCTAGGGGGTTGTTCCCCGACCACTCACCCCCATGGGGAGCAAGCTGTGAGTGGGGGGGGGGGGGAACACCCAGCGTGTCTAAGAGGGAAAGAAGCAATCAAGGGGGTAGGAAAGATCTCTGTTGGAGGTAGTTTTATTAGGCCGCGTACACACGGGCGGACTGTCCGTCCAACTAAGTCCGTCAGACAATCCGACAGACAGTCCATCCTACTTTTGAATGAACGGACTTGACCACACACGATGAACAGACAGTCCGCTGAAAGCTTGCGCGATGACGTGTACAGCACGTACGACGGGACTAGAAATACGACGTCCAATACACTGCAATGCAACCTTCGACCGTTTAAATCCTTTCTGAGCATGCGCCATACTTAGTCCGTCCAACTTGCCTACTCACGAGCGGACTGTCTGCTGAAACCAAGTTTGGACGGACAATATTACGGAAATTCCGAAAGACTTAGTCCGCCAGACTGTCCGCTGAAAAGTCCGCCCGTGTGTACGCGGCCTTAGTTGCGGTTCATCTACTGTATGAACGTCAAGAGAAGATAATTAAAAGATAAAGTATAATGCAATGTAGCCTCTCCGGAGCGGAGATATACTCCGTAGGATGGAGAACATGGGTGAAATATTAAGGTGGTAAAATGAGGTACCTGACTAGGGGTATGAGATGCATTCAAAGGGAGGTCACCTGCAAGTGATGTATTTGGGATGAAGGTTAAATAGGTTGTTTGGAAGAACTAGAGGGTAATGATGGGCCTAAACAGTAGGGGGAGGGGGTGTCCTGTTGCGACCTTGGAGGCCCAAGTGTACTATGGTATGTCATGGGGGAAGGGGTGAGGGAGTAGTGGATCGTGTGGAGGATCTGAAATGAAGCCAGCATCCAAATAGTAGAGAATTTGGTGTGTCTGTCCTATAAGCAAACCTGTAGGAAATTTCTTTGGGCTTCCAGGACCCCCTGAACGAGCTGGGACCAGGGCCGGCGCTACCACTAGGCGAAGTAGGCAGCCGCCTAGGGCGCACTACCACCTAGGGCGCAACTACGGCCTCTGCCCAGTGTGAGCTCCTCTTCTGCTCTCTCGCCCCCCCTGTGGTGTTCCACCGGCGCCACCAATCCCCCATGTTTCCCACTGAGTGCCCCACCGTACTCATCTCACAGCGCCGCTCCGGGACTCCTTTGCTCCAGCCTGTCCCTCTGGAGCGGCGCTGTGTGTCTGTGTGAGTGCAGCGGAGGGGCGGGGCTCGGCGGAGATGGGAGCTTCGAGAGGTCGGTCAGCTGACCTCCTGCCCGGCGGGGACATCATGGAGCGGGGTTGACGGCGCTGGCCTGGTCCCGGCGGGGATATGATGGAGGCGGAGCGGATGGATGGCGCTGGTGTGGCCCCGGCGGAGCGGGTGGACGGCGCTGGTGTGGCCCCGGCGGAGCGGATGGATGGCGCTGGCGTGGCCCCGGCGGAGCGGGTGGACGGCGCTGGCAGTGCGGAGGAGTCGGAGAGGCCCGGTGGGATGATGGTCGCTGAAGGCAGCATCAAAGAGCAGAGGTAAGGAGGAGGATGGATCCATTGAGCTGTATGGAGGGGGTTTGTGTGTGAGTAATGCAGGAAGTAGGAGTCAGGTAGGTCAGTGTGATGTGTGTCAGTGTCATGCCAGTGTGGTGTGTCTGTGTATGTGTCATGTCAGTGTGATGTGTCTGTGTATGTGTCATGCCAGTGTGATGTGTCTGTGTATGTGTCATGTCAGTGTAATGTGTCTGTGTATGTGTCATGTCAGTGTGATGTGTCTGTGTATGTGTCATGTCAGTGTGATGTGTCTGTGTATGTGTCATGTCAGTGTAATGTGTCAGTGTATGTGTCATGTCAGTGTAATGTGTCAGTGTATGTGTCATGTCAGTGTGATGTGTCAGTGTATGTGTCATGTCAGTGTAATGTGTCAGTGTATGTGTCATGTCAGTGTAATGTGTCTGTGTATGTGTCATGTCAGTGTGATGTGTCTGTGTATGTGTCATGTCAGTGTAATGTGTCTGTGTATGTGTCATGTCAGTGTAATGTGTCAGTGTATGTGTCATGTCAGTGTAATGTGTCAGTGTATGTGTCATGTCAGTGTAATGTGTCAGTGTATGTGTCATGTCAGTGTAATGTGTCAGTGTATGTGTCGTGCCAGTGTGATGTGTCAGTGTATGTGTCGTGTCAGTGTAATGTGTCAGTGTAATGTGTCAGTGTATGTGTCGTGTCAGTGTAATGTGTCAGTGTATGTGTCATGTCAGTGTAATGTGTCAGTGTATGTGTCATGTCAGTGTAATGTGTCAGTGTATGTGTCATGCCAGTGTGATGTGTCAGTGTATGTGTCATGCCAGTGTGATGTGTCAGTGTATGTGTCGTGTCAGTGTATGTGTCATGTCAGTGTAATGTGTCAGTGTATGTGTCATGTCAGTGTAATGTGTCAGTGTATGTGTCATGTCAGTGTAATGTGTCAGTGTATGTGTCATGCCAGTGTGATGTGTCAGTGTATGTGTCATGTCAGTGTAATGTGTCAGTGTATGTGTCATGTCAGTGTGATGTGTCTGTGTATGTGTCGTGTCAGTGTATGTGTCATGTCAGTGTAATGTGTCAGTGTATGTGTCATGTCAGTGTAATGTGTCTGTGTATGTGTCATGTCAGTGTGATGTGTCTGTGTATGTGTCGTGTCAGTGTATGTGTCATGTCAGTGGGATGTGTCTGTGTATGTGTCATGTCAGTGTGATGTGTCTGTGTATGTGTCATGCCAGTGTGATGTGTCTGTGTATGTGTCATGCCAGTGTGATGTGTCTGTGTATGTGTCATGCCAGTGTGATGTGTCTGTGTATGTGTCATGCCAGTGTGATGCGTCAGTGTATGTGTCGTGTCAGTGTATGTGTCATGCCAGTGTGATGTGTCGTGTCAGTGTATGTGTCGTGTCAGTGTAATGTGTCAGTGTATGTGTCGTGTCAGTGTATGTGTCATGTCAGTGTATGCGTCAGTGTATGCGTCAGTGCCATTGTATGTGTCAGGGTATGTGTTTTCAGGGTATGTGTTTTCAGGGTATGTGTTTTCAGGGTATGTGTTTTCAGGGTATGTGTTTTCAGGGTATGTGTTTTCAGGATATTTGTTTTTAGTGTAGGTGTCAGCGTGATGGTCAGTGTAGGTGTCAGCGTGATGGTCAGTGTAGGTGTCAGCGTGATGGTCAGTGTAGGTGTCAGCGTGATGGTCAGTGTAGGTGTCAGCGTGATGGTCAGTGTAATTGGCAGTGTAGGTGCCAGGTGGGTTGGTGTAATTTTCAGGTGGGTCAGTGTAGGGGTCAGTGTGATGTGAGTAGTGCAGGAAGTAGGAGTCAGGTGGATTAGTTTATGTGTCAGGGGGTCAGTGTAGGGGTCAGATAGGTCATGTGTAGCAAGGGCAGGGTAAGGTGGAGTCATGGGCGCAGCCGGGGGGGGGGGGGGCGGCAAAATTAGGTTTTCGCCTAGGGTGTCAACGATCCTTGCACCAGCCCTGGCTGGGACCGAATGGTGTTACCTAAATCACTCGGAGGCCTTGGACTTCCAGATCTCCAAAAATATCACTGGGCTTGCCATCTAACCAGGATAGTGGACTGGCACAAACACCACCATACTAAAGACTGGATTCAGTTGGAAAATTCCTTTGCGGCCCTCCCATTACCAAATGTCCCTTGGATTCTTCCTAAATTGTGGCCCCTGGCTTACACATCACACCCACTCATAGGAGCCACGATTGCTGTCTTCAAACAGGCGTGTAAAACGCTCGTACTCGCCCCATCTCCCAGCCCCATGACCCCGCTGGACAACAATCCGGATTTTCCCCCACTTTTACCTTTGAAAGACCAGACCAAAGCGATGCGCTCTCTTCATGCCAGGGCACAATCCTTTTTCAACGGTGGGACCTTCCTATCTCACCCCTCACTGACTGAGGCCCTACCTGCATTCCACATCCCTCTTTACAAATACTTCCAATTGAGACACTTCTTCCATGCCTCCAAGCACTCTTCTCTCTGGCACAGAGATTACACCCCATTTGAACTGCTGTGCAACAGCACTGAACCCCAAGGTTCACCTAATTTCTACCATCTACACACTTCTGTTCTCACAATATAAGTTTAAGGATGACAGACAAATCAAACAATGGGAAACAGACCTCTCAGTAACACTTATCCTTGGCGAATGGGAATGCATTTTTACACTTACCGTATACACAAAGGCTCAGTTGACGTCTCCACCCAGGAGAACATATACAAACTATTCTCCAAATGGTACAGGACCCCTGATAAGTTCCATTGCTTCCACCCATCGGTCCCACCAACATGCTGGAGATTTCACGTGGCCTGCAGCACTCTGCTTCATATCTGGTGGGAATGCCCGCTGCAGCCCTTCCTGTGCCCCATGTCCCAGTCTGCAGTCCCTGTCTGTGGGAAGTTGTGTTGTTGATGCTTGGTACGGTACCTTGCATGCCAGCAGGATATCCATGATGGGCAGCAGCAGGCAGGGTCTGTTCTCGTTTTGGATGGGGACGGTGCTCCTTCCAGAGGATCTGTCTGCTGTGAGATGGAGTGGTCCCTGGCCACCTGCACCTTCAGCCATCCTCATTTTCCGGCCCCAGGCAGCCTGTCCTCTAGTCTTGGGGAAGTGGAGAGCACTGGGTGGGAGTTGGAGAGAAGGGGGAGCGTACTAGAGAGTAGAGACTACTGGCGGGGTTGGAGAACACATGGGTGGGGGCAAAGAGCAAGGGGGAGTGGAGATCACAGATCACAGGGGTGGGTAGCAGAGAGCGCTGGGGGGGAACTTGAGAGCACTGGGGGGCAATAAGAACAGGGGTAGAGAGCACGGTAGGCTGAGAGCAATGGGGGGGCTAAGAGTGTGGGGCGGTGAAGAGCACCGGGGGGCAGAAAAACAGGGGTGGAGAGCACGGGGGCTGGAGAGTACTGGGGGGTACAAAGAGCACCAGTGGGGGCCAGAAAGAACAGGGGTGGAAAGCACGGGGGACTGGAGAGCACTGGTAGGGGCAAAATGCAGGGGTGGAGAGCACGGAGGGTAGAGAGCACTGGGGAGGGCTGGTGAGCACCAGGGGGGCAGAAAGGACAGGGGTGGGGAGAATGGGGGGGGCTGGAGAGCACTGGGGTGGGGGCTGGAGAGTGATGAGGAGAGGTGAAGAGCACTGGGGGGGGAAGAACGGGGTGAGAGCACGTAAGGGAAGCACTGGGGGGGAGAGAACAGCACTGGGGGGGAGAGAACAGCACTGGGGGGGAAAGAACAGGGGGGAGAGCACTGGGGGGAGAACGGGGGGGAGAGCACTGGGGAGGAGAACGGTGGGAGAGCACAGAGGGGAGAGGACTGGGGGGAGTAGAGAGCACTGTGGGGGGGGGAACAGGGGGGGAGCACTGGGGGGGGAGCACTGGGATGGTGGCTAGAGAAGGATGGGGAGAGCTGGAGAGCAGGGGGGGCAGGAGAGTGTGGTGGTGGAGGAGAGCACGGGGGGGGGGCAGGAGAGTATGGTGTGGTGAAGAACACTGGGGGAGCAGAAAAACAGGGGTGGAGAGCACGGGGGCTGGAGAGTACTGGGGGTGGTACAAAGAGCAGGGTGGAGTGGAGAGCACCAGTGGGGGCCAGAAAGAACAGGGGTGGAAAGCACTGGGGACTGGAGAGCACTATGGGGGGTGGAGAGCACATGGGTGGGGGCAGAATGCAGGGGGAGTGGAGAGTACAGGGGTGGGGAGTGGAAAGTGCTGGGGGGAGCCAAAAAGTACAGGGGTGGAGAGCACTGGGGGGGGGGGGACTGGAGAGCACCAGGGGGGCAGAAAGAACAGGGGTAGGGAAAATGGGGGACTGGAGAGCACTGGGGTGGGGGCTGGAGAGTGATGGGGAGAGCTGAAGAGCACTGGGGGGAGCACTGGGGGAAGTGGAAAGAAGAGGGGGTGGAGAAAGAACAGGGGGGAGAGCACTGGAGGGAGTGGAGAGCACTGGGGGGGAGAACAGGGGGGAGAGCACGGAGTTGAGAACAGGGGGGGAGAGGACTGGGGGGGAGCGGAGAACACTGTGGGGGGGGGAGAACAGGGGGAGCACTGGGATGGTGGCTAGAGAAGGATGGGGAGAGCTGGAAAGTCGGGGGGGGCAGCAAGAACAGGGGAGGAGAAAACTGTGAGGGGGGCAGGAGAGTGTGGTGGAGGAGAGAGGGGGGGCAGGAGAGTGTGGTGGTGGAGGAGAGCACGGGGGGGGGGGGGGGCAGGTAGCACAAGGTGAACTGGGGACAGTAAGATAAGTTGGATAGGAGGATTGGCAGGGCAGCCCCCCCCCCTCCTCCTCCTCCTATCCAGGCACTGTGGCACATAGGGCGGGCTGTACCTGCAGCATCTCCTTCTCTTGATCATAGTGCTGGATGGCTCTTTGTACTGCGGCCGCTCTGTAACATGGCCCCGCCCCCCCAGACCGGCTCGTGTGATAGGTGGAACGTTGATTCTCTTTACTATCACACGAGCTGGTCTGAGGGGGCGGGACTGTGTTACAGAGCGGCAGCAGTACACAGAGCCATTCAGCACTCTGATCCATAGGATTCGGAGAGAGCAGAGGATGCAGCCGCCAGCGGACAAAAAAAAAGAAAAAAAAAGTGAAAAAAATGCAGCATGGCGGCGGCTACGGCAGACACCTTGGGGATTCCGGGGGGGGGGGGGGACACTTGACCCCCCTTGCCCCCTGCTGCGGACGCCCATGGATCCAGCCATTTTGGTTAGGAGTCCACCAAAGGATCTCTCACATCACCACCCACACACCGACCTTTTCGCCAGGACATTACCTGTTACACCACACCTCTGAACCCTCTCGCTCATATAAAAAATCTCTGTCCCTACACCTCATCAATGCCGCCAACCTTTGCATCCCTATCTTGTGGGGACATGCTGCTCCCCCCCCCCCCACAATAGATGACTGGATCCGTAGGGTAGACAAGATAGCAAACATGGAAAAGCTGATTTGTCAAGCTCATGACAATCCTACTAAATTTTCTGCTACGTGGTCCTGCTGGCTCCACTATAGGACGACTAACTCTCCGAATACGTCCCCAGTCCCTGCTCCCCTCCCCCTTCCACCCTGCACTCCTACATATCATCGCCTCGTGAGTTCACGGGCTGATCTTATACTCCATACTCCTATTGACCTGCTAGAGGAACGTCATGGGTACATTTTTATAAGTAGTCACTGGATTCTCCCCTCCTCCTCTCCCTTCGCACCTATAACCGCCACATGCCCTTTGGGACCCGTCCCTATGTTCCATTGGACCATCTCAATACGAGCTATTATGTATAGTTATGCAGGCCCCCTCCCACTCACAGCAAGTTCCCGCAAGGGGTGATTGGGGTTAGGGTGGGCCTAGGATGGTCCCTATGAACTCGACCCCCCTTTATGTCCCTGCTCACCAGTCTAACCTTTCTATGTACTGAGGTTATTCCCTGCCCCCTCAAAGGCAGCAGCTGCTCACCTCATTACAAGCTGGCCATTTGCTACCCCTTACCACATTACCCTAGAATGTTTTTTTTCGCATTAGAATGGATGTTTACGACAATGTGATTCTGGTATCTAATGATTGTTTCCCATTATGTAATGATTAGCCTGTATTTGATACGCTGTAAAACTGTTAAAACTCAATAAAATATTATTTGAAAAAAAAAAAGTTAAAACGATAATAATAAAAAATGATTTGAAACAAATGAAATAAAATGCTGAACAGGAAGCGCATATATACTGTAAGTAAAATAAATTAAAAGTAAAAAAAGTATATAAAATAAAAGTTAAAACAATAATGATAAAAAATGATTCAAAAAAAATTTAAATACTGGCCAGGAAGCGCGTATATATTGTAAGTAAAAAAATAAATAAAAGTATATAAAATAAAAGTTGTAAAAATTGAAAAATGGTCTCACAAAAAAGTTCAAAATTATACTTTTACAATGTGCACCCTCATCCCAGTTGTGTAGAACTGAATGTTTGAGACCTCTGGTCTCCAAACAGAGGTGTCAGAAGAATGTGAAATATGGGACTATTGCGGTGCATATAAGTTAAATAATACATCACATGAAGAAAAAACAAGTTTTGCATAAAAAATGTAATACAGTTTATTTGAATAAAAACCATTACAGAATCCCACATATCCAGAGTTCATGAGTGAGGTATTTAGACTAGTTTCGCTTTTCAGCTTATTCAGGAGCTACCTACATCTAAAAATGCATCAATTATTCATAAATCTATAAGGAATATCTACAGAAAGTGATGAGAAATCACAAACAGTTTAAATAGATATAAGACCCCTTTCACACCACACCGCACCTTGCGTCGGCGGTAAAACGCCGCTATTTTTATCAATTACGGCGCTGCCCCATTGATTTCAATGGGCAGCAGCGGTGGAGGAGCGGTAAACACACCGCTCCTTCACCACTCCAAAGAAGCTGCTGGCAGGATTTTTTTCTGACGTTCTGCCAGCGCACCGCTGTAGTGTGAAAGCCCTCGGGGCTTTCACACTACACACAATGGTGCAGCTTCTTTAGGGCGTTTTGCAGGCGCTATTTCTAACACTATAGCGCCTGCAAAACGCACTGGTGTGAAAGGGGTCTTAGGGAGACAATTTACATAATAAAGAACAGACTCTTACCTAGACAACCCTGCCCCAGGATAGGCCAGAACCATGCAGGGGGAAGTCTCCCCCGGCGACTGGGAGGGATATAAAGCCCGGATGCCGATCAATATCTATATAAAAGTATTGGTATTCATTTAGATAAGGTAAAAATAAAAATAAATAAGAACTAAAAGGAAGAAGAGGGACACCTCAGGTGATAAAAGGTGCTAATCCGGTGATCCAGGTATGTATGACCAATAGTGGTCAGATGTTGTGACTTAATGGTGATGGAGGTAAGTGACAAGTAGAATCCGATATTGCGTGCACACAGGAATGGTGAAGAACTAAAAACCAAACAACCGTGAGTGCTAAACAAAACAATCAAAATTCAACCCACAGGGGTGGTAATATAAAACCAGTGATCACAGATGAGAATAAGGTGATCAGTGATAAAAGTGTGAAATGATGAAGGGGCATTATGGAGGGGACCCGGTATATATAATTATAATTACCAGTGTGAATTTACGACTCAATAAGTTAAACAAGCGAAGGATCCAGGGACAGAACTAAAGTTGGCCAGGGTAGGATGAAAAAAAACACAGCCTCACAGATCACATCAATGTGTGGGGTGGGCAGCTTCCAGATAAAGCACCACTGTAAGGTAGCGACCATCTATATCAGTACATAAATAAAAAAGTAATCAGTAAAAATTGGTATAGAGAGCAACAAACCTAATATGAATCATGACAAGTCCCTATGGTGCCAAAGATCTGGGTCATCCACTCACCGATCACTCGGATGCCAAGAAGGTCCTCTGGGTTCAGTCGGCATATAGGGACAGCGGCAATCACTGCCTTTTCATACCCCTCAATCCCTCATTGACCTCTGCGTCGCGTCGCCGGCGCATAACGTCATGGGGGGTCAGTGACTCGACAGTGTGCGCGTGTGGACGCACTCCGCGCATGCGCACTACAAGCCGGGACACCATAATCATGGCAAGCAGCCAAACAATGCCCTGCCGGATGGCGCACGTGCGGAACGTCCACACGCGCTGCTACGCCTGCAACCCCACGGCTCACACAGTGTAGCCAGGCTGCATGCGAGGGGGAAGAGACAAATGGACCCGCACATCGTTCTGTGACCGCTCACATGATTTCAACCCCTGAGCTCTTCTGAAACTCCCTATTTTTAGCACGTATAGGGAGAGGCCCCTCCTCTTTTCTCTCGATTATTTATGATGGAAACTGTATTATGATTTGTCCTTAATTTTTTACTTTGATACTAGAACTGTGATGCTTTGTGGTTTGGGGTGGTGGGCAGGTGGCGTGTATACGTGGACATTCTGGGCACTGAGCAGGCGGGTTCTTGTCCAGGAGTTCTGGGTGCATTGCTTACTGGACCGCCACCCCTCCCCACTAAATACAATTATGGATTGCACTATATTAGAATAATCGTATAGACAATGCTACCGCAGGGACAATTATTGGTTCCTGATTTTGTACATTATTTAACTGTCTATGTCATAGATAACTGTAGGGCTGTAACTAACGATTATTTTCATAATCGATTAGTTGGTCGATTATTGTTTTGATTAATCGGTTAATAACCTTTAAAAAAAAAGTGGGTCAAATTGACGCTCACTTTCAACCACAGTGATGGGAAAATTTGGAAATAGAAAACTGCTTCGTCAAAGGAATTTTCAGACAGTATATGTAATTTTCATTCAGAAATTCTATTCATTTTAAAAACAGAATGTTAATAACAAGTGAAAATGTCAAACAAAATTGTTTCATTCAGCGAATGTACAAAGATTTTTCTCTGAATATTCTCATCTGAAAATTGATCTGTGTGGCCAGCATAAGGCTCGGTACACACCTTTTCAGTTTTCTTTTGATCTGTTTCTGCAGTGCTTTTTGCTGTGCTTTTTTGATTTCTGTACACGTGATTTTACTGCAATTTGCATTTTTGTGGGCAGATTAAAAAACACAAATTGCTTCAAAAATGCATTACATGCTTTTCTGCAGCTTTTCCATTGAAGTATATTGAACCAATAAAGCACCATTTTGCATTTTAAAGTCCCTGATCCTTTCCAAATACGCATGCGAATGAAAAAAAGCAGAGATATGAACATGTCCCATAGGAAACCATGTAAATGAACTGTAGTGCGTTTCTGCAAAAAGCACCAATAAACATACATGTACATAATGTCGTAACATAATGGGTTAAAAAAGGCTAAAATTAGCCCTTTTTTTATAGGGAAAAAAAAAAGCAGATAATCACTACTTTAAGGGGTTCATTTTTTTTTTATGTAGAACTGTGAAAGTAATATTTACAGTAGTGATTATTTGCTCTTTTTGTACTATAAAGGGCTCATTTTAGTTTTTTTTTAACCCCATTATGTTACTGCCCGATTAATCGATTATGAAAATAGTAATCGATTAATTTCATAATCGATTAGTTGTTTCAGCCCTAGATAACTGTGCTTTATAATGTTGGCTTCATTAGTACTATCTGTTTTGTTAGCAGACTCTTGCCCCTTCTGGCCCTTCCCCCGACTGGCCTGAGCCTGTGGGTTTGTTTTCCCCCCTGACGACTGGTATGATTCGGGGGATCTGGTTGACAGCTCGCTATATGTGCGGGTCGTTCGTCTCTTCCCCCTCGCATGCAGCCTGGCTACACTGTGTGAGCCGTGGGGTTGCAGGCGCAGCGGCGCGTGCGGATGTTTCGCACGTGCGCCGTCCAGCCGGGCATTGTTTGCGTGGCTATGATTATGGTGTCCTGGCTTGTAGTGCGCGTGCGCGGATGCGTCCACACGCGCACACTGTCGAGTCACTGACCCCCCCATGATGTTATGCGCCGGCGACACGGCGCAGAGGTCAATGAGGGGTATGAAAAGGCCGCGATTGCCGCTGTCCCTATATGCCGACCGGACCCAGAGGACCTTCTTGGCATCCGAGTGATCGGTGAGTGGATGACCCAAATCTTTGGCACCATAGGGACTTGTTATGATTCATATTATGCTTGTTGCTCTCTATACCAATTTTTACTGATTACTTTTTTATTTATGTACTGATATAGATGGTCACTACCTTACAGTAGTGCTTTATCTGGAAGCTGCCCACCCCACACATTGATGTGATCTGTGAGGCTGTGGTTTTTTTCATCCTACCCTGGCCAACTTTAGTTCTGTCCCTGGATCCTTCACTTGTTTAACTTATTAACCACTTCAGCCCCGGACTAATTGTCAGCCTAAGGACCAGAGGTCTTTTTACAATTTCGCACTGCACTGCTTTAACTGGTAATTGCGCGGTCATGCAATGTTGTACCCAAACGAAATTTGCGTCCTTTTCTTCTCACAATTAGAGCTTTCTTTTGATGGTATTTGATTGCCTCTGCGATTTTTATTTTTTGCGATATAAATGGAAAAAGACCAAAAATTTTGAAAAAAAAAGATATTTTCTACTTTTTGTTATAAGAAAAATAGAATAAACTCAATTTTAGTCATACATTTAGGGCAAAATTTATTCAGCCACATTTCTTTAGTAAAAAAAATGTCAATAAGCGTATATTTATTGGAGTAAATTTTCTGGAATTTACACAGCTTTTAATTTATGACTGCCTATCTCATTTCCTGAGGTGCTAAAATGGCAGGGCAGTACAAACCTCTCCCAAATGACCCCATTTTGGAAAGTAGACACCCCAAGGAAATTGCTGAGGGGCATGTTGATCCCATTGAATATTTTTTTTTGTCCCAAGTGATTGAATAATGACACAAAAAAAAAGTTTACAAAAAGTTGTCACTAAATGATATATTGCTCACACATGCCATAGTTATATGTGGAATTGCACCCCAAAATGTATTCTGCTGCTTCTCCTGAGTACGGGGATACCACATATGTGGGACTTTTTGGGAGTCTAGCCGCGTACGGCACCCCGAAAACCAATCATTGCCTTCAGGATTTCTAAGGGTGCAAATTTTTGATTTCACTCCTCACTACCTATCACAGTTTCGAAGGCCATAAAATGCCAAAATAGCACAAACCCCCCCCCCAAATGACCCAATTTTGGAAAGTAAACACCCCAAGCTATTTACTGAGAGGCATGTTGAGTCCATGAAATATTTTATATTTTGCCACAAGTTGCAGGAATATTACAATTTTTTTTTTTTTTTTCACAAAGTTGTCACTAAATGATATATTGCTCACACATGCTATGAGCATTAGTGAAATTACACCCCAAAATAAATTCTGCTGCTTCTCCCGAGTACGGGGATACCACATGTGGGGGACTTTTTGGGAGCCTAGCCATGTACGGGACCACGAAAACCAAGCACTGCCTTCCAGATTTAAATATAAAACGCTACCAAAAGAAACTGTTAGCGATCGCAGGGATCAGGCCTGACTCTGCAAACGCTGCAGTTATGTGTTTAGTGTTTTGTAAGTGACAGTGATCGATCGATACTGCACATGGGTGGGCTGGGCGGAGGGGCAAAACGCAGGTGCTAGCAGGTATCTGGGCTGATCCTGCTAACAATGCTTTTTTTTGGAACCCTAAACTGCTGGGGACGCTAGTATAGATCTGATCAGATTCTATACCACTACGGGAGGTTTATGCTTTGCGCGTGGGTGTTAGCGGTACTGGCACTAACCTAGCGCTGCCTGGGGCAACGCAGACCCTGACCCTAAAACCTAATTGATATCACCTGCCGGGTGATCAGGGGTTAAACTTTTATTGGGTAATAAATGGTGGGTGCCCTGAAGCTATAAAAAGCAAACTAACTAACCAGAGTCACCACCCATAACACTTATACGGTGATCACTGGTGAAAGGGTTAACTAGGGGCAATCAGGGGGTTCAAATTTTTATTAGGTAGCATATGGGGGTCCCTGGCGCTATATAAAAACCTGACGGGGAACCTAAATAACTAACTGGCTAACCAGCGTCACCAGTGACACTTATACGGTGATCGCTGGTGAAAGGGTTAACTAGGGGCAATCAGGGGGTTAAAACCATTATTGGGTAGTATACGGGGGCACCTAGCGCTATAAAAACCTGGTGGTGAACCTAAAAAAATAACTAGCTACCTAGTGACACTAATGCAGCGGTCAGAAAAATTATCGCTTAGTGACACTGGCAAAAGGGGGTGAAAGGGTTAACTAGGGGCAATCAGGGGTTAAAACCATTATTGGGTAGTATATCGGGGTACCTAGCGCTATAAAAACCTGGCGGTGAACCTAAAAAAATAACTAGCTACCTAACGACACCAGTGACACTAATGCAGTGATCAGAAAAACGATCGCTTAGTGATACTGGCAAAAGGGGGTGAAAGGGTTAACTAGGGGCAATCAGGGGGTTAAAACCATTATTGGGTAGTATATGGGGGTACCTAGCGCTATGTAAAACCTGGCGGTGAACCTAAAAAAATAACTAGCTACTTAGCGGCACCAGTGACACTAATGCAGCGATCAGAAAAACGATCGCTTTAGTGACACTGGCAAAAGGGGGTGAAAGGGTTAACTAGGGGCAATCAGGGGTTAAAACCATTATTGGGTAGTATATCGGGGTACCTAGCGCTATAAAAACCTGGCGGTGAACCTAAATAAATAACTAGCTACTTAGCGGCACCAGTGACACTAATGCAGCGATCAGAAAAACGATCGCTTAGTGACACTGGCAAAAGGGGGTGAAAGGGTTAACTAGGGGCAATCAGGGGGTTAAAACCATTATTGGGTAGTATATGGGGGTACCTAGCGCTATGAAAACCTGGCGGTGAACCTAAAAAAATAACTAGCTACTTAGCGGCACCAGTGACACTAATGCAGCGATCAGAAAAACGATTGCTTAGTGACACTGGCAAAAGGGGGTGAAAGGGTTAACTCTAGGGGCAATCAGGGGGTTAAACCTTTATTGGGGGGTAGGGGGCTACCCTGGACCTAACACTAACTGCCCTGAAACTTTTTACTGTCACAACTGACACTGAATGCAGTGATCAGTAAATAAATGATCACTGCAATCAGTGACACTGTGACTGGGAGGGGGGTTTGTGTGCCTATGTGTGCCTACATGTCAGTGTAGTGTTTGGTGCACTTACTTTCAGTGTTCTCGTAGTCCGGTCAAAAAAAACGCCCAGAGGAGATTGACATCACTTCCTCCCTGCCTGTGTTTACTATACACAGCTGGAGGAAGCTTCTCATTCCCCAGGAGCGATCGAGAGGGGATGGCCAGAAACCAACGGCCATCCCCTCATCCCGGATCGCTCCTGAAGCGAAACAGACTGCCGCATCCAGTGGGAGGGGGTCCGATTGGACCCCCCACCCGCTGGAAGGCAAGCACGTACATGTACGTGCTTGTGCCTGTACATGCCGTTCTGATGACGTACATTGCCATGCGGCGGTCCTTAAGTGGTTAATTGAGTCGTAAATTCACACTGGCAATTATATATACCGGGTCCCCTCCATAATGCCCCTTCATCATTTCACACTTTTATCACTTATCACCTTATTCTCATCTGTGATCACAGGTTTTATATTACCACCCCTGTGGGTTGAATTTTGATTGTTTTGTTTATCACTCACGGTTGTTTGGTTTTTAGTTCTTCACCATTCCTGTGCACGCAATATCGGATTGTACTTGTCACTTACCTCCATCACCATTAAGTCACAACTTCTGACCACTATTGGTCATACATACCTGGATCACCCGATTAGCACCTTTTATCACCTGAGGTGTCCCTCTTCTTCCTTTTAGTTTTTATTTATTTTTCTTTTTACATTATCTAAATGAATACCAATACTTTTTTATAGATATTTGTAGGCATCCAGGCTTTATATCCCTCCCAGTCGCTGGGGGAGACTTCCCCCTGCATGATTCTGGCCTATCCTGGGGCAGGGTTGTCTAGGTAAGAGTCTGTTCTTTATTATGTAAATTGTCTCCCTAATATCTATTTAAACTGTTTGTGATTTCTCATCACTTTCTGTAGAGATTTCTTATAGATTTATGAATAATTGATGCATTTTTAGATGTAGGTAGTTCCTGAAGAAGCTGAAAAGGGAAACTAGTCGAAATACCTCACCTGCTCCATGAATTCTGGATATGTTGGATTCTGGTTTTTATTCAAATAAACTGTATTACATTTTTTTATCCAAAACTTGTTTTTTCTTCATGTGATGTATTATTTAACTTTTATGCCCCGCAATAGTCCCCTAGCTCACATTCTTCTGACACCTCTGTTTGGAGACCAGAGGTCTCAAACATTCAGTTCTATAAAATATAAGTTAAAACAATAATAAAAAATTATTCAAAACAAATGAAATAAAATACCGACCAGGAAGCGCGTATATACTGTAAGTAAAAAAATAAAAGTTAAAATAAAAGTATATAAAATAAAAGTTAAAAAAATAATAATAATAAAAAATTATTTGAAAAAAAAATTTGCCAGATCTATAAGGCAGAGTGCTTAAATCATATTAAACACAACATGTTTTGGCATATCGGTCCCGTCTTTTCAAGGGCGATTTTCTCATTTTGTAGAGTGGGCTCAATTTGTAAGTGGAAAAATGTATAAACTGCCACCAACGCTGTAATCCCCGTAATCCGGGATTAAGAGGAGATCCAGAAAATCCCCCGCTGTGTGCACTCTCAATCCAAGGAGCAGGAAGCCGGTACAAAAACAAACTCTGCATGGAGGTGACAACGGGGAGCTCTGTGTATAGATGTAAAATACAAAATATTGGCCCTCCATGTACAACGCATAGCAAGGAGCTGGCATTGCCGGGATAATCAGTCTGCCTGACTCTCAACGTAGCCGGTGGTGGGGTCCGAATCTGTATTGGGGAAAAGATAAATGTAGGGAATACATTTTAGAGCCAGGAGTTTTTTTTTTTCACAGGGCAGTGCAACAATCCCCCTAATGGCCACTCTCATCCATTGTTTTGCTCTGGCGCTCTCTAGAGACTGTGCCATGTATATACCCCTTGCAGCTAGCAGATGTCATGCTAGAGATTCCATCTGCAGCTCTTCTTATACTGCTGTGATGTGAATAGCTCTGGGCTGGAAGGAGGTGTGCTAAGTCACTGCTGGGAGGGTGGAGCAGGGGAGAGTTAATGCTGGCAGAATGAGCTGAGCGGATAAGTCACTGCTGGGAGGGGATAGCAGAGTGTAATGAGTTACTGCTGGAAGAGTGGAGCAGGTTTAGCTTGGCTACTGAGTCACTGCCAGGTAGAACAGGGCGAGCTGAATTGCTGAGTCATTGCTGGGAGGGGAAGTTGAGCTACTGAGTCACTGCCAGGAGGAACACAATTAGCTCAACTGCTGAGCCACTGCTGGGGGTAGGTGGGGGAAATGGAGCAAACTTAACTGCTGAGTCACTGCAGGGAGTGGGGAGTTGAGATGCCGAGTCACTGCTGGGAGGGGGATTGAGTAGCTGAGTCACTGTTGGAAGGAGGGAGCTGAGCCATTGCTGCGGCGGGGGGGGGGGGGGGAGACAGAGAATACTCAACTGCTAAGTCACTGCTGGGAGGGGGGAGATGAGATACTGAGTCACTGCTGGGGGGAACAGGATTAGCTTAACTGCTGAGCCACTGCTGAGAGGGGGGAGTTGAGCTGCTGAGTCACTGTTGGTAGGAGGGAGCTGAACCACTGCTGGGGGGGAGGATGGAGCAAACTCAACTGCTGGGAGGCGGGAGTTGAGATTCTAAGTCATTGTTTGGAGGGGCAGGGCAAACTCAATTACTAAGTCACTGCTGGGAGGGGGGAGTTGAGATGCTGAGTCACTGTTGGGAAGAGGGAGCTGAGCCGCTGAGTCACTGTTGGGAGGAGGGAGCTGAGCCGCTGAGTCACTATTGAGAGGAGGGAACTGAGCCGCTGAGTCACTGTTGGGAGGAGGGAGCTGAGCCGCTGAGTCACTGTTGGGAGGAGGGAGCTGAGCCGCTGAGTCACTGTTGGGAGGAGGGAGCTGAGCCACTGAGTCACTGTTGGGAGGAGGGAGCTGAGCCGCTGAGTCACTGTTGGGAGGAGCAAGTTGAGCCGCTGAGTCACTGTTGGGAGGAGGCAGCTGAGTCGCTGAGTCACTGCCGGGAAGAACAGGATGAGCTTAACTGCTAAGTCACTGCTGGGAAGGGGAAGTTGAGCTACTGAGTCACTGCTGGGGGGGGGAAGTTGAGCTACTGAGTCACTGCTGGGGGGGGGAAAGTACAAAATACAATTAAAAATACAAACTGTAATCCCAACGGGTGACGGCTGTAAAACACAAGGGGGTGGGATCGCACAGGTGACCTCATCAACCATATATGGACATGACCATATTTGATCAATGACATCACTGAATCCCTTTTTTTTGGAAGTATGGTCAAACCAAACATTCGGCTCATCCCTAGCAGTCACCATGCCTGAGGACTGGTAAGAGGCCACATATTACTTTTATTGTTATTAGGTTTTAATAACTGGGGTTCTAAAGTCCCTGCATTAAGGTAAAAAGTGCCCCACTACCTGTCCTACCCACCCCCCATCCCTAAACACTTAGCTGGCGCCTGTCACTATTCCAGCGATATCTCGGCTGCAGCCACTCTCCTCTCACATTCTGCTGAGGAGGAAGTGGGGGGTGCGGCTTACCAGCACTGTGTGGGTCTATGGACACACACAGCCTGGCTTGGGATCTCATGCACATGGGTGCTTCCTTAGCTCCTGGTTGGCTGAGGAGGTATCTAGAGGAGGTTGGAGCGGGGACTTCCAGAATTCCTAACTTTGCACAGAGCAGGTTCCCATCCAGTCATATGCCTTCCTTCCCGGTTATTAATCCGATGGTTAATAACCTACATGTGCAACCGTTATTAACCGGAGAGTTTCTTTATCTCCTGATGAAGTGAACTTTGTTTGACGAAACACGTTGAGAAGCCATTTCACAGTATCTGTGTCCCATATCTACTTCTTGGCAGTCACGTTTTAGTGCAATGTATTGTAATGTATACTAATGCATTCTTTTTAAAACACTTTTCCACGATCTGTGTTTTTTATATATTTGTGAAGAATAAAGTTATGCAATATTTATTTTTATATAACTGGTATTGTTTTGTGGCTGGATTCTTTAAAAGCCCCATGGGCAAATTCCTTTTGTATTTTGGTGAGAAAATAAATTCTTATTCTTTTTTTAGGGATGCACTGATACTATTTTTTTTATTTATTTTTTTACGAGTACCGATACATTTTTTTCTTATTATTACGAGTACCGATACTTTTTTTTTTATCGTTACTCGACAATACCAATTACCGCTACCTACCGTAACTTGTTTGCTTACACTTCAGCTGTCAGCAGTGCTATAAAGCAAATTAATTATATATAAATATATTTTTATTTTGCCCTTTCTTCAATGTGAAACATGTAAATATATGTTAAAAGTGTAAAAACATTACCGGACAAAGCACACATAAAAAAAATTAATAAAAAAAAATGAAATGGAGGAGAATAAGGAGTTAATTAGGACTGATTATAGTAAATTAAGGGTTAATAAAGGGTTAAACAGAGAAACAATTTAATTTTTAAAACGAAAAAAAAAAAAGAAAAAACTTTTTTTTACTTGACAGGTTGTTTTAAAAACTCACTTCATCTGCAGACCAAAGTTCATCCCTTTTATCTGCTCAAAAAAAATGAAAGGGACGCTTTTTAATCCGAGTATAGCATCAAGTCAAGGAAATTCCTCGGATATTCATCTAGTCAGTTAAATAGCAGAGGGGAAGGGGTGTATACAGAGTGAGAAGCATACAGAGGGGAGGGGTGTATACAGAGTGGGAGGTGTACAGAGGCTGCCTGTAACATCGTTCAGCATGACTGGTTTGGTGGTGGGTCAGTGATGGTCTGTGGAGGCATATCCATGGAGGGACGCACAGACCTCTACAGGCTAGACAATGGCACCCTGACTGCCATTAGGTATCGCAATGAAGTCCTGGGACCTATTGTCAGACCCTACACTGGTGCAGTGGGTCCTGGGTTTCTCCTGGGGCGCGACAATGCCCGGCCTCATGTGTCAAGAGTATGTTGCCAGCTCCTAGATGATAAAGGAATTGATACCACTGAATGTCCCCCATGCTCGCCTAATAATGGAACATTTTGTTTTGGTCCATCCGAAGCCACCAGGTTCCACCTCAGTTTGTTCAGGAGCTCAGCGATGCCCTGGAACCCCATGAATAAGCTCCGGGGAGCCGAGCGAAACATGTTGGGGGCCTGGCCTGGTCGGAGTCCAGGCCGAGATTGCCACTCTATCCACCTCTGTAGAATAGTGATGGATGAACTTCCGACCGGACGTTTCGCGAACGCGGCCGATAGTTCGCGAACCGTAACGTTCGCGGCGGGCCCCATTGACTTCAATGGGAGGCGAACTTTGCAAACCTATAGGTCAAATTTGCAGCCACAAAATAATTATTATCTGGGCAAACATAGTCCCATCACATGGCCAATGACATAACACATGTATGAGGTGAATCTGGGATCGACAACTACAAGCATTCTTTTTTTATATGGGAAATTGTTCTGACAATTCAGGACTGTGGCTCGCATGAAGGCAATGGAGGAGAGGGAAGGTCAGGGACCACGGTAGGCAAAGAAGAGGGTGCAGGAGATGATCACCAGCAGCGTCACATACAGCAATGACACCTGCACCGTGATAGAGTCATCTGACAACAGCACCGTGATACAGAGCACTGACATCAGCAGCGTGACATACAGCAATGACATCAGCACCGTGATATACAGCACTGACAGCAGCACCGTGATAGAGAGCACTGACATCAGCAGCGTGACATTAAGCACTCACACCAGCACCGTGATATACAGCACTGACAGCAGCACCGTGATAGAGAGCACTAACATCAGAAGCGTGACATACAGCACTGACATCAGCACCGTGATATACAGCACTGACAGCAGCACCGTGATAGAGAGCACTGACATCAGAAGCGTGACATACAGCACTGACATCAGCACCGTGATATACAGCACTGACAGCAGCACCGTGATAGAGCACTGACATCAGCAGCGTGACCTTAAGCACTCACACCAGCACCGTTATATACAGAACTGACAGCAGCACCGTGACAGAGAGCACTGACATCAGCACCGTGATATACAGCACTGACACCTGCACCGTAAGCAGCCACAGGAGGAAGTCAGCACAGCACAGGGATGGTGTGATCCCCTCATAATAAGCAGGCCCAGGAGAAAATCAGCACAGCACAGGGATGGTGTGATCTCCTCATAATAAGAACCCCCAGGAGAAAATCAGCACAGGGATGGTGTGATCCCCTCATAATAAGAACCCCCAGGAGAAAATCAGCACAGCACAGGGATGGTGTGATCCCCTCATAATAAGAACCCCCAGGAGAAAATCAGCACAGGACACAGGGATGGTGTGATCCCCTCATAATAAGAACCCCCAGGAGAAAATCAGCACAGGACACAGGGATGGTGTGATCCCCTCATAATAAGAACCCCCAGGAGAAAATCAGCACAGGGATGGTGTGATCCCCTCATAATAAGAACCCCCAGGAGAAAATCAGCACAGGACACAGGGATGGTGTGATCCCCTCATAATAAGAACCCCCAGGAGAAAATCAGCACAGCACAGGGATGGTGTGATCCCCTCATAATAAGAACCCCCAGGAGAAAATCAGCACAGGACACAGGGATGGTGTGATCCCCTCATAATAAGAACCCCCAGGAGAAAATCAGCACAGGACACAGGGATGGTGTGATCCCCTCATAATAAGAACCCCCAGGAGAAAATCAGCACAGGACACAGGGATGGTGTGATCCCCTCATAATAAGAACCCCCAGGAGAAAATCAGCACAGGGATGGTGTGATCCCCTCATAATAAGAACCCCCAGGAGAAAATCAGCACAGGACACAGGGATGGTGTGATCCCCTCATAATAAGAACCCCCAGGAGAAAATCAGCACAGGACACAGGGATGGTGTGATCCCCTCATAATAAGAACCCCCTGGAGAAAATCAGCACAGCACAGGGATGTGTGATCCCCTCATAATAAGAACCCCCAGGAGAAAATCAGCACAGGACACAGGGATGGTGTGATCCCCTCATAATAAGAACCCCCAGGAGAAAATCAGCACAGCACAAAACTCAGTGACAGTGACAAAACTCTTAGTCCCTATACCGATGAAGGACTGCTGCAGTATAGGGCAGCAGTCAAGTATAATATTCTTTCTATATTTGGAAGAAAGAATATTATACGTGTACAAGCCTATTACCATACCACTGATACCAGTCCTGAAAAGAACCTTTGTGGAACTAATAGTAACAGCTACTGTTTAAACTGACCCTCACTGCCTGACACACTGCTTCCTTCCTGTCCCTATACAAACTGGCAAAACAGAGGAGACTGGAACGATAACTGGTTACTCGAATAGCACTTTTGTGGACCTGATAGTAACAGCTAATGATGATGATGATGACTAATCTGGCTGTCCCTAAAATAGCAGCACACAGCGCTCTGTCCCTTTCTCTTAACTGACAAAAGACACTCAGGCTGCTGCAACAATCAGTAGCACAGCAAACCTATATACACCTAACACCTATACCAGTCCTGAAAAGAACTTTTGTGTACCAAATAGCTAGCGATTTATCTCTCCCTACTCCACAGAGCAACCTTTCCCTATAGTGACAGAAGAAAGAATGTAAAATGGCCGCTGGATCGGGTGTATTTATAGGTTAGGGGGAATGTCCAAGTGACCTTGTGCTGTAATGTCTCAATTGGCTGTCCTGTACCCCATGATGGATGTGTCATCAGGTCAAAGTTCTTTTACACAGTAAAAACACAGAAGTCCACCGGGCGAACGGCGCCAATAGTCCGCCGAACTTGCGGACCGCGAACAGCCGAAATTCGCCGCGAAACGACCGCCGGGCGAACTGTTCGGCCATCACTACTGTAGAATACCTGAGATGTACGGTATCCATGGGTCACCCCTTTTTTTCTCTTATGCCCTGGTCCAGATCTAGGAGGAAATACCCCAGGACATCATCCATCATCTCATTAGGAGCATGCCCCGATGTTGTCAGGCATGCATACAAGCATGTGGGGGCCATACAAACTACAGAGGACCATGTTGAGTCGCTGCAATGAAATTTCAGCAAAATGGACTCGCCTGCTTGTATCATTTTTTTACTTTGATTTTCGGGGTGTCTTTGAATTCAGCCCTCTGTAGGGTGATAATTTTCACTTCCATCAAACGATGTGACATCCTTTTCTTCCTAACACATTACCCAATCCATATCAGGATAGATATCCAGAATGAGATTTCTCTCCAATGAGATCTGATGTGTTTTCAAAAGTGTTCCTTTAACCACTTGCTTACTGGGCACTTAAACCCCCCTCAGTCCCAGACCAATTTTCAGCTTTCAGCGCTGATGCACTTTGAGTGACAATTACGCGGTCATACAACACTGTACCCAAATGAAATTTTTATCATTTTTTTCCCACAAATAGAGCTTTCTTTTGGTGGTATTTAGTTACAGCTCGGAGTTTTATTTTTTGCTAAACAAACAAAAAAAGATGCAAAAAAAAATAAATCATGTTTTAATAGTTTGTTATAAAATTTTGCAAACGGGTCATTTTTCTCCTTCATTGAAGTGCGCTGATTAGGCGGCACTGATAGGCTGCATTGGTGGGCACTGATGGGCTGCATTGGTGGGCACTGATGGGCTGCATTGGTGGGCACTGATAGGCTGCACTGGTGGGCACTGATAGGCATAGTTAAGGCGGCACTAATAGGCACAGATAAGGCGGCACCGATGGGCACAGATAAGGCGGCACTGATGGGCAAAGATGGGCACAGATAAGATGGCACGGATGGGTGGCACGGATGGGCACTGATAGGTACCACAGATAGATGGGACTGATGGGCACTGATAGGTGGCACTGATAGGTGGCTCTGATAGGTGGCACTGCTGGGCACTGATGGGCGGCACTGCTGGGCACTGATGGGCGGCACCGCTGGGCACTGATGGGCGGCACTGGGGTGCAGCACCTTTGAGGCAGATTTTGGGTGGCACTGTGGGTGGCACTGCTGGGTGGCACTGTGGGTGGCACTGTGGGCACTGCTGGGTGGCACTGTGGGCACTGCTGGGTGGCACTGTGGGCACTATGGGCACTGCTGGGTGGCACTGACAGGGGGGCACTTACTTTATTTCAGGATGGCACTGCGGGTGGCAGGTGGGCACTGGCAGGGGGCAGGTGTCCGCTGGAATTGCTGGCCGTGATCGGGACTGATGTCCCGAACACGGCCGCCGGCGATCGGCTTTTTTTTTTTCTCCTCGCGCTGTCAGCGCGAGGAGGAATACTAGCCGATTACCGGCTCCGTTTTATCACATGATCAGCTGTCATTGGCTGACAGCTGATCACGTGATAAGGGGTCGGGATCGACCCCTTACACGGATCGGTGATCAGGCGAGTCTCACGGACTCGCCGATCACAGAGCGCGCCGCGCGCGCCCCTCAGGGGGCGCGCAGGCCGCTCGTAACCGGGACGACGTCAATAGACGTAGTCCCGGCAATCTAGGTCCGCGCTAATGCCGTCATTCGGCAATAGCGCGGTACCCAAGTGGTTAATTTTTTTTTTTTGAGCAGTGTATAAACAAAATGAAACATTGTTTCAATGGCTGAGCAATAATGTTGTTAAACATTGGCAATTTATTGATTGATTTGTTGGGGGTTTTTTTTTTTTTTTTTTTTTTTTTTTTTTTACATTTCAGCTGTCAGTGGGGGAATTCCGGTGACAGATGAAAGAACTGAGCCTGAAAGTATCAGTTTCAGATATCGGTGCATCTGCATGAGTAGCAAAATTTGCTCAAATTTAGTAACATTATCAGTGTTCTTTTTTTATTATTTTTTTATTATTTTTTTATTTTTTTTACAGGCTCTCACCAGTCAGTGTCCCTGATAAATGCCACACCAGTCATATGATGACGCTGTACTGCACTGGTGACAGTATGTTTAAAAAAATATATATAATTTTAATTTTCTTTAACCACTTAAGGTTTCCGCAAGATTTGCCCCCTTAATGACCAGGCCATTTTTTGCGATACGGCACTGCGTCTCTTTAACTGACAATTGCACGTGTCGTGTGACGCTGTACCCAAAGTTGATGTCATTTTTTCCCCACAAATGGAGGTTTCTTTTTGTGGTATTTGATCACTTCTGCAGTTTTTATTTTTTGCTCTATAAACAAAAAAAATGGACAATTTAAAAAAAATATATATATTTTTAAATTTTTGCTATTTTAAATATTCAAAAAAAAGGTAAAAAAAACTGTTTCTTCATCAGTTTAGCCCAATAAGTATTCTTCTACATATTTTTGGTAAAAAAAAATTTAAAAAAATCACAATAAGCGTATATTGATTGGTTTGCGCAAATGTTATAGCGTCTACAAAATAGGTGATAGATGTATGTCATTTTTATTATTATTTTATTTTTATTTTTTTTACTAGTAGTGGCGGTGATCGATGATTTTTAGTGGGACTGCGACATTATTGGACACTTTTGACACTTTTTTGGAACCATTGACATTTATAGTGATCAGTGCTATAAAAATGCATTGATGTTACTGGCAGGGAAGGGGTTAACACTAGGGGGCGACCAAGGGGTTATATGTGTTTCCTGGGAGGTGTTTCTAACTGTGGTAGGGAGGGGACTGACTGGAGGAGGAGACTGATAGTTGTTCCTGATCACTAGGAACAGACAATCTCTCTCTACTCCCCTGTCAGAACGGGGATTTGTTTGTTTATCCCCGTTCTGGCTCTCTGTGGAGCGATTGCGGCTGGCGGCCACACACATCATCTCCCCCCTGCTGTGCTGTGGGCCCGCTATAGCTGTTAAAGGGGCCACCGTACATCTATGGCGATTCACAGGAACGAGCCGACCTGCGGTCATTTCTTAATTGTCCAAAAAATTGTGACAATAAAATTACAACTTCAACAAACTCGCCATGCCTCTTACTAAATACTTTGGACTGTCTACTTACCAAAAAGGGGGTCGTTTAGGTGATATTTTTACTGTCCTGGCGTTTTAGGGGCTCAAAAAATTATATAGTCCGTCAGGATCGATCGAACTTCAGATATATATCCCATAGTTTGTGGACTCTCAAACTTTCCTACAAACTAAATAATATACACTGATTAGGGTTATTTTCACCCAAAAAACCTAGCAGAATACTTTTTGGCCTAAATTTTATGAAGAAAGATTATTTATTTGCAAAATGTTGTAACCGAAACAAAGAAAAATGTTTTTATTTTTTCAAAATTTTCTGTTTTTTTTTTTTTCCAGCAAAAAATAAAAACCCAAGTATTGATTAAATACCAGCAAAATAAAGCTCTATTTGTGTGGAAAAAATGATAAAAATTAGATTTGGGTACAGTGTTTCATGACCGCGCAATTGTCATTCATAGCGTGAGAGCGCTGAAAGCTGAAAATTGGCTGGGCAGTGACCTGGCCATTTTATAGATAGGCAACTCCTATCCTCATATTGATTAGTGGTTCCAAATTAATAACTACTGCTGTAGGGAACAGACACAAAAGATACGCTCCGCATCTTCCCAGATAACTGTTGTGCTTTATTATGACACAATTGAAGGTTTTTATACAAATGATTACATCTGTATCACATTAATATTATAATTGCATGTTTATGGTAACAAGGGGCGTAACATAGGCAGGCTAATTCTAATCAGGACTCGAAAGAATGCAAATATGTAATGAAAACATTATTAGTGCCGTGTGCACATCGTGAAATACATACAAAATAAAATAAAATTATATACAGAACTTACAATTTTCCTTTAAAGCAGGAAGGGGGTGAAAGTGTCTGGTATTGAAGTGGTTAAAGAAAATAAAATCTATTGTTTAGTATAATTTTAAAATATTTTAACTTGAGTTTCAAAAGCAGAGAGATTGTTCCCACGTCATATTTTGCAGTAGCGATTCCTAGAAGTGCATCTAGAGCTGTGACAATGCGTCTTTGTGTGGGTATACAGGGCCTGTACAGTGCTCATTGATTGAACTTTTTTGAACTTTGGATTCATTCTCGGAAACAATCGCTCTCTCAATAAAGCGATGTCCTATCTACAGTACGTACGGTATACAGCAATGGGTTCAATTGTCACCATGTGATATGCTGCCAACTTCATGGCCTGAGCTGGATATCTTTGCAACTTTTCTGATGTAAATATATTATGTTCTATAGAAGGGAAAATATTTTGGGTCCCTTTTGTCTTTTCATGGACGTCTAAGGCTCTGGTTCACATACACTATATTACCAAAAGTATTGGGATACCTGCCTTTACACGCACATGAACTTTAATGGCATCCTGGTCTTAGTCCGTAGGGTTCAATATTGCGTTGGCCCACCCTTTGCAGCTATACCAGCTTCAACTCTTCTGGGAAGGCTGTCCACAAGGTTTAGGAGTGTGTCTACGGGAATGTTTGATCATTCTTCCAGAAGCGCATTTGTGAGGTCAGCCACTGATGCTGGATGAGAAGGCCTGGCTCGCAGTCTCCGCTCTAATTCATCCCAAAGGTGTTCTATCGGGTTGAGGTCAGGACTCTGTGCAGGCCAGTCAAGTTCCTCCACCCCAAACTCGGGGTTGTTTTTCAGGGGTTGGGCCTGACTCCTTAGTTCCAGTGAAGGGAACTCTTAGGGCTAGTTTACACTTGCCTCAAAACATGACTTCGGGCAACTTTGTTAAAGTTTTCTGAATGCTAGTCAAAGATCCTGTCACTAAATAAAATGGTTCGCTTACAGTCCTGTTTACACCTTTTGCTTTTGCTTGATGCTTTAATGAGCCTTTGGTGGGGCTTCGATGAGCCCTTGGTGGGGCTTCGATGAGCCCTTGGGGCTTCGATGAAGCTGTGTGAAGTTGGCACCCCATGTTTGTAAAACCTGAATAAAAATATACCATTCGTTTGTGCCGCGTTTGTGCTGATTTGTGCCGCAAAAATTTGCGTTTGTGCCGGTTTGGTTTCTGAGACATTAAACATTCAATTTAATGCAAGCCCCGCCCACTTTGCACCCGACATTACCGAATTTGAAAAACAAACGCGCCATTCGTTTGTGCCGGGTTTGTGCTGCAAAAATAAACGTTTGTGCCGCTTTGGTTGCAGAGATATTGTGCGTTATAGTTGCTGAAACCCCGCCCACTTTGCACCCCACGTTACCGAATTTGAAAAACAAACGCGCCATTCGTTTGTGCCACGTTTGTGCTGGTTTGTGCTGCAAAAATAAACGTTTGTGCCGCTTTGGTTGCGGAGATATTGTGTGTTATATGTTGTGAAACCACACTGACTTTACACCTTGTTACTACATCTTACATACAGAACTTACAGAATCTATACTCAGCTTGGGTTTCCTTAATGTAAAGCTCCTCCCACTGTGCCGAGCATTGGAGCTCGAACAACTTTTTGCTTGATGGTTTCATTCTAGCTCAGGGAATCCAGGGTAAATTAATTTTTAACATCTTTAATTTTACTTATTATTAATAATAATGCAATGTATTCATTTGCAGTGAAAATAATACATTTGGAATAGGTGATCGTGTGTTTGCTGTGTGTATACAAACAATTTTTTTTGCAATACTAGCACGTCATCAACCTAATATAGTGGTCAGGTGGCAACACTAGTTGTGTTAATAACTGATGTCCCTATGTACTGTATACATCCTTTGTTCAGGGGTAGCCAGAATGTGAAATCATTGTAGTAACATACAGAAATGCTTTAAACTAGGGATGAGCCGAACATCCCCCCGCAAATTCGTACGAACGTTAGAACCCCATTGAAGTCTATGGGACTCGAACGTTCGAAATAAAAAGTGCTAATTTTAATGGCTAATATGCAA
Organism: Lithobates pipiens; assembly: GCF_037356315.1. Taxonomy (NCBI): domain Eukaryota; kingdom Metazoa; phylum Chordata; class Amphibia; order Anura; family Ranidae; genus Lithobates; species Lithobates pipiens. The sequence goes on from NW_027507685.1 coordinate 88,484,245, forward strand.
GATACTGTCCTAAAAAGGGTTTTGGGGACCTGGCTCCTACCCCAGGGGACATGGATCATTGCCTAAAATGTTTTTAAAAATGGCCATTTGGCGGGAGCACTGATTTTAATGACGATTAAAGTGAAAAAAAAGTGAAATATTCCTTTAAATATCGTGCCTGGGGGGGGGTGTGTCTATAGTATGCCTGTGAAGTGCCACGTGTTTCCCATGTTTAGAACAGTCCCTGCACAAAATGACATTTAACGGAAATAACATCATTTAAAACTGCTTGCGGTTTTAATGTTATATCTGGTTCCGGCAATATGGATGAAAATCATTGAGAAAAATGACATGGGTAGCCCCCCCTGCCCATTACCAGCCCCTTTGGGTCTTGTACGGATATTAAGGGGAACCCTGTACCCATATTAAGGAAATACGTGTGGCCCCCAGGCCCTATATACTCAGAACAGCAGTATACAGGCGGTGCAAACAAGACAGGGACTGTGTAGGTTTGTTGTGTTAAGTAGAATCTGTTTGTAATTTTCAACTGGTACATTTTTAAAGTGTAGCTCCAGTCAAAAAATCTATTTTTAAGCTTTTTGGAAAACATAAGGAAGGGTCATCACCCCTGTATAATTTGTTTTGCTGTCTGTCTTTTTTCATCTCACTTGCTGTTTCCTTCCATTTGCAAGTAGGAGATGTTTGTAAGTTGGATGTTTGAAAGTAGGGGCCTGCCCTATATGCTCTGCAGAAATGGCGGAACAAGGTGTTGGTGTTGCCACAACACTGTAAGCCCTCAAAGTGACTCTTGGTGGGCGCTGGAGCCCCCTGCTGTGAACGATTATATCAAGAATTGTAATTACATGCCATTGTTGAACAGTGGTAGAAAAATTGACCTTTGGTGGTTGTGGTGCTGGTGCCACAACACTATAAGTCCTCACAGTTACTCTGGGTGGGCACAGGAACGGGCCCTCCTGTGAACTATTATATCAAGAATTGTAATTACATGCCCCTGTTAAACAGGGGCAGAAAAATTGGGCCTTAGGCGCTGGTGCTGGTGCCACGACACTGCAACCTCTCCCATATACTCTAATTGTGGTGCAGGAATGAGCCCTGCTGCAAAGCATTGCATCAAAAATTGTAATTAAACGCCCCTGTTAAACAGGGGCAGAAAAATTGGGCTGGTGGCATCACCCAGAACCAAAAATGTTCTTCCAACATATCAGCGGAGGAGGAAGAGGATAGACAATCAACATAACAGGACAGTCACTCCGCATCAGCATAGGCAGTCTTGTAGGGTTGTGATATTTCAAAAAAAATTATTCGGTTACATCAGCTTCAGGTGCTTGGTAGCTGTGGGTGATCCAAGACTGATTCATCTTGATGAAGGTCAGTCGATCAACTGAGTCGGTGGACAGGCGCACCCTGTGATCGGTAACAAAGCCACCAGCAGCACTGAAGGTGCGTTCCGAAAGAACGCTGGATGAAGGACAGGCCAGTAGCTCAATTGCATACTGTGCAAGCTCTGGCCAGTGATCTTTCCTCAAGACCCAGTAAGCCAGAGAATTTTCATTGGGAAAGGTGTCCATGTCTGACCTTGCCCCTAGGTATTCCTGCACCATGTATATCAGACTCTGGCGATGGTTGTTGGAACCGATCATACCTTGGGGCTGCGGACTAAAAAATTGTCTGAACGCATCGGTCAGACGGCCACCTTCTCCACCGCTCCTTCTGACCGATGCCTCAGCAACACGTTGTCCAGGACCAGGAGTTTGTAACCTCCCAGTCTCTGGGAATGCGTTGCACAGACCTTTCTGCAAGGCCTCCCGGAGATGTCTCATCCTCTGCTCTCTCTGCGACAGCAAGATAAGGTCGGCAACCTTACCCTTGTACCGTGGATCAAGGAGAGTGGCCAGCCAGTAATGGTCCCTCTCCTTGATCTGAATAATACGAGGATCCTTCCGCAGGCTTTGCAGGATCAGGGAGGCCATGCAGCGTAGGTTAGCTGAGGCATTCGGTCCGAAGTTTTCTGGGTCACTCAGCTAACTCCTCCCAGCCACGTACAAGTCCACGGGTTTCTTGGGACTGTAAATCATCCCTACAAGACTGCTGCTGATGCTGAGTGCCAGCCTCCACCTCCATGCTGACACAATCCTCCTCCTCCTCATCCTCTTCCTGTGTGATGGGTGGCACAGCAGGAACACTGTCTGGATAAAGGGGGCCTTGAGAGGCAAGGAAGTCCTCCTCTTCCTGCCTCTGTTCTGCCTCAAGTGCCCTGTCCATTATTCCATGCAGCGTATGCTCCAAGAGGTGGACAAGAGGTACAGTGTCACTGATGCATGCACTGTCACTGCTCACCATCCTTGTGGCCTCCTCAAACGGTGACAGGACAGTGCATGCATCCCTGATCATGCCCCACTGACGTGGTGAGAAAAAACCGAGCTCCCCTGACCCTGTCCTGGTGCCGTAGTCGCACAGGTACTCATTGATGGCCCTCTGCTGCGTGTGCAGCCACTGCAGCATGGCCAACATTGAGTTCCACCTGGTGGGCATGTCACGTATAAGGCGGTTCTTGGGCAGGTTCAACTCCTTTTGGAGCTCAGCCAGCCGAGCACAGGCATTAAATGATCGGCAGAAATGCACAGACTTTCCTGGCCTGCTTCAGGACATCTTGTAAGCCCGGGTACCTGCCCAAGAACCGCTGCACCACCAGGTTAAGGACGTGAGCCACACAGGGCACATGGGTCAGTTGTCCCTGTCGGAGGGCGGGGGGAGGTGGTTGGTGCCATTGTCGCAAACCACTATTCCTGGCTTAAGCTGGCGTGGCGTCAACCACCTCTCGGCCTGCCCCTGCAGAGCTGACAAAACATCTGCCCCAGTGTGGCTCCTGTCCCCCCAAACAAACCAGCGCGAACACGGCATGGCATCATTTTTCCTGCGTACTTGCGTAGCCCCTGGAACGCATACGGAGCACCGCTGGTTCTGAGGACAGAGCACTGGAAGAGGCCATGGAGGAAGAAGAGGAGGAGGGGGTGGAGGAGAGAGGTGTGTCACAACCAATAGTAGCATTTTGGAGGCGTGGTGGCGGAACAACCTCCAACACTACTGCACCTTGTCCGGCATCCTTCCCAGCTGCCAGAAGAGTGACCCAATGAGCCGTGAAAGACAGGTAACGTCCCTGTCCATGCCTGCTAGACCATGAGTCAGCGGTAATATGCACCTTACCGCTGACCGCCCTGTCCAGCGAGGCAAGGACATTGCCTTCCACATGGCGGTAGAGAGCCTTCCATGAGAAAAAGTGGCGTTTGGGGACCTGCCACTGAGGAGCCGCACATTGTACAAACTCACGGAAGGGGGCCGAGTCTACCAACTGAAAAGGCAGCAGTTGAAGTGCTAGCAATTTAGCCAAGCTAGCATTCAACTGCTGGGCATGTGGATGGCTGGGAGTGAACTTCTTTCGACAGCCCAGCAGCTGGGGCAGGGACATTTGCCTGCTATAATCGGACGTGGATGTACTGCTAGCAGAGTGCCCGGAAGCACTTGGCTGTGACACACCTAATTCTACACCTTCATTCCTCTCAGAGCAGGTTTCAGAGAGGACTGAAGGTCTAGTGGGGTTGGAGATCCCAGCTGATGAGGAGCAAGGAGAGGTCCGCTTTGTTCTTTGGTGTGAGTCTTTGAGGTACGCTTGCCAACGAGCTGCATGGCAGGTCAACATATGTCTGGTCAAGCATGTGGTACCCAAGCGGCTGATGTTTTGGCCACGCGAGATACGCTTGAGACATATGTTGCAAATAGCAGCAGTGCGATCTGATGCACTCATCTCAAAAAAAGGCCCACACCAAAGAACTTTTAGAATAACGCGCAGAGGCAGTGCCCTGCACAGGTGGAGCTCTGTGGTGTGATTCAGTCAGTGTGCTGCCCCTAAGCTGGCCCCCGGAGGGCATCCTGCCTTGTTGGACATGTGCCTCCTCCTCCTCTCTCCTACCAGACACCCACGTGGAGTCAGTGCCCTCATCATCCCCTCCCTCTTCATCGCTAGAGCAAACCTGGCAGTATGCTGCAGCTTGTGGAACATGACTACTAGATTACTGTCCTTCTTGAGCATCCCCTCTCTCTGCGCTCACGCTACTGCCTTCCTCTAGCTGAGTATCATCATCAGAACCTACAAAACACTGGGCATCCTCCTGGAGCATGTACCCAACACTGTGCTCAAAGAGTTCAGGAGACTCCTCAGGAGGATGTGGTGGGTCTAGGGAAGGAGTCACTGATGATGACATTGAGAGGAGGGAAGACTATGCGTTGGCAGCTGCTTTGCTAGTACCCTGAGCCTGGGTGAGAGGGGATGAGGAGGATGAAGAGGGCTTGGTCATCCACTCTACCAAGTCTTCAGCATGTTGCGGCTCAACATGTCCAGCTGCCGAAAAGGACAAGCGTGTCCCATGGTCACGTGCTGATGATAACGATGCACCACGTCCACGACCAGCACTGTTGTCTCTAGACACAGAGCCTGCTTGCCCTCTTTTATCTGCTTGCGCCTGTCTGCCTCTCCTGGTTGGCCTTCCAGACATGGTAATGGCCTGAAGGGAGATGGGAAAACCAGCAATTGGGTAGTGTATATTGTGCTGGAGGCACACACAACACCCACTAACTCCTGCAGATGGCTCAATTAGAGAAGAGCTATGTAGGTGGATATAACGGTGTATACTGCGGTCAGGGCACGCAGACAGCACGCACAATCTCCTACAACTGACTGCAAGCTCTATTAAAAAAGAGAAATATAGCACGCAGACAACAACCACTACAGAAGAGCAAGAACTCAAAATCGTCCGATAACGAACGGTGTATACTGTGTTGAAGGTACACAGAACACCCACTAACTCCTACAGACGCCAACACACTACACAAGGCCGCCGCGCTTTCGGTCTTATATAGTGTGGGGCGTGTACTACACAGCCTGAGCTATGATTGGCCACAGGCATCCTGCCTGTGGCCAATGATGGCTCTCCTTGCTGCCGGCGCTGTGATTGGCCAAGCATGCAGGGTCACAGTGCGTGCTTGGCCAATCATGAGCCAGCAATGCACTGCGCCATCGCAGTGCATTGTGGGCCGTGAGCGCCACACGAATTTGGCGCGAACGCCCCATAACGTTCGGTATTTGCCGAATGGATGAACAGCCAATGTTCGAGTCGAATGTATGTTCGACTCGAACACGAAGCTCATCCCTAGTGAACAGTGTAGTGGACAGTATAGTGTAGTGGTCAGTATAGTGGTCAGTGTAGTGGACAGTATAGTATAGTTGACAGTATAGTGGTCAGTGTAGTGGACAGTGTAGTGGTCAGTGTAGTGTAGGACAGTATAGTATAGTGGTCAGTGTAGTGTAGTGGACTGTATAGAGGTCAGTATAGTAGAGTGGTCAGTATAGTATAGTGGTCAGTGTAGTTCTCAGTGTAGTGGACAGTATAGTATAGTGGTCAGTGTAGTGTGTAAAGGTCAGTAAAGGAATTAATCAAGTAGGTTAGTGTAGTGGTCAGTATAGGAATCAGGTAGGTCACTGCTATTGTATTTGAAGGGACTCGGGGAGTGCTAAAAGTCCGCAGGTTATGGGGCGCAAATTACTTGCCTTGACCCGGGTGCTGACAACCCATGCTACTCCACTGCCGCCCAGTAGATGGCTCACTGCGCGTCGATCAACCAGGGACAGTGGGGAGACAGACGACTGACCAGCTGGGATCATGAAACTGGGTAGGTAGCAGGTGGATAGCAGCACGTAACAGGCCGATAAGCAGCTACCATGGTGGGGGCACAGAACAGCTTTAACACGGAAATTCAGGCTCACTTAGCATATTCGCTCGGGGGGAATGTCTAGAAGCTCACAGCATCCACGCTGCTGCTTGGCGCCATGTAGTAACTCTGCCCCTCCGTCATCTGCACTTCTTTCTGATGAATATGTGCAGCTGCAAATATCCCCTACTTTGAGACATATGAAGGGTGGTACAGAGGATTCACTTGGCGGAACAAATCAAATATCTGCACTGTATCTCCCACCTGCAAGCTTAGTTCTTAATTTTTTTTGCTTGAATGTTGTAGAAGGCCACTCCGAACCTCTCTCTCCTGCTGGAGTGCTGTTTTTCTTGGTTAACGTCTGGTTTAAACTTATGTTAAAAGAGAACTATGGCCCAACCTTTTTTGGCCTTAGTTCTCTTTTTGTTGACAAGGTGACATATAGTATGTTCTCCTGTGACAAAAAAACTCATGTGCATGTGGCGGGCCATTGCCCACTATATCCTGCCAGTGCAGATCCATGCTGCAGCTGGAACAGATCCTGACAATACTGTCGAGATCCACCCTGCCGCTTGATTAACAACTGCTCTGGCTCACTAGAGCCAGAGCCATCTGTGCCCGCCCCCTCCCTGTCTGTTCTTCCATTCAGCACTAGAGAATCGGAAAGGGGGCGATCCCTGTGGGGGTGGCAAAACTATGCATATGAAGTAAAACATGTATAATATCCACCCAGGGCCACTGATAGAGCAGTACAACCAGCCCTGTTGTACCAGGCCTGGCCAGCAGGGGGGGGGCCCGAGCAGCTTTTAACCTCTAGCTAAAAAAATAAAAATAAATAAAAGCTAAATAACTATATTAACCCGCACCCACTTGATTACTAAGGTATATAAGGAATATATATTAATTTCCTGGGCCCCATCAGGTTACCAGAGGGGCCCAGGAGGTGAAAGCAGAAGAGGGACTTTTTTTTCCCATTTTCGGGTGCAGGGATACAATTGCATGCTGTTCTCAGTATACCTGCACAAACTAAAAGCGGGAGTCCGCCGGGACTCCGCGTTTTATTTTTTATTTTTTAAAAGCCAGCAGCTACAAATACTGCAGCTGCTGACTTTTAAAATAGTGACACTTACCTGTCCAGCGCGCCCGCGATGTCGGCACCCGAAGCCGATCTCTAGATCGTCTCTCAGGTGCTGCCGCCGCCATCTTGGGTATGGGAATCAGGAAATGGAGCCTTTCGGCTTCATTTCCCGGTTCCCTACTGCGCATGCGCGAGTCGTGCTGCGCAATAAGGACGGTCCCCGCTGCCTCTGGGATCTGTGTGTTTCCCAGCAGGCAGCGGGGCACTTGCGGAAAGGGGCGGGCACTTGCGGAAAGGGACATAATCTACGCCCCTTTCCACAGAGAGCTATCCCGGAAGTGGGTGCAGATACCTGTACTGTACAGGTATCTGCACCCCCCTCCCCCCTGAAAGGTGCCAATTGTGGCGCCGGAGGGGGGGGGGCTTCCGATGAGCGGAAGGTCCACTTTAGGGTGGACCTCCGCTTAAAGTTCTTCCTGCTCACTGTATGCCTCTCCGGCAGATGGATATTACTGTTATACGGCTCCCTTCATTCAGTAAGTGCTGCAGCTTGAGGGACTTATCACTGAGGCGGCTGAGACAGACAGAGCAGCAGGAGTCATCTGGACAACGGCAGTGGTACACAGGCAAGCAGTCCCCTGCACACACACACACACACACTGACAGGTCACACTATTGTATAATGTGGAGTCCCCAGACTCTGTGTGCTCATGGTTATTATCATTATGATGATCAGGGCACATGACTGTGTGGTGCTGACTTTCCTGATATATGGCTGTACTGTGTGTTACAGACTATAACTCAGCACAGCCATAACAAAGTCAGCACCACACAGTCATGTTACACTGACAGAGCCATACATCATGAGCACATAGTGAGATGCTACTTTTACACATGTGATGGGGGAAGGGGCAGTAAAAACACACAGCCAAGCTGCATTTTTACCACCCCCAAACCACTCCCCTTTGATAACCTTTCACCCAAGCTTTGCAATTAGGTCCTTTTATATGCAGACCTGATTGCTCCATGTAGGTTTACAGGTATGAACTGACTTGTGTGCATTTGGATCCACCTTCCTCCGTGTCCATTCAGGTAGGAAAAAAGAAAAAATTGGAAAAGAATATAATTTTCTATTTTTCCAGACCTAAATGTGACAGATCAGAGGTAGCCTGATGTAAATGGACACAAGTCGGTGGTGTATGAAGACACAAACTGAAAGGGCACAGACAGGGCCGCTGTTAGAAATCATGGGCCCCCATACAGCCTACCTGATGGGGCCCCCTTGACCCCGCCCACAACCCACCCTGGCTCCGCCCACAACCCGCCCTGGCCCTGGAGGCAGGACCTGGAACATGTAACATGTAACATTTATAGCGTCCCACCATTCATAACTGCATCTGAATGGGAGAGATGTCAGTGTTTTGACATCTGTGCCCAGGGCTGCTGATAGGCCAGTACAACTGGCCCTGTTGTACCGGGCCCGGCCAGCAGGGGGGCCCGGGCAAGCTGAGCAGATAAATAATTAATATAAAAAAAAATCCTCCAGCCATGGCCGATCAGAGTACGTCCGACTCAAGTAGCAACCAAATAGCCCCCACCGCCCCCAGTCATTTTTACGGGGGGTTTTTTTGTGCAGATAGCTATCTGCAGACTAGGAGGCAGCAGGGGAGGGACTATTTCTACTATTTCGGGTGCGGAAGAATGCCTCTTCCACACCCACTCCTCATGCTGGCTGTGGCTCAAGTCCCAGCCAGTGCGTTCTCTATCGTGCCGTCCCCCTGGCACCGTGGAGTGATTCCTCCCCCTCCTCATGAGAGAAGTGTCAGTGAGGCGAGCGGCAGTGGCAGAACACAAAAAAGAACTAGCTGGCATCACATCTGAATGAAATCATTTGTGGACACTCCAGTCCAGGCAGCAGCAGGATCAGGGAAGAAGTGCCTCATGGGGCCCGGCTAAAAATTACACAGGTGTGTGCTTGCTGGGGGGGGGGGGGATTCAAGATCTACTACTGATGCAGCAGCATATATACATTATGGTATTAGTGGCATGGGTGGCACTGTCTGCAGCAGAAGGTGGCATTGGTGGCACTGTCTGCAGGTAGCACATGCGTTATGGCCCATAAGACATGTGCTGCCTGCAGACAGTACCAACCATGCTGCCAATGCCATATTGTGCTGCAGACAGTGCCACCCATGATGCTAATGTCATAACACATGTGATGCCTGAAGAGACAGTGCCACCCATGCTGCCAATGGCATTATGCCATTGGCGGCATGGGTGGCACTGTCTGCAGCACAATATGGCATTGGCGGCATGGGTGGCGCTGTCAGCAAGTAGCACATGCATTATGCCATTAGTGTCAAGGCTGGCACTGTTTGCAGCACATTACGGCATTGGCGGCACTGTCTGCCGGTAGCACATGCATTATGGCCCATAACGCATGTGCTGCCTGCAGAGACAGTGCCACCCATGCCGCCAATGCCGTAATGTGCTACAGACAGTGTCACCCATGCCGCCAATGCCATAATGTGCTACAGACAGTGCCACCAATGCCGTAATGTGCTGCAGACAGTGCCAACCATGCCGCCAATGCAGTAATGTGCTGCAGACAGTGCCACCCATGCCTATCACTTGTAGACAAACCTGCACTTTGTTTCTAGGTGGGGTCTGGGGAGCGGCAGGGCGGGGCTGAAGGAGGGACTAGAGGTGGGCCAGGGGTGGAGCTGAAGGGGGCCCCGTCAGGTAGGCTGTACGGGGCCCCATGATTTCTATCAGTGGTCCTGTCTGGCTGTAATCTCGCAACTTCCGGCTTCGTGTTCCTTCACTGAAGTTTGCACCTCGATTTATTGGGCCTTTCCGTATCCTTTGCAGGATTAACCCAGTGGCTTACGTGTTTGACCTTCCTCCTAGTATGCGCATCTCAAATGTGTTTCATGTCTCCTTATTGAAACCGTTGGTCTGTAACCGATTTACCACCTCGGTGCCACATCCTCACCCTATTTAGGTTGAGAACTAGAAACCATCTCCTGCAGTTTGTTTAAAGACTGGCTTGCTGACATCCCTTCTGGCTCCGTATCCTGCTTGCTGTTGCTCTACTTGGATCCCTGACTTATGGCCTGGCTGACTACCCGATCTAGTTACTGGACTCTGGCTATACTTGACTAGGCTTTTTCTATTTACCCTTTTATTTTTATTAATAAACAAATGTGATTTAATTGTACTTCTGTCTCAGTCTGATTCATGGTTTCTGACAGAACGCATGTGCACCCAGGCTCACCTATAAGTGTAATGGTGGAACAATCAGCTGAAGGAAGACAATTCAAGATCCTGGTGACCAGTCCTTTACCCTCTGCGTGCTTTTTGGGTATGGCCTACAGAGATCAGGTCCTCTTTAAGGTTCTTTGTTTATTTTTTACCCTGACTATAAATAAAAAAAGAAAATAGATACAAAATATCAAAACCCTCCATTCTTTTTCATATCTACAAAAGTACTTTGTTCTTTGAATGACACAGCTCAAAACCCAAGAACGCAATCCATTCCATTATATATTTGACAAGCAGCAATGCCAAGCCTTGGATTTTTCGCGGTCTCTATACTAGCCATGAATATTTTATGGTGACACAAGTCCTTTTTTTCTCCGGAGATGGATTTTTACTGAATTGAAGTACCAGCTGTGATATTTCTGATTTTTGTTCCTTCTGGCATCTGATCTTTTGTCCAGAGGGTATGAGTATGCCGCAGTTTCGGTTCACCATTTTCTTTGTGTCACAATCGAAGGCTGTGTTCTATCAAGAGTGGCCGGGGTGAGGATTGTGACCCTTCATTCTGTACACTCCGAGAATCGCTCCGTCACATGGCTGCCTCTAAGTTGAAGAATCGTCTTGTTTTCTGGGTTCTAATGAGAAAATTACAGTGCCGAAATTGGTGTCTAAAGAGGCCCCGTTCTCCATCTCAAAGTCAAAATGAAACCAATTCTTATAATGAAGAATAGAAACACGTCTCCCAATGTCTACCTTCTTTCTTACATAGTCCGGTTGAAAAAAGCCACAAGTCTATCTAGTTCAAACAATAAAAAAATTGCCCGCTCCCAAACAAACTCTCTTAGGCTTCATGTACACAGGACGTTTTTACAACCTCTACTGAACGATTTAACTTGACAGATAGTAATCCACGTTTACAACGTCTGTTTTGCCGCATTTACATGCCGCGTTGGTAACTGGTAGAGACATCCCTAAAAAGACTTGCAGCTGTAATTGCAGTGAAAGGGGGTTCTACAAAGTATTGACTCCGGGTGGCGCCATACAAATGCATGCCACTCTTTTCACATACAGTTGTGCTCATAAGTTTACATACCCTGGCAGAATTTATGATTTCTTGGCCATTTTTGAGAGAATATGAATGATAACACAAAAACATTTCTTTCACTCATGGTTAGTGTTTGGCTTAAGCAATTTATTATAAATCAACTGTGTTTACTCTTTTTAAATCATAATGACAACAGAAACTACCCAAATGACCCTGATCAAAAGTTTACATACCCCAGTTCTTAATATAGGTGTATTGCCCATTTTAACATCAATGACAGCTTGAAGTCTTTTGTGGTATTTGTGGATGAGGCTCTTTATCTTCTCAGATGGTAAAGCTGCCCATTCCTCTTGGCAAAAAGCCTCCAGTTCCTGTAAATTATTGGGCTGTCTTGCATGAATGTCACGTTTGAGATCTCCCCAGAGTGGCTCAATGATATTAAGGTCAGGAGACTGAGATGGCCACTCCAGAACCTTCACTTTATTCTGCTGTAGCCAATGACAGTTGGACTTGGCCTTGTGTTTTGGATTATTTTCATGTTGGAATGTCCAAGTACGTCCCATGCACAGCTTCCTGGCTGGTGAATGCAAATGTTCCTCCAGTATTTTTTGGTAACATAGTGCATTCATCTTGCCATCAATTTTGACCAAATTTCCTGTGCCTTTGTAGCTCACACATCCCCAAAACATCAGCGATCCCCCTCCATGTTTCATAGTGGGAATGGTGTACCTTTCATCATAGGCCTTGTTGACTCCTCTCCAAATGTATGGTTGTGGCCAAAAAGCTCAATTTTGGTCTCATCACTCCAAATTACTTTGTGCCAGAAGGTTTGAGGCTTGTCTCTGTGCTGTTTGGCATATTGTAAGCAGGATACTTTGTGGCATTTGCATGGTAATGGTTTTCTTCTGGAGACTCGACCATGTAGACCATCTTTCTTTAAGTGCCTCCTTATTGTGCATCTTGAAATAGCCACACGACATGTTTTCAGAGAGTCCTGCACTTCACCTGAAGTTATTTGTGGGTTTTTCTTTGCATCCCGAACAATTTTCCTGGCAGTTGTGGCTGAAATTTTAGTTGGTCTACCTGACCGTGGATTGGTTTCAACAGAACCCCTCATTTTCCACTTCTTGATTAGAGTTTGAACACTGCTGATTGGCCTTCTCAATTCCTTGAATATCTTTTTATATCCTTTGACAATTCTTTTACTTTCCCCATGATTCAGAATCCAGAAACGTCAGTGCAGCACTGGATGAAAGATGCAAGGGTCTGTCAGGAGTCCAGAAACTCACTGACCTTTTATACACACACATATTACAAGCAAACATATCACAGGTGCGGATGGTTACCTTTAATAGCCATTCAAACCCCTTTGTGTCAACTTGTGAGCATGTTATTAGGCCAAAATCACCAGGGTATGTATACTTTTGATCAGGGTCATTTGGGTAGTTTCTGTTGTAAATACGATTTAAAAATGGCCAAGAAATCATAAATTCTGCCAGGGTATGTAAACTTATGAGCACAACTGTATTTGTAAAACATTCGAAAAAGCATTCATCATTTTCCTTCCACTTCACAATTACGTGCCACTTTGTGTTGGTCTATCGCAGGGATATGTAATTAGCGGACCTCCAGCTGCTGCAAAACTACAAGTCCCATCATGCCTATGGGTGTCATGCTTGTGGCTGTCAGTCTTGCTATGCCTCATGGGACTTGTAGTTCTGCAACAGCTGGAGGTCCACTATTTGCATAGCCCTGGTCTATCACATAAAATCCCAATAAAATACATTTATGTTTTTGGTTGTAACATGACAAAATGTGGAAAATGTCAAGGGGTATGAATACTTTTTCAAGGCACTGTACGTCCTAGTTTTTTTTTGGGGGGGGGGGGGGGGGTTCTCAAGAAAGTGGTGTTCAGCTTTAAATCCGCCATTACCGTTCTCTTGGTGTGCGTCATTAGAGGGAGCACGGTGGGAAGTAGTTGCGGGGGGAAAACATCCCTTTACGAGAAAAAATAATCGCGTGTTTTATAACTCCCCAGCGCGTGTTGTAATGCTCATTATATCATTGCATAAATCTTAATTAGAACCACTTTTCTCTTCCTCGACTATCACATTAACAAATCTGTTGATGTGTAAAATATTAACTTAAAGTACTTATTTAATGATATTCTCTGTGATGTTCTGGAAGCGGTTGGAGTGTTACCATGGTAAACCAGAACCATGGTAACCTCTTCCTGTGGGCATTGCGTATGGATGGTAGAGGGACCCTAACGCCAAGCCCCACTGTCATGTGCTCTCTGTGTGCTGCCGCCACAGTCACCGATGGGCTCCTTCTGGGAGGGGCTCCTGATCATGTGATCATCTAGGGGTAGGGAAGGGAGGCTCGGTGAACCAGGGCCCGCCCAGATCTGCCTAAAAAACGGACAGGCGGATCTAAGCAGACCAATCGCGCGAAGGGGTCCTTATCCATAAAATGTCAATAGGGTCAATACAGCATTATAGCCACTAGATGATGCTAAGTATCATAGGAAATGAGTGTGCTCATCAGCTCCATCTAGTGGCAACAATGCAGAAAACAGCCTGAGAACGTTCGGTTTTGCCCCGTCACACTTTAAATATATATCACTTTGATCATTAGGGATTTTTTTTTTTTTTTGAGATGGTGCTAAGTATCAAAGGAAATGAGTATGCTTCATCTAGTGGCCACAATGCAGTATTTTCTGCATTTACACATTCAAACTGCAGATGTATCAAATATAGCCTGAGAACATTTGGTTTTACCCCAGTCACTCAGAAATTTTTTTATACTGTAAGATCAGGGAAAATTGAAAGCTCCCATTCTCTGCAGATCAACTGTTTTTTTTTCATTGAGTAAAATGTGGTTCATACAGCAGTATGGCCACTAGATGGTGCTAAGTAAATGAGTATTATGCTCCTCAGCTCCACCTAGTGGCCATAATGCAGCATTTTCCACATTCAAACTGCAGAAAATATAGCCTGAGAACCTTTGATTTTTGCTACCATCACACAGAACACATTTATTCTGCGACCTGTGACACAATTGAATGTTCTTAGGCTATATTCTCTGCAGATTGACGGTTATTCATTAAAAAAAAAAAAACACACTCGATCTGCAGAGAATATAGCATGAGAACATTCAATTTTGCCTCATGTCACAGAATAAATTTGTTCTGTATGACTGAAGCAAAACTGAATGTTCAAGGGCTATGTTTTCTGCCGTTTGAATGTGGAAAATAGTGCATTGTGACCACTAGATGGGGCAGAGGAGCATACTCATTTCGCCATCTAGTGGCTATATTGCTGTATTAACTCCATTCGCATTTTTTTTTCTTTTTTTTATGAATAACAAACCAATGCAAATGGGGTTAATACAGCATTATAGCCACTAGATGCCACTAAGTATCATAGGAAATGCGTATGCTCCTCAGCTCCATCTGGTGGTCACAATGCGGTATTTTCCACATTCACAAAATCAAACAGCCTGAGAACATTTCGTTTTTCTCCCGTTACACTTTAAATATATATTACTTTGAGCATTAGGAATGTTTTGTTTTTTGGGGGGATGGTGCTAAGTATCATAGGAAATGAGTATGCTTCATCTAGTGGCCACAATTCAGTATTTTCCACATTTACACATTCAAACTGCAGGTATATCAAATATAGCCTGAGAACATTTGATTTTGCCCCAGTCACGGAGAACAAATTTTATTCTGTAAGATCAGGGAAAATTGAAAGTTCTCATTCTCTGCAGATCACCTGTTTTTCATTAAATAATTTGTGGTTAATACAGCAGTATGGCCACTAGATGGCGCTAGGTAAATGAGTATTATGCTTTTCAGCTCCATCTAGTGGCCATAATGCAGCATTTTCCACATTCACGCATTCAAACTTCAGAAAATATAGCCCGAGAACATTTGATTTTTGCTCCCGTCACACAGAACAAATTTATTCTGTGACATGAAGCAAAATTTAATGTTCTTAGGCTGTATTCACTGCAGATCAACTGTTATTCATAAAAAAAAAACAGAAAAAAAAAACATTGCGAATGTGGTTAATACAGCATTATAACCACTAGATGACGCTAAGTATCATAGGAAATGAGTATGCTCCTCTGCTCCATCTAGTGGTCACAATGCGGTATTTTTCACATTCACATATTCAAACTGCAGAAAATATAGACTGAGAACATTTGATTTTTCCTACTTTCACACAGAACACATTTATTCTGTGAGATCAGGCAAAATTCAAAGTTCTCAGGTTTATTCTCTGCAGATCAACTGTTTTTCATTGAGTAAAATGTGGTTAATATAGCAGTATGGCCACTAGATGGAGCTAAGTAAATGAGTATTATGCTCCTCAGCTCCATCTAGTGGCCATAATGCAACATTTTCCGCATTCACACATTCAAACTGCAGAAAATATAGCCTGAGAATCTTTGATTTTTGCTACCATCACACAGAACAAATTTATTCTGTGACCTACGGCAAAATTGAATGTTCTTAGGCTATATTCTCTGCAGATCGATAGTTATTCATTAAAAAAAAATCTGCAGAGAATATAGCCTGAGAGCATTCAATTTTGCCTCATGTCACAGAATAAATTAGTTTTGTGTGACTGGAGCAAAACCCAATGGGGTCAATACAGGATTATAGCCACTAGATGGTGTTAAGTATCATAGGAAAGGAGTATGCTCCTCAGCTCCATCTAGTGGCAGCAATGCAGAATTTTCCACATGCACACATTTAAACTGCAGAAAACAGCCTGAGAATATTTGTTTTTTCTCCCGTCACACTTTAAATATATATTACTTTGACCATTAGGGATGTTTTTTTTTTGGGGATGGTGCTAATTATCATAGGAAATGAGTATGCTTCATCTAGTGGCCACAATGCAGTATTTTCTGCATTTACACATTCAAACTGCAGATGTATCAAATATAGCCTGAAAACATTTGATTTTGCCCCAGTCATGGAGAACAAATTTATTCTGTGAGATCAGGGAAAATGGAAAGTTCTCGGGTATATTCTCTGCAGATCGACTGTTTTTCATTGAGTAAAATGTGGTTAATACAGCAGTATGACCACTAGATGGCGCTAAGTAAATGAGTTATGCTGCTCAGCTCCATCTAGTGGCCATAATGCAGCATTTTCCACATTCACGCATTCAAACTGCAGAAAATATAGCCTGAGAACATTTGATTTTGTTTCAGTCGCACAGAACAAATTTATTATGTGAGATGCGGCAAAATTGAATGTTCACAAGCTATATTCTCTGCAGATCGACTATTATTCATTAAAAAAAAAAATGCATGTGGGGTCAATACTAGATGGTAATAGGTATCATAGAAAATAAGTATGCTCCTCCGCTCCATCTAGTGGCCACAATGCGGTATTTTCCGCATTCACACATTCAAACTGCAGAAAATATAGCCTGAGAACATTTTTATTTTTGCTACCGTCACACAGAACAAATTTATTCTGTCACATTAGGCAAAATTTTATATTCTTAGGCTGTATTCACTGCAGATCAACTGTTTTTTTAATTTTTTTATTTTTTTAATAAATAACAAAAAGAAAAAAATACATTACGAATGGGGTTAAACAGCATTATAGCCACTAGATGATGCTAAATATCACAGTTATTGCAACATTATGGCCACTAGATGGCGCAAAGCATCACAGAAAATGAGTATGCTCCTCAGAGCCATCTAATGGCCACAATGTGATGTTTTTTGGCATTGGCACATGCAAACAGCAGAAAATATAGCCTGAGAATGTTTGATTTTTGCCCCAGTCACACAGAACAAATTTATTAATTTGAGGTGAGGCAAAATCGAACATTCTCAGGCTATATTCTCAGCAGATCAAATGTTATTAGTTGAAAAACAAAAAATAAACGATTTGAGTAGGGTGAATACAGCATTAGGAAATGAGTATGCTCCTCAGCTCCATCAAATGTCAACAACTTTATTCTGTAAGATTAGGCAAAATGGAATGTTTTCGACTATATTCTCTGTAAATCGACTGTTATTTTAAAAAAAATGCAAATGGGGTTAATACAGCATTATAGCCACTAGATGGCGTTAAGTATCATAGCAAATAAGTATGCTCCTCTGCGCCATCTAGTGGCCATATTTCAGCATTTTCCGCATTCACACATTCAAACTGCAGAAAATATAGCCTGAGAACATTTGATTTTTGTTCCCGTCACACAGAACATACGTATTCTGTGACATGAGACAAAATTGACAGTTCTCAGGCTATATTCTCTGCAGATCGACGGTTATTCAAAAAAAAAAAAAAAGTTGATCTGCAGAGAATATAGCCTGAGAACATTCAATTTTGCCTCATGTCACAGAATAAATTTGTTCTGTGTGACTGGAGCAAAACCAAATGTTTAAGGGCTATGCTTTCTGCAGTTTGAATGTGGAAAATACTGCATTGTGACCACTAGATGGGGCAGAGGAGCATACTCATTTCGACATCTAGTGGCTATATTGCTGTAAAAAACATCCCTAATGTGACTAGGATTAACCACTTCCCATCCGCGCTATAGTCAAATGATGGCCACAGCGCGGACCTACTTTTCAATAGAAGTCCTCCTGTGCTTGAGCGGCCTGCGTGCCCCCTGCAGGGCACATGCGGTGTACTCTGTGATCAGCGAGTCTGAGTAAGTAAGGGGTAGATCCTAACCCCTTACCATGTGATCAGCTGTCAGCCAATGACAGCTGATCATGTGATATAAACAGAGCCGGTAATTGGCAATTTTTTCCTCCTCACGCCGATCGGCTTTGAGAGGGACATCAGTCCCAATCGTGGAGAGCCTCTTCAGAGGCTTCTGTGCCCACCTGCCAGTGCACAACAGTGCTGCCTACCAGTGCCCACCAGCGTCACCTACCAGTGCTCACAATACCACCTATCAGTGCCCACAGTGCCACCTATAAATGTCACCAACCAGTCCCTCATCACCATTGCTGCCTATCAGTGCCACCTATCAGGGCCCATCAGTGCCACCTAACAGGGCCCATCAGTGCCATCTTATAAGTACCTATCAGTGCCACCTATCAGGGCCCATCAATGCCATCTTATAAGTGTCTATTAGTGCGGCCTCATCAGTGAATATCAATGAAGGAGAAAAATGACCTGTTTGCAAAATGTTATAACAAACTATGAAACATGTTTTTTTTTGTTGTTTGTTTAGCCAAAAATAAAAACCCCAGCAGTGATTAAATAACACCAAAAGAAAACTCCATTTGTGTGAAAAAAAATGATATAAATTTCATGTGGGTACAGTGCTGTATGACCGCGCAATTGTCATTCAAAGTGCGACAGCGCTGAAAGCTTAAAATTGGTCTGGGCAGGAGGGGGGTTTAAGGGCTCAATGAGCAAGTGGTTAATACAGGATTATGGCCACTAGGTGGCACTAAATAAATGAAGTATGCTCCTCAGCTCCCTCTAGTGGCCCAGAATGCATTTTCATGTCCTTTTTATTTATTTATTTTTTTGGATGAACAGCTATAACTACACCCCTTATATACCCAATGCTGGGTGTCTTTAAATAACTATAGCTATTGATATTCTGTGTTCTGGATTCATCATCCTGAAGGTTGGTCTGAACTGACTGCACATGTAAGAGGGACTCAGGTGCGTGAAATTGCATGAGTTCAGAAGACTGAGACGGTTTCAGCCCGACGGTATTTCCTGAAATAATTAGATAACACAGAAAATTACTTATGCTCTTTTTTTTTTTTTTGATGATTGGAAGCCGCTTAATCCGCGTACTTCAGAAAATGAAGGTTCGTGGTATGTGTAAAGTGTAGTTATAACACATTTATTTTAAAGAGTCCATAAACCAAAAAAAAAACAAAAAAAAAAACGACAAGTGCACATTAGCCCCGATTCATTAAGCTGCAAATTCCCCAAGCTGTTCATCTGTCGCATGTAAATTCCTTTTGCTGAGGAGCATACTTTCTTTTTCATGCAAGTCATCGCCATCTAGTGTCCATAATACTGTATTTTCCTGATTCACTCGATCTGCAGAGAATAAAGTCATTCAATTTTGCCACATTTGCGCAGAATGAATTTACACACAACAGCTATGCAATTTTTTTTAATTAACACATCCCTTAACCACTTAACGACCGGCCTATAGCAGATTTTCTGTGCAGAATCACGTGTATATAAGTGATTTTTGCAGTTCTGCCTAGGGGGCGCTCTGGCTGATTAGTCACAGACAGCAGAAGCTGATCAGCGGGATGTCTGCCGGCACCCACCGATCGCGGGGAAGAGAGGCAGGACAGAGCTCTGCCTATATTAACATGGCAGAGCTCCATACTGACGGGGGAGCAATGGATTTTCTTTCCCTGCAAAGCATGGAATACAATCCAGCACATGCCTCAGTAAAAGCAGCTCACACATAGTACACAAAAACACTGGCTAGGCACACATTTAAACCTTTGATCGCCCTAAATGTTTAACCCCTTCCCAGCCAGTGTCATTAGTACAGTGACAGTGCATGCTTTTAGCACTGGGTCCCACAAAGTGACAAAAGTGTCAGTTGGTGTCCGATTGTTCGCCGCAATATCACAGTCCTTGTATAAGTTGCTGATCGCCGCCATTACTAGTGTAAAAAATAAATAAAAATTCCAGTATATAACCCCTATTTTGTAGATGTGGTAACTTTTGCGCAAACCAATCAATATATGCTTATTGGGATTTTTTTTTACCAAAAAACACATAGAATATATATTGGTCTAAATTGATGAAGAAATTTGATTTCATACATTTTTTTTATTTTTTTTCGGATGTGTTTTATAGCAGAACATAATGTTTTTTTTGTTTTTTTTAATTGTCGCTCTTTTTTTGTTTATAGCGCAAAAAAACCCCCCAAAAAAATGCAGAGATCATCAAATACCACCAAAATAAAAGGAGATTTAAAAAAAAATTTGGGTACAGTGTTGCACAGCCACGCAATTGTCAGTTAAAGGGGAGGGCCACCCTGAAAAACAAAAAAATGTTAAAAATTACAAAAAATCTAAAAAAAAAAAAAAAAAAATGAAAAAAATTATTTTTTTTTACTTACCAGAAATGCCTGTTGCTAGGCACTTTCTCCTAATCTTCCTCTTCCTCCTCCGCGGAGATCTTCTGTCTTCTGTCTTCGTCGCGGCGTCTTCTGGGTAATGAGTCGCGCTGTGTTCTGGGAACTGTGTGTTCCAGAACACAGCGCGTCCCATTCAGAAAGCGCTGCGGGACTCGCGCATGCGCAGTAGCTGCGGGACTCGCGCATGCGCAGTAGGAAACGGGCAGTGAAGCCATAAGGCTCCGCTGCCTGTTTCCCTTACAAGGGATGGCGGCGCCGGGACCCGAGAGCCGAGGGACGGGTCGGCCTCGGGCGGCCGACATCGCGGGCGCCCTGGACAGGTGAGTGTGTTTATTACGTCAGCAGCTGCAGTGTTTGCAGCTGCTGACTTTTTTTTTTTTTTTTTTTGTTTTTTTTTATAACCGGCCCTCCACTTTAACCACATGCCGACCGGGCCATAGCTGAAAGATGGCTACAGCGCGGTCGGCTTATTCTAGGAGGGCGTCCATGGACGTCCTCCCAGAATCTTGCTCCCGCACGCCCCCTGGGGCACGCACCCGGGAACATTCTTGACCGGACCGGGCGCATCACGGTAAACGGGCGCTAATAGCGGCCGTTTACCACGTGATCGCTCCGTCAAATGCCGGAGTGATCACTTCTAAACAAACCGGCGTCGCATCATGACGCCGGTTCCTCCTTCACCTCTCTGTACCGATCGGTACAGTGAGAGGGCAGAAGGGGAGAGATGGCAGCAGCGCTGTGGGCACTTCACATCCATCCAATGCCAATAATCTGCCAATACTCTGCAACACTGTGCAATATTCTGCCAATACTCTGCAGCACTGTGCAATACTCTGCAACACTGCAATAATCTGCCAATACTCTGCAACACTGCAATAATCTGCAAAACTGTGCAATACTCTGCAACACTGTGCAATACTCTGCAATAAATTGTAAAAGAAACAAATAACTTTTTTTTTTTAACTGAATTTTCAGTGTTTTTTGATAGTGCAAAAAAAGAAAAGAAAAAAGCCAGCGGTGATAAAATGCCACCAAAAGAAAGCTCTATTTGTGTGAAAAAAAGACAAATATTTAATTTGAGTACACTGTTGCATGACTGAGTAATTGTCATTCAAAGTATGAGAGCACTTAAAGCTGAAGATTGGTCTGGTTAGGAAGGGGGTTTAAGTGCCCAGTGGTCAAGTGGTTAAAGTAACGCAGTACCGTATTGCAAACAATGGCCTGGTAAGGAAGGGGGTAAATCTTCCGGAGGTCAAAGTGGTTAAAGGGGTTGTAAAGTCAGAAGGTTCCAGCTCCAGTGATGTCTACAAGTTCCTTCGTCTGAGACTCTCCTCCCAATTGGCTCCCACTGCTGTCAATCAAGTCAGTTAGCCAATCTGGAGAGAGAGGGAGGCAGGGCTGAATCGGGGGGCGCCGTGTCTGAATGGACACAGGGACCGGTGACTCGGCTCAGCTGCTTGCTGTGGGGGGCACTGAACAGGAGGGGAGGGGCCAGGAGAGCAGAAGAGGGCATTGCAGGGGGGAAGTGACGTCAAAACGTGCCCATAGCTCTTAAAGGGCCTTTTTTTTTTTTCATTTTTGTGTAAATATGAGATGTGAGGTCTTTTTGACCCCAGATCTCATATTTATTTTTCTATTACAAGGGATGTTTACATTCCTTGTAATAGGAATAAAAGTGACACTTTTTTTTTTAAAGAACAGTGTAAAAATAAAAAGTTAAATAAATGAGAAGAAAAAATGAAAATTGAACGCGCCCCATCCCTCTGAGCTCACGTGCAGAAACAAACCTACGTGAGTAGCGCCCGCATACGAAAATGGCGTTCAAACCACACATGTGAGGTATCGCTGTGATCGGTAGAGCGAAATCAATAATTCTAGCCCTAGACCTCCTCTGTAATGCAAAACTTGCAAGCTGTAGAATTTTTTAAACATCGCCTATAGAGATTTTTGATGGTAAAAGTTTGTCGCCATTCCACGAACGGGCGCAATTTTGAAACGTGACATGTTGGGTATCAATTTACTCGGCGTAACATTGTCTTTCACAATAAAAAAAAAATTGGGCTAATTTTACTGTTGTCTTATTTTTTTATTCAAAAAAGTGTTTTTTGTTTTTTTACAAAAAGTGTGCTTGTAAGACCGCTGCGCAAATACAGTGTGAAAAAAAGTATTGCAACCACCGCCATTTTATTCTCTAGGGCGTTGGAAAAAATTTATATAATATTTTGGGTTCCAAGTAATTTTCTAGCAAAAAAAAATAATAAATAAAAGTTTGAAAAATAGGCCTAGTCCTTAAAGCGGAGTTCCACCCTGAATTTTTTTTTCAGAATCAGACTCCTCTGAACCTAAAAAAAAAACATTTGGAGGAAAAAATGTTTTTATACTTACCAGAATCGCCCTGTTGCTATGTAGTCCTAATCTGCTGCCACCTGGTCCGTGGAGCTCCTCATCACTTCCTCCCTCGTCCATCATTTCCCAGGAGTCTGTGGGCAGTACTGTGATGTTGCCATAATGACGGGGCGGGGCCTTTCTCCGTCGCCTCCCATTGTTATGGCAACTTTAGAAACAGTCGGCGCTACAGCTGGTGAATCGCGCATGCGCAAGTTCGAGAGGTGCTCCAAAACGAATCCAGGAAGAGATCTCGATTGGGCTTCACATACCCACCAATCATGATGGCAACGGCCACAAAAGAAGGCAGAAAATATTCGATTAAGAAATGTATATTTTTGCTAAATCGATCATGATCATTGTATAATCATTTTTGTATTTAATTTGTTAATAGCTTGGATCAATTTAAAAAAAAAAAAAAAAAATCGGAACACCGCTTTAAGTGGTTAAAGTGTATCTAATTACAAAAACATGATATATTGTAAAATGCTGGCCCTAAGATGTGGTTGCTGCGTTAGTTTTGTAGTTTCACCTGATCATACTTCCAGTAACACTTCCTGTCTAAGGCTGGCCATAAACGCTTCAGACCTCAGCCAGTTCAGCAGAAACTGTCTGAGATTCGAACCATTAATGGGAGAGGCTTGAATGTACCAAGTTGATCGATCAACTTGGGGTACAACCAGCTTGTCGGATTCTCTGGCGATTATCGTTAGCAGCTGCTGTAGCCCCAAGCGATAATCGATGTCTTAAGAGTGACAACACTCAATGACTGCTTCTGTAGAGGAGCAACGTTGTGCTAGGGTGCCCTTGTGTCCCGGATTGCCTGGGAGATTCCCGCAATTAGCAGGTCTGTCCCGGGTCCTGGACTCCTTCATTCCGGGACAATACAGTGTCCCGGAAAGAAATTGACAGAGCGAGCAAACCACGCTATATCGCTGGCGCTCGCTCTGCCTCAAGCCGAGGGGAGCTGAGACCGCCCCCGCCCAAGCACAGCCAAACCCGCCCGAGCCAACGGGAGCTGAGACCGCCCTGCCCAAGCCGAGGGGAGCTGAGAACGCCCCCCCTGCCCGAGCACAGCCAAACCCGCCTGTGCCAAGGGGAGCTGAGACCGCTCCCCCGTCCGAGCACATCCAAACCTGCCTGAGCCGAGAGGAGCTGAGACTGCCCCCCCGCCCAAGCACAGCTGAACCCGCCCAAGCTGAGACCGCCCCCCGACCCCTGCTCAAGCACAGCCGAGCTGAGACTGCCCCCACCCAAGCACAGCCAAACCCGCCTGAGCCAAGGGAAGCTGCGACCGCCCCCCAAACCCACCTGAGCAGAGGGGAGCTGAGACTGCCCACGCCCAAGCACAGCCGAACCCGCCTGAGCCGAGGGGAGCTGAGACCACCCCGCCCGCCAGAGCACACCGAACCCGCCTGAGCAAAGGGGAGTTGAGACTGCCCCCCCGCCCGAGCACAGCCGAACCCGTCCGAGCCGAGGGGAGCTGAGAACGCCCCCCCGGCCCCCGCTCGAGCACATCCGAGCCTAGACCGCCCCCACCCAAGCAGAGCCAAACCAGCCTGAGCTGAGGGGAACTGAGACCGCCCCCCGCCCGAGCACAGCTGAACACGCCTGAGCCGAGAGGAGCTGAGACTGCCCCCCCGCCCGAGCACAGCTGAACCTGCCCGAGCTGAGACCGCCCCCCGGCCCCTGCTCAAGCACAGCCGAGCTGAGACCGCCCCCCACCCAAGCACAGCCAAACCCGCCTGAGCCGAGGGAAGCTGCGACCGCCCCCCCCGCCCGAGCACAACCAAACCCGCCTGAGCCGAGGGGAGCTGAGACCGCCCCCGCCAGAGCACAGCCGAACCCGCCTGAGCCAAGGGGAGTTAAGACCGCCCCCCCGCCCGAGCACAGCCGAACCCGTCCGAGCCGAGGGGAGCGGAGACCGGCCCCCGCTCGAGCACATCCGAGCCTAGACCACCCCCACCCAAGCACAACCAAACCCGCCTGAGCTGAGGGGAACTGAGACCGCCCCCCCGCCCGAGCACAGCCGAACCCGCCTGAGCCGATAGGAGCTGAGACTGCCCCCCCGCCCGAGCACAGCTGAACCCGCCCGAGCTGAGACCGCCCCCCCGGCACCTGCTCAAGCACAGCCGAGCTGCTACCGCCCCCCACCCAAGCACAGCCGAACCCGCCTGAGCCGAGGGAAGCTGCGACCGCCCCCCCCCCCCCCCCGTCCGAGCACAGCCAAACCCGCCTGAGCCGTGGGGAGCTGAGACCGCCCCCGCCCAAGCACAGCTGAACCCGCCTGAGCCGAGGGGAGTTGAGACCACCCCGCCCGCCCGAGCACAGCCGAACCCAACTGAGCCAAGGGGAGTTGAGACTGCCCGAGCACAGTCGAACCCGTCCGAGCCGAAGGGAGCTGAGACTGCCCCCGCTCGAGCACATCCGAGCCTAGACCGCCCCCATCCAAGCACAGCCAAACCCGCCTGAGCTGAGGGGAGCTGAGACTGCCCCCCCCCCGTCCGAGTACAGCCGAACCCGCCCAAGGCAACGGGAGCTGAGACCGCCCCCCCACCCAAACCCACCCGAGCCAAGGGGAGCTGAGACCACCCGCCTGAGCCACGGGGAGCCGAGACCACCTCCCCATCCGAGCACAGCCAAACCCACCCGAGCCGAGGGGAGCTGAGATCACCCGCCTGAGCACAACTGGACCCGCCTGAGCCGAGGGGGGCTGAGACCACCTCCCTGCCCGAGCACAGCTGAATCCACCTGAGATGATGTGAGCTGAGACCGCCCCCCAGGCCCCCACTCCAGCACAGCCGAACACATGCAGCCAACACATCCAAGGACTTGGAGATCCTTTAAAGTGGACCTGTCAGTAACATTACAAATCTGCATGAATAGATTCCTTACAATGGAGGCTCCAATGATCCAATGTTGCCGCCATCAGAAAACCCTTGAAGCCATCGCTGTAGACAGGAAGTGGTCAGCAACCCTGAGATGTAACAAAAAAGGCAGTTTGTTTTATGATGCAATATGCTTTAGCAAACTTAATATAATTTTTCAGGTTTATATCTACTTAAATTTCTAAATTTTGCTTTGTAGTTATTACAAAGTAACAGTATCTGCATTAGAGATGGACAAACTTCCGACGGGACGTTTCATGAACGTGAACCGCGAATGCAAAGTTCGCTGCGGGCCCCATTGACTTCAATGGCAGGCAAACTTTAAAAACCTACAGGTAGGGATGGCCGTATGGTTCTCCCGGCGAATTTCGGCTGTTTGCCGTCTGCCCGATCGGCGGACTATTGCCGCCGTTCGCCCGGCCGGACTTCTGTGTTTACTGTGTAAAAGAACTTTGACCTATGAGGACACATCCATCATGGGGTACAGGACAGCCAATTGAGACATTACAGCACATGGACACTTGGACATTCCCCCTAACTTATAAATAGACCCGATCCGGCGGCCATTTTACATTCTTTCGTATGTCACTATAGGGAGAGGTTGCTGTGTGGAGCAGGGAGAGACTTCAGTGACCCAAATCGCTAGCTATTAGGTCCACAAAAGTTCTTTTAACCACTTCAATACAGGGCACTTAAACACCTTCCTGCCCAGACCAATTTTGAGCTTTCAGCGCTGTCGCACTTTGAATGACAATTGCGCGGTCATGCTACACTGTACCCAAATGAAATTTTTATCATTTTTTTCCCACAAATAGAGCTTTCTTTTGGTGGTATTTGATCACCTCTACGGTTTTTATTTTTTGCGCTACAAATAAAAAAATACCGAAAATTTTGAAAAAAAAAATGTTTTTTTTTTGTTTCAGTTTCAAAACTTTGTAAATAAGTACGTTTTCTCCTTCACTGATGGGCACTGATGGGGCTACACTGATGGGCACTGATAAGGTGGCACTGATGGGCACCAATGTGGCACCAATGAAGTGGCACTGATAGGCGGCACTGATGGGCGACACGGATGGGCAACACGGACGGACACTGATAGGTGGCACAAATTGGCACTGATAGCTGGCACGGATGGGCGGCACGGATGGGCGGCACGGATGGGCATGGATAGGCGGCACAGGTGGGCATGGATAGGCGGCACAGGTGGGCATGGATAGGCGGCACAGGTGGGCACTCATAGGCGGCACAGGTGGGCACTCATAGGCGGCACAGGTGGGCACTCAGGCGGCACAGGTGGGCACTCATAGGCGGCACAGGTGGGCACTCATAGGCGGCATCGGTGTTATAGTAATGGATGCCAATCAGTGCCAAACAATAATGCATGCCAATCAGTGATGCCCATTGTGGGCACTGATTGGCATCCATTATGGGCACTGATTGGCACCCATTGTGCTGACTGGCATCCCTGGTGGTCTAGGGAGGATTATGGATTTTATTACCTTTTCCCTGGTGGTCTAGTGGTGTCCCTGGTGGTCCATTGTGGGCATCCTCGGGGGGGCTGTGCTGATAATCGATCAGCACAGACCCCCCCTGTCAGAGGAGCAGCCGATCGGCTCTCCTCTATTCGCGTCTGACAGACGCGAGTGAGGGAAAGCCGATCACCGGCTTATCCCATTTACACTGTGATCAGCCGTGATTGGACACGGCTGATCACATGGTAAAGAGTCTCCGTCGGAGACTCCTTACCGAGATCGTAGTTGCTGGGTGTCAGACTGACACCCCGCAACAACGATCGCCGCGATGCGCGCCCCCGGGAGCGCGCAGCGGCTCATAATCCTAATCACGTCATATGACGTCCGGTTAGGATTATGAAACCACTTTGCCGCTGTCAATTCCCTATAGGGCGGGCGGCAAGTGGTTAAGGACTGGTATCATGGTATAGGTGTTAGGTGTAGTTCAGGATATAGGTTTGAGGCACTGCTGTGCTAGTGATTGTTGCAGCAGCCTGAGTGTCTTTTGTCAGTGTAGAGAAAGGGACAAAACGCTATGTGCAGCAGTGACAGTCAGTTTAATCATTAGCTGTTACTATTAGGTCCACAAAAGTCCTTTTCAGAACTGGTATGGTAAAGTAGTACAGGATATAGTTTTGAGTGCTATTCAAGTTATTGTTCCAGCAGCCTGTGTTTTGTCAGTTTAAATAGGGACAGGCAGGAAGCTGTGTGTGACAGTGAGGGACAGTCAGTTTAATCAGTAGCTGTTACTATTAGGTCCACAAAGGTTCTTTTCAGGACTGGTATGGTAATAGGCTTGTACACGTATAATATTCTTTCTTCCAAATATAAAAAGAATATTATACTTGACTGCTGCCCTTCTGCTGCAGTAGTCCTTTATGAGTATAGGGACTGAGGTACAGTCTGCTAATCATTCACAACCTACTAGTTCCACAAAGGTCCTTATAAGAACTGGTAAGGTATAGAGTACTCCAGTACATAGGGTTGAGTGAGGTACAGTCTGCTATTCCTTAAGGACTGGTATAGGTCCACAATATATAGGGTTGAGGTGCACTACTGCTGACTGCTGCCCTTCTGCTGCAGCAGTCCTTTATCAGTATAGGGACTGAGGTACAGTCTGCTAATCATTCACAACCTACTAGTTCCACAAAGGTCCTTATAAGGACTGGTAAGGTATAGGGTACTACAGTACATAGGGTTGAGTGAGGTACAGTCTGCTATTCCTTAAGGACTTGTATAGGTCCACAATATATAGGGTTGAGGTGCACTACTGCTGACTGCTGCCCTTCTGCTGCAGCAGTCCTTTATCAGTATAGGGACTGAGAGTTTTGTCACAGGGTCATTTAAAAAATGACAGGCAGAGGAAGAGGCAGGCCCTTCCGCAGGGGTGGTAGGTGTAGGGCATGAGCAACAGGCTTGAGCTAAAGTGGGAAGTTGCAGAAGGTGCGTTCAATTCATTTAAAGGACGCACCAGACTTGGTTGAGTGGCTCACTCAGCCTTACTCTTCTGCACCCTCCTCATACTCTCGATCTGCACCCTCTTCTTCACTCTCTGCTATGTGTACCCCCAAAGACACTACCACCAACAACACCACCACCACCACATACCTTCCGCTTGAGTCACAGGAATTATTTTCCGATCCATATCAAGACATTTCTGATGCGCAGCCACTCTTGGCATTGGATCAGGAAGAGGAGGTAGCAACAACCGCCACTCAGCAGTCTGACGACAGTACCCAGATCAGCCCAAGGAGGAGGTTGGTCCCCGGTGTTGCTGCCTACTCTGAGATCTCTACTTATAGCGGTGGGGAAGGTGACGTCGATGAGGACGTGTCTAGTGATGTCACGTGGGTGCCCACAAGAGAGGAAGAGGAGGGGAGTTCAGAGGGAGATATGGACCAGCAGATAGGGAGGAGAAGCAGGAATAACTTACATTGCACAGGAGGGACAAAGCAGACTGCTAATGTATCAGGAGCGAGTCATCGACCATGTACGGTCACATCTGGCGCTCCCAGGACGCCGGCACATGGCTCCGCAGTGTGGGCTTTTTTTAACGTGTCCGCTGCTGACAATAGCGTTGCCATCTGCAATCTTTGCAGTCAACGCATTAGTCGCGGTAAGCCCAACACTCACCTAGGGACGACCGCCTTAAGAAGGCACATGAGCAGCCATCACCGAGCCCAGTGGGAGCAACGGAACACACAAAGCCACACTCCAGGCTCTCACCGTCCAGCCTCGTCTTCTACTTCTCCTTCTCCTCTCTCCTCACAATTGTCCTCCACTCCACCTTCCATCACGCCAAGCTCACAGTTTTCTGCAAAAAGGCAGGCTTCCGTGGGCCTAATGTTCGAGCGTAAAAAAATGTTGACGCCGGATAACCCTCTTGCCCAACGGTTGACGGCTGGCTTGTCAGAACTGATAGCCCGCCAACTACTGCCATATAAACTGGTGGACTCGGAGGCCTTTCGAAAATTTGTGGCCATTGGAACACCACAATGGAAGGTCCCAGGAAGGAAGTATTTCTCAGAGAAGGGCATCCCAGAGCTATATGGCCATGTTCAGCAGCAAGTGAATTCATCTCTGGCACACAGTGTCGGTGCCAAGATACATCTGACCACAGACACGTGGTCTAGCAAACACGGGCAGGGAAGGTATATCACTTTTACTGCCCACTGGGTGAACCTTCTGACGGCCGTCAAGCATGTAACCCGTGGCACCCGTGTAGATTTGGTTTTACCGCCACGGATTGCATGCAGGCCTGGCTCTTTTTCTCCTCCTCCTCCTACTCTATCCTCCTCCCTCTCCTCCTCGGCTGACTCCTCTTTTTCCGCTGCTAGCGTCTCTTCCGCTGCGCCGCCCAAGCTCCCAGAACCTATTCAACATGCCAGGTGAGACGTTGCCATGCCGTTCTGCGTCTGTTGTGCCTGGAAGCCAAGAGCCACACTGGCCCGGCACTCCTTTCAGCTTTGTGTTCACAGGCAGATCAGTGGCTAACACCGCTCAATTTGACAGTTGGTAAAGTGGTGTGTGACAACGGTGCCAATCTGCTTAGCGCATTGAAACAGGGCAAAATCACGCACGTACCATGCATGGCACACGTCTTAAACTTGGTTGTGCAGCGATTCGTTGTCAAATACCCTGGGGTCCAGGACATCTTGCGGCAGGCAAAGAAAATCTCGGCCCATTTCAGAAGCCATGGCTCGCCTTGCTGACTTTCAGCGGCGACACAATCTGCCGGTCAGACGTCTTATTTGCGATTGCCCGACGCGATGGAACTCAACCTTCTATATGCTTGATAGGCTGCTCCAGCAGAAACGTGCAGTTAATGTCTACCTGTATGAACTCTGCGGCAGAACAGGTTCTGGGGAGCTGTTTTTTTTTCACCGTGCCAGTGGCTGCTCATGCGTGATGCATGCAGCCTTCTGCGGCTATTTGAGGAGATCACCAAACTGGTCAGTCGCAGCCATGGCGCCATCAGTGACATGGTACCTTATGCCTTCTTTATGGAGCGTGCATTGCGTCGTGTCATTGATCAAGCTGTGGAGGAGCGGGAAGATGAGGAAGTCGCAATACTGGATGAATTCCCAGGGGAGGCTACTCTATCTGAGACAAGTCAACAACAGGAGTCTGAAGAGGAGTCAGAGGAGGATGGTGCCGGGGCGGATGAGGAGGAGCAAGAAGAGCATGCTTTAAACCTTTCTGGGATCCCTGTTGTGCATGGATGGGGAGAGGAGAATGAAGAGGACGAAATTATCCTGTATGATGAGCAGGAGCCAGGCCACCACACCGCTTCCAGTTTAGTGCAAATGGGGGCCTTCATGCTCCAGTGTTTTAATAGGGACCCCTGTATAAAAAGCATAAGGGTCAAGGACCAGTACTGGGTGGCAATGTACTTAGACCCCCGGTACAAACACAAAATGGCGGAAATGTTACCGCCGTCACAGAGGGCTGTCAGAATGGAGCACTTCCAGGCCTTGCTTCGAGAAATGCTGCATTCTGCTTTTGCGTGCGCTGGCAGAGGAGCAATTCCCACTCCCAGAGAAGGAGTTGCGGGTACCAATCCAACAGCGCCTGCAAGAAGAGGGCGGTTTGAAGATGTGTTGGTGACTTCTGATATGAGGTCATTCTTTCAGCCGACCCATCGACAGGTGTCATCCGGATCCAGCATCAGGGAACGCCTAGACCGTCAGGTGTCCGAATACATCGGGTTAACGGTGGACGCTCTGAGGAGTGATGAACCCCTGGACTACTGGGTGGGCAGGTTTGACCTCTGGCCAGAGCTTGCCCAATTTGCAATCAAACTGTTGACTTGCCCCTCGTCCAGTGTCCTGTCCAAAAGGACGTTCAGCGCAGCAGGGGGGATCGTGACCAATAAGCGTACTCGCCTAGCTCACGACAGTGTTAACTACCTCACATTTCTAAAAATGAATGAGCCATGGATCTCGGAGGAATTCAACACATGTGACCAGTAGACCATGTATATGTCTATAAACAATTTTTTAAATCGAGCACACAGACTCATTTGGCTCACTTCCTTGTACAAAAAAAGCACACTGTACTATATGCCCGTACCCTCCTGTTTGAAGAGGTTGAGCGGTGTCATATTTCTACTGGGGCTGCTTATTATGAGGGGCTCCCACCATCCCTGTGCTGTGCTGACTTCCTCCTGGGGCTTCTTATTATGAGGGGCTCCCACCATCCCTGTGCTGTGCTGACTTCCTCCTGGGGCTGTACCTCTGCTGTGCATATTATGAGGGGCTCCCACCATCCCTGTGCTATGCTCATTATGAGGGGCTCCCACCATCCCTGTGCTGTGCTGACTTCCGCCTGGGGCTGTACCTCTTCTGTGCATATTATGAGGGGCCCCCACCATCCCTGTGCTATGCTCATTATGAGGGGCTCCCACCATCCCTGTGCTATGCTGACTTCCTCCTGGGGCTGCTTACGGTGCAGATGTCAGTGCTGTATATCACAGTGCTGGTGTCAGTGCTGTATATCACGGTGCTGGTGTCAGTGCTGTATATCACGGTGCTGGTGTGAGTGCTTTATGTCACGCTGCTGTCGTCATTGCTCTCTATCACGGTGCTGGTGTCAGTGCTGTATATCACGGTGCTGGTGTCAGTGCTTTATGTCACGCTGCTGATGTCAGTGCTCTCTATCACGTTGCTGGTGTCAGATCACTCTATCACGGTGCAGGTGTCATTACTGTATGTCACGCTGCTGGTGATCATCTCCTGTACCCTCTTCTTTGCCTACCCTGACCTTCCCTCTCCTCCATTGCCTTCATGCGCTCCACATTCCTGAATTGTCACAACAATTTCACATATAAAAAAAGAATGCTTGTAGTTGTCGATCCCAGATTCATATCATACATGTGTTATGTCAGTGGCCATGTGGTGGGACTATGTTTGCACAGCTAGTAATTATTTTGTGGCTGCAAATTTGACCTGTAGGTTTGCAAAGTTCGCCTCCCATTGAAGTCAATGGGGCCCACTGCGAACGTTACGGTTTGCGAACTATCGGCCACGTTCGCGGTCCGTGTTCACGAAACGTCCAGTCGGAAGTTTGTCCATCACTACCTACAGGTCATATTTTCAGCCACAAAATACTTACTTGCTGTGCACACATAGTCCCACCACATGGCCACTGACATAACACATGTATGAAGTGAATCTGGGATCGACAACTACAAGCATTCATTTTTTATCTGTGAAATTTTGACAATTCAGGACTTAGGAGCGCATGAAGGCAATGCAGGAGAGGAAAGGTCAGGGTAGGCTATGAAGAGGGTGCAGGAGATGATCACCAGCACCGTGACAGAGTGCACGGACACCAGCACCGTGACAGAGTGCACGGACACCAGCACCGTTACATTGTGCACGGACACCAGCACCGTGACAGTGTGCACGGACACCAGCACCGTGACAGTGTGCACGGACACCAGCACCGTGACAGTGTGCACGGACACCAGCACCGTGACAGTGTGCACGGACACCAGCACCGTGACAGTGTGCACGGACACCAGCACCGTGACAGTGTGCACAGACACCAGCACCGTGACAGTGTGCACGGACACCAGCACCGTGATGTAGAGCACTGACACCAGCACCGTGATGTAGAGCACTGACACCAGCACCGTGACAGTGTGCACGGACACCAGCACCGTGACAGTGTGCACGGACACCAGCACCGTGACAGTGTGCACTGACACCAGCACCGTGACAGTGTGCACTGACAGCAGCACCGTGACAGTGTGCACTGACACCAGCACCGTGACCGTGTGCACTGACACCAGCACCGTGACCGTGTGCACTGACACCAGCACCGTGACCGTGTGCACTGACACCAGCACCGTGACCGTGTGCACTGACACCAGCACCGTGACCGTGTGCACTGACACCAGCACCGTGACCGTGTGCACTGACACCAGCACCGTGACAGAGTGCACGGACACCAGCACCGTGACAGAGTGCACGGACACCAGCACCGTGACAGAGTGCACGGACACCAGCACCGTGACAGAGTGCACGGACACCAGCACCGTGATATAGAGCACTGACACCAGCACCGAGATAGAGAGCACTGACAGCAGCACTGATACCAGCAACTCGCTTCTGGGCCTCAAAAATATGACACCGGTCAACCTCTTCAAACAGGAGGGTACGAGCATATACTACGGTGTGCTTTTTTTGTACAAGGAAGTGAGCCAAATGTAGAAAAAAGGTCTGTGTGCTCGATTAAATAGTTTATAGAGATATACATGGTCTACTGGTCACATGTGTTGAATTCCTCCGAGATCCATGCCTCATTCATTTTTAGAAATATGAAGTAGTCAACACTGTCGTGAGCTAGGCGAGTGCGCTTATCGGTCACGATCCTCCCTGCTGCGCTGAACGTCCTTTCGGACAGGACACTGGACGAGGGGCAAGCCAACAGTTCCATTGCAAATTGGGCACCCCCTCTCCAGAGGTCAAGCCTGCCCACCCAGTACTCCAGGGGTTCACTCCTCAGAGCGTCCACATCGGCCGTTAACCCGATGTATTCGGACACCTGTCGGTCTAGGCGTTCCCTGATGCTGGATCCGGATGAGACCTGTCGATGGGTCGGCTGAAAGAATTACCTCATATCAGAAGTCACCAACACATCTTCAAACCGCCCTCTTCTTGCAGGCACTGTTGGATTGGTACACGCAACTCTTTCTCTGGGAGTGGGAATTCCTCCTCTGCCCACGCACGCAAAAGCAAAATGCAGCATTTCTCGAAGCAAGGCCTGGAAGTGCTCCATTCTGACAGCCCTCTGTGACGGTGGTAACATTTCTGTCATTTTGTGTTTGTACCAGGGGTCTAAGTACATTGCCACCCAGTACTGGTCCTTGACCCTTATGCTTTTTATACGGGGGTCCCTGTTAAAACACTGGAGCATGAAGGCCCCCATTTGCACTAAACTGGAAGCGGTGTGGTGGCCTGGCTCCTGCTCATCATCCAGGATAATGTCGTACTCCTCGTTCTCTCCCCATCCACGCACAACAACAGGGATCCCAGAAAGGTTTAAAGCATGCTCTTCTTGCTCCTCCTCATCCGCCCCGGCACCATCCTCCTCTGACTCCTCTTCAGACCCCTGTTGTTGACTTGTCTCAGATAGAGTAGCCTCCCCCTGGGAATTCATCCAGTATTGCGACTTCCTCATCTTCCCGCTCCTGCTCCTCCATGGCTTGATCAATGACACGACGCAATGCACGCTCCATAACGAATGCATAAGGTACCATGGCTGATGGCGCCATGGCTGCAACTGACCAGTTTGGTGATCTCATCAAATGGGCGCAGAAGTCTGCAATGCTTCGCGCATGAGCAGCCACTGGTGCGGTGGAAAAAAAAACCAGCTCCCCAGAACCTGTTCTGCCGCAGAGTTCGTACAGATAGTCGTTAACTGCACGTTTCTGCTGGAGCAGCCTATCAAGCATATAGAAGGTTGAGTTCCATTGCGTCGGGCAATCGCAAATACGATGTCTGACCAGCAGATTGTGTCGCCGTTGAATGTCAGCAAGGCGAGCCATGGCCGTGTAAGATCTTCTGAAATGGGCCGAGATTTTCCTTGCCTGCTGCAAGATGTCCTGGACCCCAGGGTATTTGACCATGAATTGCTGCATGACCAAGTTTAAGACGTGTGCCATGCATGGCACGTGTGTAATTTCGCCCTGTTTCAATGGGCTAAGCAGATTGGCACTGTTGTCACACACCACTTTACCAACTGTCAAACTGAGCGGTGTTAGCCACTGATCTGCCTGTGAACACAAAGCTGAAAGGAGTGCAGGGCCAGTGTGGCTCTTGGCTTCCAGGCACAACAGACGCAGCACAGCATGGCAACATCTCACCTGGCATGTCGAATAGGTTCTGGGGAGCTTGGGCGGCGCAGTGGAAGAGACGCTAGCAGCGGAAAAGGAGGAGTCAGCCGAGGAGGAGAGGGAGGAGGATGGAGTAGGAGGAGAATTAGAGGCAGGCCTGCATGCAATCCATGGCTGTAAAACCAAATCTACACGGGTTACATGCTTGACGGCTTCAGAAGGTTCACCCAGTGGACAGTAAAAGTGATATACCTTCCCTGCCCGTGTTTGCTAGACCACATGTCTGTGGTCAGATGTATCTTGGCACCGACACTGTGTGCCAGAGATGCATTCACTTGCCACTGAACATGGCCATATACAGTGGTGTGAAAAAGTGTTTGCCCCCTTCCTCATTTCCTGTTCCTTTGCATGTTTGTCACACTTAAGTGTTTCGGAACATCAAACCAATTTAAACAATAGTCAAGGACAACACAAGTAAACACAAAATGCAATTTGTAAATGAAGGTGTTTATTATTAAAGGTGAAAAAAAATCCAAACCATCATGGCCCTGTGTGAAAAAGTGATTGCCCCCCTTGTTAAAACATACTATAACTGTGGTTGTCCACACCTGAGTTCAATTTCTCTAGCCACACCCAGGCCTGATTATTGCCACACCTGTTCACAATCAAGGCATCACTTAAATAGGAGCTGCTTGACACAGTAAGGTCCACCAGAAGATCCTTAAAAGCTACACATCATGCCGAGACCCAAAGAAATTCAGGAACAATTGAGAAAGATCTCAATTACTTTCTATCAGTCTGGAAAGGGTTATAAAGCCATTTCCAAAGCTTTGGGAATCCAGCGAACCACAGTGAGAGCCATTATCCACAAATGGCGAAGACATGGAACAGTGGTGAACCTTCCCAGGAGTGGCCGGCCGCCCAAAATTACCCCAAGAGCGCAGCGACGACTCATCCAAGAGGTCACAAAAGACCCCACAACAACGTCCAAGGAACTGCAGGCCTCACTTGCCTCAGTTAAGGTCAGCGTTCATGCCTCCACCATCAGGAAAAGACTGGGCAAAAATGGCCTGCATGGCAGAGTTCCAAGGAGAAAACCACTGCTGAGCAAAAAGAACATCAAAGCTCGTCTCAATTTCTCCACAACACATCTTGATGATCCCCAAGACTTTGGGGACAACATTCTGTGGACCAATGAGACAAAAGTGGAACTCTTTGAAGGGGTGTGTCCAAGTATATCTGGCGTAGAAGGAACACTGCATTTCATAAAAAGAACATTATACCAACAGTAAAATATGGTGGTGGTAGTGTGATGGTCTGGGGCTGTTTTGCTGCTTCAGGACCTGGAAGACTTGCCGTGATAAAAGGAACTATGAATTCTGCTGTCTACCAAGAGATCCTGAAGGAGAATGTCCGACCATCTGTTCGTGTACTCAAGCTGAAACGAACTTGGGTTCCGCAGCAGGACAATGATCCTAAACACACCAGCAAGTCCACCACCGAATGGCTGAAGAAAAACAAAATGAAGACTTTGGAGTGGCCTAGCCAAAGTCCTGACCTGAATCCAATTGAGATGTTGTGGTATGACCTTAAAAAGGCCGTTCATGCTCGAAAACCCTCTAATGTAATTGAATTAGGACAATTCTGAAAAGATGAGTGGGCCAAAATTCCTCCAGGACGCTGTAAAAGCCTCATTGCACGTTATCGCAAACGCTTTGTTGCAGTTGTTGCTGCTAAGGGTGGCCCAACCAGTTATTAGGTTTAGGGGGCAATCCCTTTTTCACACAGGGCCATGATGGTTTGGATTTTTTTTAACCTTTAATAATAAACACCTTCATTTACAAATTGCATTTTGTGTTTACTTGTGTTGTCCTTGACTATTTTTTAAATTGGTTTGATGTTCCGAAACACTTAAGTGTGACAAACATGCAAAGGAACAGGAAATGAGGAAGGGGGCAAACACTTTTTCACACCACTGTAGCTCTGGGATGCTCTTCTGTGAGAAATACTTCCTTCCTGGGACCTTCCATTGTGGTGTTCCAGTGGCCACAAATTTTTGAAAGGCCTTTGAGTCCACCAGTTTATATGGCAGTAGTTGGTGGGCTATCAGTTCTGACAAGCCAGCCGTCAACCGTTGGGCAAGAGGGTTATCCGGCATCATAATTTTTTTACGCTCAAACATTTGGCCCATGGAAGCCTGCCTTTTTGCAGAAAAACGTGAGGATGGCGTGATGGAAGGTGGAGTGGAGGACAATTGTGAGGAGAGAGAAGTAGTAGAAGACGAGGCTGGACGGTGAGAGCCTGGAGTGTGGCTTTGTGGGTTCCGTTGCTCCCACTGGGCTCGGTGATGGCAGCTCATGTGCCTTCTTAAGGCGGTCGTTCCTAGGTGAGTGTTGGGCTTACCGCGACTTATGCGTTGACTGCAAAGATTGCAGATGGCAACACTATTGTCAGCAGCGGACACGTTAAATAAAAAACACACTGCGGAGCCATGTGCCAGCGTCCTGGGAGCGCCAGATGTGACCGTATATGGTTGATGCCTCACTCCTGATACATTCGTAGTCTGCTTTGTCCCTCCTGTGCAATCTAAGTTCTTCCTGCTTCTCCTCCCTATCTGCTGGTCCATATCTCCCTCTGAACTCTCCTCCTCTTCCTCTCTTGTGGGCACCCACGTGACAGCACTAAACACGTCATAATCAACGTCATCTTTCCCACCGCTATAATTAGAGATCTCGGAGTAGGCAGCAACAGCGGGGACCAACCTCCTCCTTGGGCTGATCTGGGTACTGTCGTCAGACTGCTGAGTGGCGGTTGTTGCTACCTCCTCTTCCTGATCCAATGCCAAGAGTGGCTGCGCATCAGAAATGTCTTGATATGGATCGGAAAATAATTCCTTTGACTCGGAAGGTATATGGTGGTAGTGTCTTTGGGGGGTGCACATAGCAGATGGTGAAGAAGAGGGTGCAGATTGAGAGGATGAGGAGGTTGCGGAAAAGTAAGGCTGAGTGAGCCACTCAACCAAGTCTGGTGCGTCCTTTGAGGTAATCGAAAGCACCTTCTGCAATTTGCCACTTTTAGCTCAAGCCTGTTGCTCCTGCCCTACCCCTACCACCCCTGCGGAAGGGCCTGCCTCTTCCTCTGCCTGTCATTTTTTAAAGTCTCTAGAGAAGTGCAGTATGTATGTGGATGAAGGTATATAACACCCCGCTTCAATCTGTCGTTTTTGGGGGCCACTGGTCTATCACACCAGTTATAATACTTTTTTTTTTATTGCGTTTGTCACTCTTTGTAGTACAGACCGCTCAGCAGTCACAATGCTGCACAGTGGAAACTCACTATACTATGATTTCTATATGTGCAAGTATTTTATACGTTTATTACACACCTATATACTGCACACCAAATAGTACACCTATACCAGTCCTTACAAGGACCTTTGTGGACCTAGTAGCTAGTGATTTGCAGACTGTCCCTCAGTCCCTACACTGATAAAAGACTGCTGCAGAATAGGGCAGCAGTGCACCACAACCCTATATATTGTACACCTATACCAGTCCTTACAAGAACCTTTGTGGACCTAGTAGCTAGTGATTTGCAGACTGTCCCTCAGTCACTACACTGATAAAGGACTGCTGCAGAATAGGGCAGTAATCTGCAGCACAGCCCTGCACCATCACCCTATATATTGTGGGCAGCAGTCAAGTATAATATTCTTTCTATATTTGGAAGAAAGTATATTATACGTGTACAACCCTATATACTGTACACCTATACCAGTCCTTAAAAGGACCTTTGTGGACCTAATAGTAATAGCTAGTGATTAAACTGACTGTCCCTGCTCCACACAGCGTCCTGTCCCTACACTGACAAAAGACAGCTGCAGAATCAGTCAGCAGTGCACTCAGCAATCACCAGCACAGCAGTGCACCAGAACCCTATATACTGTACACCTATACCAGTCCTTAAAAGGACCTTTGTGGACCTAATAGTAATAGCTAGCTAGTAATTAAACACAGTGTCACACAGCGTCTTGGCCCTACACTGACAAAAGACAGGCTGCTGCAATCACCAGCACAGCAGTGCACTATACCCTATATACTGTATTACACCTATACCAGTCCTTAAAATGACTTTTGTGGATCTAATAGCTAGCGATTTGTGTCACTACAGTCTCTCCCTGCTCCACACAGCGTCCTGTCCCTAAACTGACATAAGACAGAATGTAAAATGGCCGCCAGATCAGGTCTATTTATAAGGTAGGGGGAATGTCCAATTGTCCTGTGCTGAAATGTCTCAACAAAAATGTGCTGAAATGTCTCAATTGGCTGTCCTGTACCCCATGATGGATGTGTCATCATGGGTCTAAGTTCTTTCACACTGTAAACACATATGTCCACCAGGCGAACAGCGGCAATAGTCCGCCGATCGGGCGAATCACGAACACGCCAAATTCGCAGCGGACCGACCGCCGGGCTACTGCATACATTTTATGCTCCGTATGACGTTTTGTGCAAGGGGCGAGTGAAGGAGGATGGCTTTTTTTTGCACTCCCTGTAGAAATAGAAAAGAAAAAAAAATCAATAACAGCTCATGGGAGAAGGGGAAGAAGGAGTTAATTTGATTAAGAGGATTAAGTGATTTAATACGATTCCCATGAGAGACGTATTTGACTGATGTCACACCTGAAGGGCTTGTTCTCGCCAGGAGGAGATGTGTGGCGTTTTTTTTTAGCGTTGTGTTTTAGGGCAGCCCATGCCTTACAACGAGCTGCCCTAATGTGTGAGAGTCACACAGAAAAGGTGGCGAGACAAAAAAATTGTGCCACACTAAAAACACATAGTAGCGCATGGACAGGTATAAGCGTGATTGCTAGATGCATGTGGATGGCACCCGTGCACGTCTGCAAAGGGGCAGCACGTTTTTTTTTTGTGCTGTGAAACGTGCGATTTTGCTTTTACAGCCCCTGGTGTGAGTGAGCCCCTACTCTACATATGGATACATTGTAAATACACATTGTTCCATTGTTTTTACACAATGACACTTGCATACTATCTTGCAAGCACCATTTTACACAGGGGTAGTATTTGACAGCTGCTCCTCCTTTGTAAATACATAGCGGTTACATATGTAATTATAATACATAGTAATTCCCGGCTGTCATATTGACAGCCAGGAATTGCAATTAATAATGTTAACTCTGGGGGGGAGTAGCTGAACGTAGAATGCTTTGTTGAAGTTCTTAAAGCAGATCTTTGCCCTCAGTTTGGTTTGATGTTGCCTCCTCTTTACCGCTACTCTGTGTAAAGCAAGCTTTCTTTTTTTAAGAAACCTCTGCCCCTGCCCATCCCCCTCCCCCCCAATACGCACATCACTCGCCTAGGTGAATGACGTTCACATTTTTCCACTGTTCTCTCCTGATAACGCACCGCTAGGCCCACCACCACCTTCTTTCTCAATGAAGTACTATGCCTTCCGGGATATGTGACATGTGACCTACATATCCCAGGAGGCACAGTACTTCATTGAGAAAGGACATGGTGGTGGGCCTAGTGGTGCTTTATCAGGAGAGTGGTCAGCTTAACCTGGAAGAGCCGTCAGGTTCCCAATGACATAATGAAAACAGATGGCGGCACTGGACCGAGTGGGTGATGCAGAAGAGAAGCAACACAGCAGGACAACAGCGCTGGATCCTCTGGGCAGGTGAGCACCTTAAAGTGATTGTAAAGTCTCATTTTTTTTTTTCCCTATAAAAATAACAAACCTGTTATACTTACCTCCTCTGTTGCAGTGGATTTGCACAGAGCAGCCCTGATCCTCCATTCAGACACAGAGCACCGACCTGGCCCCACAAAATTGGGCTTGGGCATTAATATTTGTTTTAGCCTTAGGTGTGAAAAGGTTGAAGCTTAGGATGACAGAGGGACTTTAACTACCTCCCGCCCCTTGTATAGTAAAATGACAGAGTGCGGGATCCCCCCTCGTTATGGGTTAACATCATATGTCACCCCAGTGGCTCTCACGCTGTGTTACCCCGGTCTGGGAAAAAAGCAGATGACGCGGCTCTTTAACCTTGTGATCAGCTGTGTCCAATCACATGTAAACATGGAGGTGCCATTTTTTGGCTCTTCTCTCCTCGCCTTACACTGACCAAGTGTGCAGCAGAGACTGTACAGGTAATCAGTGCACTTATTATCAATGTATCCCCATCAGTGATGGCAGTCAGTGCTGCCTATCAGTGGCCATCAGTGCACATCAGTGTCACCATCAGTGCAGCATATCAATGCTCATCAGTGCAGCATATTCATTCCTCTTCATCAGTGCCCATCAGTGTCACCCATTAGTGCAGGATATTCGTGCCTCCTTATCCGTGCCACCTAACTAGTGCCACCTCATCAGTGCAGCATATTTGTGCTACCTCATCAGTGTCACCCATTAGTGCAGCATATTGATGCTCATCAGTGCCCATCATTGCAGCATATTTGTGCCTCTTCATCTGTGCCACCTCATCAGTACCACCTAATCAGTGTCACCCTTCAGTGCAGGATATTTGTGCCACCTAATCAGTGCCTATCGGTGCCACCTCATTAGTGCAACATATCAATGCTCATCAGTGCCCATCAGTGCAGGATATCCGTGCCTCCTCATCAGTACCACCTAATCAAGCCCATCAGTGCAGCATATTCCTGCCTCCTCATCGGTGCCACCTCATCAGTACCCATCAGTGCAGCATATCAATGCTTATCAGTGCAGGATATTCGTGCCTCCTCATCAGTACCACCTAATCAGAGCCCATCAGTGTCACCCATCAGTTCTCATCAGTGCAGCATATTCTTGCCTCCTCATTAGTGCCACCTCATCAGTACCCATCAGTGCAGCATATCAATGCTGATCAGTGCATGATTTTCGTGCCTCCTCATCAGTGCAACATATCAATGCAGGATATTTGTGCCACCTCATTAGTGCCCATTAGTGCAGCATATTTGTGCCTCCTCATCAGTACCACCTAATCTGTGCCCATCAGTGTCACCCATCAGTGCAGGATATTTGTGCCACCTAATCAGTGCCTATTGGAGCCACCTCATTAGTGCAAATATCAATGCTCATCAGTGTCACCCATTAATGCAGCATATCAATGCTCATCAGTGCAGGATATTCGTGCCTGCCCATCAGTGTCACCCATCAGTGCTCATCAGTGCAGGATATTCGTGCCTTACAAAATTTACTGACAGAAACAAAAACCCTTTTTTTTCCAACATTTTTGGCCTTTTTTTCTTTTTTTTTTTTTTTTTTTAAATAAAACACCCAGAATTGATTAAATACCACCAAATGAAAGCTCTATTTTTGTGGAAAGAAAACGATACAAATGTCATACGGGTACAGCTTCGCATGACCTCGTAATTGTTATTAAAAGTGTGACAGCGCTGAAAATTGGCCTGGGCAGGAAGGGGGTGAAAGTGCCCGGTATTGAAGCGGTTAAAAATAAATAACAAACCATGAAAAAAGGTAAAAGAAAGTATTTAAAAAAATAGCAATTGCCGATAAAACACACTTCAGCAAATGTAATATCTCTGTTTCGGGTTTACATCAACTTTCTAGATTTTGTTTTGCAGTTATTTACATAACTCTGTGCATTTGTGTGTATTTTATGCTCCATATGTTTGTTTTGCCATTTTGCTCCCCGAGTGATTAGATTTTTTTTCTGGGTGTTTTAGTGCAGGACGACACATTTACACATCAGACTGAGCTTTTGTTTGCGCTCCCTGTGGAATCTGTGATTTGATGTTTGCAAACTATAGACGGCGTGATAAAAAAAAAACACTGTTTTGATAAAGGGCTCCGAACTGAGCGATCTGACATGTCATTTTAAAGAAATTCCTATTTCGCTGAATAAATCAAAATCAAAACATGGAGTCCTCGACCAAGAATATCCATATCCCATGGGGGTAGGGGAACCAAATAATGGGGGTATGGAGACTTGGGGGGCCCTTAATGATAAATACCATGTGGATTTTGGCCTTAAAATAACTTGTGCACTATTTATCTTAAAAGTAGTCAATTCACGGAACAACGTACAGGTCTGTGCAATAGTCTTAGGCAGGTGTGATAAAACGCTGTAAATGAAGAATCCGAGATAGAAATAGAGATAGATAGATCCTTCCGAGATAGAAGCATTCATCGTTTATTTTTTATCAATTAACAAAATGGAAAGTAGAGGAGCAGACGAGAAATCCAAATCCAATCAGTATTTGGTATGACCACCCTTTTCCTTCAAATCAACATATATTCTTCTAGGTAGACTGGGCAGTTTTTGAAGGAACTCAACAGGTTGATGGTTCCAAGATGCTGATGGTTCCAAAAATCTTGGAGAATTAAGCACAGATCTTCCTTGGATGTTGGCTGCCTCAAATCCTTCTGTCTCTTCGTGTCATCCCAGACAGACTCCATGATGGTGAGATCAGGGCTTTGTAATGGTCAAACCATCACTTCCAGGGCTCCTTGTTCTTCTTTACACTGAAGATAGTTCTTAATGACATTGGTTGTATGTTTGGGGTGGTTGTCCTGCTGCAGAATAAATTTGGGGCCAAACACAGGCCTCCCTGATGGTATGGTTTGATGGATAAGTATCTGCCTGTCTGAGGACACCATTGATGAGCAACGTTGAGGGCTGTAGACACAGTGGTTGGCCAAGGAAACTTAATGCAGATTTTCTGTGGATTTTGGCAGCCTCCTATCCTTCTGTCTCTTCATGTTATCCCAGACAGACTCCACGATGTTGAGGTCATTGCTCTGTGGGGGCCAAACCATCACTTTCAGGACTCCCTGTTCTTCTTTACACTGAAGATAGTTCTTAATAACATTGGCTATGTTTTGGAAGGTTGTCCTGCTGCAGAATAAATTTGGGGCCAATCTCACACCTCCTTCATGGTATGGTATGGTATGATGGAGAAGTATCTGCCGGTATTTCTCAGCATTGAGGACACCATTGATCCTGACCAAATATCCAGCTCCATTTGCAGAAATGCAGCCCCAAAGGGGCAAGGAATCTTCACCATGCTGCACAGTTGCCTGTAGACACTCCATATTTTACAGCTCTCCAGCCCTTCATCAATAAACTGCATCCTGCTACAGCCAAATATTTCACATTTTGACTCATCGGTCCAGAGCACCTGCTGCCACTTTTCTTC
The DNA here is from genome assembly GCF_037356315.1 of Lithobates pipiens. Classification (NCBI taxonomy): domain Eukaryota; kingdom Metazoa; phylum Chordata; class Amphibia; order Anura; family Ranidae; genus Lithobates; species Lithobates pipiens. The sequence goes on from NW_027507685.1 coordinate 88,528,821, forward strand.
ACCCCGGTTCCTGTATTTTAGTGCATAGTTGAGTCGCTTAGCTTTGTTTCCACGTCGGAGGTTTGGGTTTTTCTTTCATGAAGATCAGACTTCTCTGGACAGTAGACGGGTGTACCTGGGTCTCACTGGTTTCCTCCAGGTCAGTGCTGGACATCTTCCGATGTGGATGGGAAGTAAGCATGATGCGTCTCATCTGCTGCAATAAGTTTCCTTGGCCCTCAACATTTCCGATCAATGGTGTCCTCAGACAGGCAGATACTTATCCATCATGCCATACCATCAGGGAGGCATGATTGGCTCCAACAAATAGACCCGGTCCTTAAGTGGTTAAAAACTTTAATCAGAGTAGTTCATTGTCACCGTAGTAACACTATACTACTCTGGGGGGTATGAGGATTTTTTTTTTTTTTTTACATCTTGTTTGCATGTGCCTCCTAGCTCTGCTGTGATTGGACTTAAAGCTTTCCAGCCAATGATTCACGGCCGGGAACTGCTGATCGGCGGTGTCCAATCACAGCACAGAGCTCTGTGTTGACCATCAACACAGGGCTCTGTACAGAGGGAATGATAAGAAACAAAGATCTTTAGTAAAAAGCAGCACACATTACACATTGCTAGCCACTCATTTAACCCCTTCCCACTCAGTGTCATTAGTACAGTGACAGTGTATATTATTAGCACTGATCACATCATTAGTGTCAGTGACAGCCTGTTCCCACAAAGTGGCAGATTGCTCGCCACACCATTACAGTCCCATTATGAGTCCCTGATCACCACGATTACTAGTATATAAAAAATATATAAATTCCCGTATACATCCCATAGTTTGTAGATGCTACTTTCACATAAGCTGATTTAATACACATTTATTGGGATATTTTTTTTTCTTTACTAAAGATATGTATCAGAATACATATTGACCTAAATAAAATGAAAACATTTCTTTATATCTGATATGTTTTATAACAGAAAATATTGTTTGGTTTAGCTTTTTTAAATTTGTAGTCTTTTTTTCGTTTATATAATAAAAATATGTACTGAGGAAAAAAACTTTTTTTTTCTCGTTCCATTGTTTTTTTTTTTTTTCTTATTTTTTGGGTCATTCGTTATGCTTGCAATTCGTAAATTAGAAAATCTGAAAATTCAAAAGAATAACTAACTAATAATAACTATTAAATTACAGGTATTGGTATTTCCTTTCAAATTTAGCTGTTAGTGAACGTAATGAATACAAATTTATCCAAAGATACGAATTATCCGAAATAAGGAATGCCGCATCTAAACAAATGGAACAGAATGAATAAATAATAAAAGTTTTTATTATTGTTATTTATTATAAATTTGTTGCATTGCATTCCTTATTATTATGGATAATTCGTAACTTCGGATAAATTTCTATCCATTACGTTCACTAACAGCCAAATTTGAAAGGAAATTGCAATAATTACAATTTATTAGTTGGTAACAGTTAAGTTATTATTCGTTGGCTATTTTTTCAGGTTTTTGAAATTTTGGGGTTTTCGAATTTATTGAAAAATTTGTTAAACGGGTTTTTGTTAATTCGGATATTTCCGAATGAACAGATTTATCGCAGTTCGTTAAAAAATGTATTCGGAACGAAACGAATAGCACATGTCTAATGAAAAAATAAAATAAAAGAACAGTGGTAATTCAAATACCACCAGAAGAAATACACAAAATATATAGGTTGCACTAATAAACGTGTAAAATTATCAAATGTTGTAGAAGAGTCCATATACTGTATATTTTACATTAATAAATAAATAAAAACAGTCCATAAGTGATGTGAAAATAGATCTTGATAATAATCTTCACCACCAATAGCTGCAGGGCCTGCTTCCCAGCTCCTATTGATCCCTCATTACAAGGGATCAGTAAGCCCAGCGAAGGCCTTTACACCGGGTCCAGATGGTCTCCCCACCGCATCCCCCCCCTTGGTTGTGTATAGGATGAGATGGTATCTCAAAAAAAACAAAGGGCTCCACATAGTGTAAAATCTTACGCTTACAGCTGGCGCTGATAAAAACACCTTTAAGATCTCGTGTGTCGGCCGGCACATAGAAACAACCCATCCTCTAGGGCACGGATGGGATTGGTGATGTCAGCGTGTCGCTCCGCCCAACGCTTTTCGTCATAGGAGGACGGCACCAAAAGCACCACCAGAAGAAAGCTATATTTTTGTGAAAAAAAATTATATAAATTTCATACAGGTATAGTGTTGCATGACCGCACAATTACCAGTTAAAGTAGCACATATCCGGACAGCAAAAAATGGGGGTAAAATATTCCGGGGCTCCATTGGTTAAAGTACATTTTCATACAGTATGTGCATGCAAAAGGGAAAAAGACATAGTGGCAGCAGCAAAAAGGTTAATGCAGTGCAGTTCCTCAGTAATCAATCAGCTTTCAATAGAGTAATGAAAGATGATTGTTGATTATCAATATCTGATTGCGTAGATATTGCATTGTTCCACATGGATTCACATTGGAAATAGCGCTCAGGTTCTATGACTACAGCATGACGTCATGTAGTATATAGCAGCATGCACTGTATTGGAAATATTGATTTCATTTGATGTATGGAGTACACAGATAAGTTAAAAAGCGAAAGTACAGTCAGTGTATCAGCCTACGTTGTATACCGTATATCAGCCTACATTCTAGCTATTAATAGAGGGATGTACTTACAGATAGATCGTTTAAAGAGGAAGTAAACCCTGATGAGTTTACTTCTTCTTTCATTCCCTGCAAAGGTAAAGCATAATGGACTACTATGCATCGCATAGTAGCCCATTATGTGTCACTTACCTGACACAGGAGCCAGCGAAGTCACCGCTGTCCCCTGTAGTCCGCCGCATCCATCTTCTCGGTGGGTCTCGCAGCTCCGCTGCTGTCATTCGGCGAAGCCGCGATGACGTCACTCCCGCGCATGCGCACGGGAGCCGAGACGCACGGCATTGCGCAGCATCTTCGTTATCGAGGATGCCACGCTCAGTGCGCCTGCGGGCATGCGCCGTAGACAGCTGTGCCCATCTTCGGGCAAATATCTCCTAAACCGTATAGGTTTGGGAGATATTTCTTGGACCTACAGGTAAGCCTTAATCTAGGCTTACCTGTAGGTCAAAGTGGTTTGTAAGGGTTTACAACCACTTTAAGGAAAAAAAATGATTATACAGGATTTATATATCGTCAGTACAAATACAATGCACTTTAATACAGTAGATATCAGATGGCCCTGCTCATTAGAGCTTACAATCTAAGAGGGAGGGTCAAGAGATACAAGAGGTAATAACTGTGGGGGATGTGCTGATGGAGAAAGTAAATGTACAGTTGTTAGATGGGGGGGGGGGGGGCAGATCTGAAGAGATGTGTTTTCAGGGATCGTTTGAAAGTAGGAGATAGTCAGACAGATTGGGGTAGAGCATTCCAGAGGATGGGAGAGGCTTCGTTAGAAGTCCTGGAGGAGAGCATGGGATGAGGTGACAAGGGAGCTAGAAAGCAGGAGGTCTTGGGAGTAACGAAGAGGACGCTTTGATTGGTATTTTGAGACTAGGTTAGATATGTAGCTGGGGACCAAGTTGTGGATCTTGTAGTATCTTGAATTTGATTTGTTGGTCGAGTGGCAGCCAATGGAGTGATTGGCAGAGAGGGGTATAGCAGACGCAGAGTGGTTTGTAGGTGGATGAGCCTGGCAGCAGCGTTCATGATGGACTTGAGGGGTGTAGCCTATTTAGAGGTATGCCAATGAAGAGAGAGTTTCAATAGTTGAAGCGGGAGATGACCAGAGAGCGGATTAAAAGCTTTATGGTGACATTGGTTAGAAAGGGGAGTATCTTCAAGATGTTGCGGAGATTGAGGTGGAAAACTCTGGACAGCGATTGGATGTGGGGCCGAAAGGATAGTTCAGAGTCCAGGATTACACGTAGGACCTTGGCATGGAGGGGATGGGTTGATAGTTGAGCCTTTGATTTTGACAGAGAAATCGGGGGAAGTGGCACATGGGGGTGGGAATATCATGAGCTCGGTTTTGGATAGGTTGAGTTTGAGCAAGTGGCATCCAGGCTGATATATCTGTTAGTAAGTTGGTGATGCGTGAGGAGACAGATGGAGTGAGTTGGGGGATGGAGAGGTAGATCTGGGTGTCGTCCACGTAGAGATGATTTTGAAAGCCATTGGAGGCAATCAACTGACCCAGGGAGGAGTTGTAGATTGAGAAAAGGAGAGGTCCAAGAACAGAACCTTGGGGGTCCCCAAGGAAATAAGGAATAGGAGAGGAGGAGGACGTAGAGTTGTAAGTGACACTGAAGGGATAGGTAGGTAGGATGGTAACCAGCGAAGAGTACAGTCATGGAGACCAAGGTAGTGGAGTTTTTTTTTTTTGAGGAGGGGGTGGGCCACTGTATTAAAGGCAGCAGAGAGGTCCAGGAGAAGTAGTACAGAATAGTGTTTGTTGGTTTTAGCTGTTAGGTCTTTGGTGAGTTTAGGGAGAGCAGCTTCCGTGGATTGTTGAGGGCAAAATCCGGACTGAAGGGGATCAAGAAGTTTGTTCATGGTCAGATCACTCAGTCGGTGGTAGCTCAGTCTTTAAAGGAGTCTGGAGGAGAAGGTGAGTAAGGAGATGGGGCATAGGTTGTTAAGATTGGTGTGGGCCCATTGTGGACTTTTCAAAGATAGGGGTGACTAGGGCCCATTTTAGAGAGTTGGGAAAGATGCCACAAGAGAGGGAGAGATTGAAAATGTGAGTTAGCGAGTGTAGAATTGCGTCAGAGTGTAGCACTGGCAAAGCTTTTTTGGACACGCCCCTTTGCACACCTTACCAATCACCCTACCCCAATCTATGAATCCTCAGTTTTTTTCTTTGTGTCCTAATGTGATAGACCTTGATTATCTTACACACAGCTTCTATCTGCACACTGTGTAGCTGCCTGCTATGCTGCACAATCGTTTTTATCTGGGAACTTCACAGGTCAGCACTGCAGCATAGCATGCAGCTACACAGTGTGCAGAAAGAGGCTGTCTGTAAGAGAATCAATCAGACCCATGTGCTGGGAAGGAGGGGGAGACCAGACAGCCCAGAGCCGACATCAATCAGAGGAGAAAGGAGGTCGATCCTGACAAGATTGTCGGCATACAAATCCAGGGAAGAGTGTAGCCCCTCCCACAGATACTTACCGTTTAAAGTGGTGGTAAAGCTTGAAGGTTTTCTTTTTTACCTTAATGAATTTTAGGCGTGAAAAGAGAAGTATGGGAAAAAGTTTTTTTTTTCCTTTTTTTTTCTACTTACCTAGGTGGATGCAGCATGGGTCTGATGCTTCATGTGTCCTCCCGCCGGCTTTAGGGCTGAGAACTGAGCGATCAAACACTGTCAATCGCTCGGTTCTCAGAGCTCCCTGAGCTGAGAGCTGGTGACTTTCAATCACCGCTGTCTGCTCTGCCTCTCCTCACTCATTGGAGCGCTGGGCTGTGGAAGGGGCTGGAGTCGGCAGATCAGGCTCTTAGCTGCTCACTTAGAGGCTGAGCCACAGGGGAAGTACAGCCAAACAAGCTTTAAAGTAAAAGACCTTCTGTGGTCTACTCCTAGGTTTACAATCACTTTAACCACTTCAGATGATTTACCCCCCTTCATGACCATATGATAGGGCACTGCAGTACTTTGAAATGACAATTGTGCGGTCGTGTAAAATGTATGTCCTTTTTTTCCCACAAATAGTTTTCTTTTGGTTGTATTTGATCACCTCTGCATTTTTTAAAAATGTTTGTGCTTTACCATAAAACACATCCAATAAAATAAAAATAAAAATAAAATGTCTTCATTCATTTAGGCCAATATGTATTCTGCTACATATTTTTGGTAAAAAATAAGCGTATATTGATTGGTTTGCACAAAACTTTTTTTTTCTCTTTTTATTTTATTTTTTTATCACTAATAATGGCAGGGATCAGTGATTTTTATAGCTGAACTGCGATATTGCGATGGACAGACGGACACTAACTGACACTTTTGAAGTTTTTTTGGGAACCAGTGCCATTAATACAGTGATCAGTACTAAAAAATATGCACTGTTACTGTACTAATGACACTGGCAGGGAAGGGGTTAAACATCAGGGGCAAACAAAGGGTTAACTATGTGCCTGACCAGTGTTTTAATGTACTGTGGGAGTTGCTTTTACAAGAGGAAGGCATGTATTGGTGACCCTGCTTTGCAAGAACACAGGATCCATGCCTTCCCTACTGACAGAACAGTGATCTGCCTTGTTTACATAGACAGATCGCCGTTCTTCAGTACCTGCAGATCTGATCCTGCTGGTGGGGCACATGCACTCCCCAGACCCGGAAGTGTGGGATCCTGTACTAGGTACAGGCGCAGCAGTGCCACCCTAGAAGTAAGTTATATGGGTGGTAATTGGTTAACAGAAAAGGTGCACTTCTCAGTGAGCTGGAAAGATTTTTATGTATTAGCAGCTCACAGGGAATAGGATAAAGCTGAAAAAATGGAAACCCATACAGCTCTTTTAATTATTTTGTAGCGTTTAGTAAATTCTCCAACGGATACTATAGCCATGGCCAAAAGTTTTGAGAATGACACAAATATAAATTCTCACAAAGTTTTTATGATGGCAGTGTGCACATACTCCAGAATGTTTTGAAGAGTGACCAGATAAATTGCAAAGCCCCTCTTTGCCATAAAAATGAACTCAATCCCATAAAAAAAAATTTCCACGTCATTTGTGAAGAAGGCTTCAGGGCGCCCAAGAAAGTCCAACAAGCACCACGACCGTCTCCTACAGTTGATTCAGCTGCAGGACCGGGGCACCACCAGTACCATACTTGCTCAGGAATGGCAGCAGACAGGTGTGAGTGTGTCTGCACACACAGTGAGGAGAAGACTTTTGGAGGATGGCCTGGTGTCAAGAAAGGCAACAAAAAAGCCACATTTGTCCAGGAAAAACATCAAGGACAGACTGTTATTCTGCAAAAGGTATAGGGATTGAACTGCTGGGGACTGGGGTAAAGTCATTTTCTCTGATGAATTCCCTTTCTGATTGTTTGGGGCATCTGGAAAAAACCTTGTCCGGAGAAAAGGTGAGCGTTACCATCAGTCCTGTGTCAAGCCAACAGTAACGTATCCTGAGACCATTCATGTGTGGAGTTGCTTCTCAGCCAAGGGAGTGGGATCACTCACAATTTTGGCTAAGGACACAGCCATGAATAAAGAATACAAAAAAAAATACAAAAACATCCTCCAAAAGCAACTTCTGCCAACCATCCAAGAACAGTTTGGTCATGAACAATGCCTTTTCCAGCATGATGGATCAACTTGCCGTAAGGCAAATGTGATAACTAAGTGGCTTGGGGAACAGAACACCCAAATTTTGGGTCCATGGCCAGGAAACTCCACAGACCTAAATTGAGAACCATTGACAATTGAGAACTTGTGGTCAATCCTCAAGAGGCGGGTGAACAAAATAAACCCCCACGTATTCTGACAAACTCCAAACATTGATTATGCAAGAATGGGCTGCCATCAGTCAGGATGTGGCGCAGAAGTTGATTGACGGCATGCCAGATTGTAGAGGTATTAAAAAAGAAGGGTCAACACTGCAAATATTGACTCTTTGCATAAACTTAACCTCTTCATGCCCTTTAAGAGGTTTAGGTTGCCAGGAGCCGGAACTTAAGATCACGTGACTGCTGTGATTGGCTGCCACAGCAGTCGCGTGATCCAAAAACTCCAGTTCCCTGCTTGATCGGGAGCTTTTGGTTAGGCGCCAATAACTGTGCTGGAAGCGCGAAGGGAACGCTCTCAGCAAAGCTGTATTGACCGCAATTCTCTCAAATACCAAGGACCAGGTGTCGAGAGACCGCATATTTGTGTGCAGTCTGCATCAAGGAGTTAGTGTAATTGTCAATAAAAAGCCTTTGACACTTATGAAATGCTTGTAATTATACTTCAGTATACCATAGTAACATCTGACAAAAAGATCTAAAAACACTGAAGCAGCAGACTGTGCAAAGTAACCACTTGCCGCCGATATACGTCAGCGCAATGGGCATACCTGTAGGTCCCCATTTAAATGACAGGGCTAGTGGGCGTTCACCCACCGCGTACAGCATGACTGTGCCTGTGGGACCTGCGGACTCGATGTGCACAGGTCTCCTGGCGATTGTGTCACGGAGCCGCAGAACGGGGAAGTGCCTATGTAAACAAGGCATTGCCCCGTTCTGCCTTGTGATATGACAGAGATCACTGCTCCCTGTCATCGAGAGCAGTAATCGCTGTCATTTTCTATTGAGACAATCCCCGACACAGTTAGAATCACTCTCTAGGACACACTTAACCCCTTCATCGCCCTCTAGTGGTTAACCCCTTCCCTGCCAGTGTCATTTGCACAGGAATCAGTGCATTTTTATAGCACTGATCACTGTATAAATTACAATGGTCCCAAAATAGTGTCAAAAGTGTCCGATGTGAGCACTATAATGTCGCAGTCCCAAAAAAATCGCAGATCGCCGCCATTACTAATAAATTTTTTTTAAAAAAATTAGAAAAATGCCATAAAACTATCCCCTATTTTGGAGACGCTATACCTTTTGTGCAAACCAATCAATAAACTTTTTTTGATATTTGTTTACCAAAATTATGTAGAAGAATACATAGTGGCCTAAACTAAGGGAAAAAATGTGTTTTTTAAATATATTTTTTGGGGGTATTTATTAGATCAAAAAGTAAAAAATATTGCTCTTTTTAAAAAAAAACTTGTCGCTCTTTTGTGTTTATAGCACAAAAAATAAAAACCACAGAGGTGATCAAATACCACCAAAAGAAAGTTCTATTTGTGGGGGAAAAAAAGGATGCCACTTTTGTTTGGGTGCCACATCGCACGACCGCGCAATTGTCAGTTAAAGCGGCGCAGTGCCGAATCGCAAAAAGTGCTCTGGTCAGGAAGGTGGTAAAATCTTCCGGGGCTAAAGCGGATAATATTTGTGTCCTTCTCAAAACGTGAGTGAGCCACGGCTGTAGGGCTAGCTGTTGAGAATCACTCGGCAATACAAATGCGTTCACACCTTCTAAATGTGATTTATTTTTATTTATTTTTTGAGTCTAAAAATAAAATTGAAATGATAAGTCAGAGACCTCTTTTTAGAGATGATGCCCTTTAATTCTGATATGTAATATGTATTATAATATGCTGGCAAGGCCATCAATAATGGATAATAGAATTTGCACTTCATTCGACATAGCGCTTTGTGACTCTATAATAAGTTCTCATTATTATGTTAAGTTTAGAATCAGAATTGGACTAGATGCCAAATTCACAATAACATGTTATTGTACACAAAGAGAACAATTCTCAAATCCATAATGATTTGACACATTCGTTTTTTTTTTTTTTTTGTTTTTTTTTTCTAAGCATCGTGTAAATCAGTTTTATTGAAAAAATCTCACTATAACAAATTCCTTTAATATTTTTGAGATACTGTAGTTTACATTGGATCAGTGTATTTTATTAAATCCCTTGGTAAGTGGGAGTTTGTGTATATTTAATCACGATTTTTCTCAGAGTAGCTCACTAGAGCTTAGATTTTTTTATTAAATCTTATTGGGAGCATTGTGCACGTGTATAAAATTATTTAATAATACATTTTACCAAGGGATCCAATTATGGCTGCTAAACAAGTGGTTCTATGAGGAAAATATCTATACAATATACTTGAAGTTTGTTTTCATTAATTCACATTGCCTCTCATTTGTGCTCCTGAGCTCTCTAGGCTGTTGGCTTGCATTGGCATGGCTCCTACTTTCTTTCTTTCTTTCTTTGCATTGTTACTGTATATTATTATTATGCTGGAATTTTATATTACCAATAGTTTTCACAGAGCTTTACAAAATAAAGGGAAATGGTACAGTTACAATACAGTTCAGTACAAGAGGGTTATGGGGCCTTGCTCTTGAGTTTACAGTCTAGAGCAGTGGTCTCCAAACGGCGGCTCTCTGATTCCTTTTTATCCAGCCCCTGGAACATTATTTCATCCACTGTTACCAACAAAGGGGCATAAATCCCCTCCAATGACACCAGTTAAAGGGGCACAATTCCTCCCAGTGACACCACCAATGATGGGGTTCTATTCCTCCAGCTGACACCAGTGATGGGGCACTACTGTTGATTTTCATCATTTGCCTAAATTTACACAAATCCCAAGTCCCTAAACAGTTGCGTCCAATTGAGGCTGGCATTGGCTCTCTTAGAGCCCGTCGGTGAGTGGGTTGATTCCCATCTTCAGCCCCTCGTCCAGAGGCTCCCAGGTTACATCCGTGACACAGGACATTGTGACGGATCTCGGATACCACTGCTGGGCATCTCCGCCAGACCTGTGTCTCCTGTCCTCCAAACGCGCCTGCAGATTCGCCATAACCAGCCCTTAACCCCTCAATCACGAGACAAGCCACACAGGTGTTGAAAATTAAACATCCAGAGCATAAACTGTTTATTAAGTGCCAAACATACACTTTTAACATAGCTAGGGACACTCCCCTTAGCCTGGTCATAGAGGGGGTAGGGGACAGGGAAGAACCAATGGAAACTCAACACTTGTATATTCAAACAACTACAGTTGAAGCACATGAAGGGATTATGACAAGCAGGCAGCCCCTCCTTACACATCCCCTGCTGGGATGTGTCTCCAGACCAGACCTTTTGTCTACATGACATGACCCAACACAATTAACACAGCAACAAGGGGGGGGGGGGGGAGGGATGCTGCATTACATTACATTATCTCAGGGCCATTTTGTATATGTCTTTATCAGCTAAAAGTACATTGTTTGTGGAATAAAAGTATATATTTAACCCAGCCGGGCCAATAGGTTTAGGTAGCCAGGAGCGACTCCACAAGCCCAGCCACAGATACCGCCTTCACCCGGTTTCGATGAACTGGCGAGTCTGGAGGTGGCATCTTCTCCAGGTGGTGGGAGACGGCAAATAGCCCTCTAAACCCCAATGTTCTCTGCTGGGCCATAGTCTGTGGGTAGGAGGCGAGCCCACAGCCCCCTCCAAAACACACAGTGACGGTGAGTTCTGTCACAGACGTGTTTTACATGAGCTCCAAAGTGGATGGATGATTCAGTTTGGTAACTTTGGATGCCACTGCATTGGACTCCTCCGTACCCCACTTGCTGGCTTTGGAATCTGTAAAATATCACCTTCAGAAGTATAGTTCATATACATTAGAACTTCAGGACTGTCTGCTAAGATGTATAGATTTTCTTTTGACTCGCAACTTTTTTCTTTTTGACAATATTACTTGGAATTGTGTGGTACAACGATGGATGCCAACGTTTATCCTTCCCCGGCATATATTTATATGGGTTGGTGGGAGGAATTTTATATTTTTTCACAAATATTTTATAGCAATTTATTTTGGTATGGCAGATTTATTGATGACCTGCTTATCATTTGGGTTAAGGATATAGCTATATAAGCTATATTTGATGTTGCACCACGTAAATGTCAGTGACCTTCATTTAAAGTTTACTGGTAATTATCACAACAGGGTCATAGATTGCCTGAATGTCACCTTGGAAGGTGATCCATCTGCCCAAACAGTTTCCACTAAAACTTTTCGTAAACCCACCACGAGCAATATCACTTTACTGGGCAGTATTTGCCATCCAGCCCACACTATAAAGGCCATCCAAGTAGGAGAGTTTACTAGGGCTAGAACAGGGGTCTCCAAACTTTCTAAACAACAAACCGGTTTACTGGCCATCAGGCTTTGGGGGGGGGGGGGACAGACTGTGGCCATCAGGAGTACAAAATGTCCCATCAGTGGGAGTACACAGTCCCCCATCATTGGTAGCAATTGCACCCCATCATTGGGAGGAACTGTGCTCCATCGTTAATGTCATTGGTAGGAATTTTTCCCCATCATTGGTGACATTAGGAGGAATTAAGCCCTTCATTGGTGTCTGTGAATAAAATAGCACCCCAAGAGCTGGATAAAAGCAAGAAAAGGGCCGCAGTTTGGACACCACTGGGCTGTAAGAAACTGCTCTATGGAGGTTTCTTTTAATAATGAATGCCAAGTAATTAGGAACAGGCTTGAATCCAGAGGTTCTCCTCGGTGGTCCATCCAGAGAGGTTTTGAGGTTGCAGCTGCCAAACAGCAAGCAGATTTATTATTAGTGTTCGTTTCTCCAGTCGTCGCACATCTACACTTGGGTCCTTTTTATCTCCAAGTCTTGGGTCCCTTATCCTATCCAGGTTCTTACAAACGTGAACTCAAGACTTGTAGATATTGCCGTACACACACTGTGTTCAAGAGTTTTGTTTCTGCCAACACTAAGGAAGAATTCAAAATTCAATATATCAATTTTGGTGCAGATCATGTTGTTTATCTAATCCAATGCACTGCGTGTAGTGTGCAGTACCTTGGCTATACGATTTGTCCACTTCGTTCCCGCAAAGCAGAATATTATTGTGATAGTATAAATTTAAATGCTAAAAACATATCCACCGTATCCAAACACTTTAGGTTCTTTCAGCTTTAATGGTGTTGAGAGCGTATTCCCAGCAACACGCGGTGGGGATAGATACCGTAGATTATCAGAGCGTGAGGTCTACTGGATTTTCAGATTACAGACCCGCATCCCTGTTGGCCTTAACCATAGATGGGGTGTGGACTTGTAGTTTAAGTCATATGTACTCTTCTTTACATACACCTATATCTTTTTGCCTGTTTTTGCTTCATATTTAAGCATTTTGGTTGGTATAGTCATATTCAGATTTGTTTAGCCCCACTCTCCGTATACTCCATTTGTGAAAAGGATAAGATAAAAAGGCCAATGCGGCTGCTGACATTCAAAATAATCTCACACTACGTAATAAAGTAATAAATAGAATCAGTGTGGCGCTGCGCAGTCCTAAAGTATCAATGTGAAACAAACAAATGCCCTTTCTTACTGTTAAGACAGTGATCATCATTTGCGACTATAGCAGCTGCTAGCGATAATCACAAGAGAATCTGGCAGACTGGTTGTACCCAAGTTGATCGATCAACTTGGTACATTCAGCCTGAAGGTATAGAACACAAATACAATAAAGTAATGAATAAATCCAAAACAAGTACATATAACCAATATTGAATAGATAAATAATAAAATGTGTTTTGTGGTATTGCACAAATGGCAAACTTTTCAAAAAGGTAGAAGCCAGGCTGACCATCTAACACATACAAATGAAACAGACATCTGGAGGTATATACTTTTTCATCATATTTAATGCTGTTCCTTTTTTATTTTTGTGATAAATGTTTTTATATACATTCATGTACAATTGTATGCTGATAGTGTTCTTTATTTGTATGTTTTGATATTTGCTGCCACCCTTTTTTTTGGGTCATGTGGTCCTTGGGGTTGACCATGTAATTTAGTCTACACTATTTAAGATGTTTTGTGTCACTTATTTGTTAGCCATGGTGAAGGCCTGATGGCCGAAATGTGTTGGATTTCTTTTTGACTGCTGTTCACATGCAATAATAAAAAAGGACAACAAAAGGGACAAAGTGCCACGCATGTTTAGAATAAACTAAGAGATGAAAGCTATTGGCTACTGGCCCGTTTATAGTCCCGACGTACGTGTTTGACGTCACCTCATTCAGAACGATTGAATTTTCCGACAACTTTGTGCGACTGTGTGTATGCAACACAAGTTTCGGCCAAAATCCGTCGGAAAAAATCTGACGGATTTGTGGTTGGAATGTCCGTGTGCACAGGGCATTATCCTTAACTGCGTTCAAGTCTAGATGTCGATCGAATCCGATAACACACGGTCTAATATCCTTACTATATTCTTCCATTATGGATAATGTCCATAACTAACCTCCAACACATGCTCGCATCATCTGAGGTTTCTGGGACTGTCTTCTCATATCAATCTGTCAACTACTTATATATACACATGAAAGCTGATCATAAAATTTATGATAGTAGCGCTGCTATAAAAATTAAAGGCACCTGATTTGGATCTGTGCAATTGTTGTTATCTTTTTTTTCTGACATTTATGCGTTTGCATTTTAAGCGGCAGTTGTTTATTATTATTATTATTATTATGCTGTGATGACATTTATGGTGACAAGAGTGAAAGTTCTATTTATTATATGAAACCTGACATATCTTTAGCGCTGAGATAGTGGAAGGAGGTCTTGTATTCACTGTATTTTTAGATAATGTACAATATGCATATTATTTTTTATTTAATGGAAACTAAAGCATTGCAGTATAAACTATATGTTCGGTGTAGTTGAATTTATAAATAATATATTTTTTATGGATTTTCAACCGCATACAACTGTCCAAAAGAAAAGCATGTGAAGCTTATAGCTGAGATTAGTAGTCCTAATAAAACATGATCTCTGAGTATAGATGCATGTATAACATGTTTCCATAATTGCAGAATTTGTAGTCATTCGCACCTACTTTTAATACAAACATATGGGATGGCATTCCTGGTGGGTCTAAACTACGTAGAACATCTACTGGATAACTCTGTTACTTCTTCTCGATTATTTCCTAGTTGATCTCTGTTTACAAGTTTTTGTAATTTTCCCCTCCTCATGCTGTAAAAGCAAATTTTTTTTTTCTTGTTTACTACTTGCCGCCTTCTAGGCCAGTGGTCTCCAAACTGCGATCCAGGGGCTAGATGTGTCCCTTTGCTTGCTTGTATCCTGCCCTTGGGACATTACTTCCTCCAAATGACACCAATGCTGGGCCATCATTCCTCCCACTTACACCATTGATTAATCTATTCTTCCCACTGTCACCAATGATGGGACACTATTCCTCTCACTAACGCCATTGATGGGACACTGTTATTCCCACTGATATCAATGATGGGAGACTATTTCACCCAATTACATCATTGATGGGCTCTATTCCTCCCACTCACACCAATGATGGGACACTATTTGAGCCACTTACACCATTGATGGGCACTATTGCTTCCACTAACCAACATCGCTGTTCACAATTCCTCCCACTGACACCAATGATGGGACACTGTTCCTCCCACTGATAACAATGATGGGGCTCTACTTCCTCCAACTGACACCAATGATGGGCTATCATTCCTCCCACTTACACCATCGATGGGGCACTATTCCTCCCATTTACACCATTGATGGGTACTATTCCTCCCACTAACACCAGTGATGGGACATTATTCTTCCCACTAACACCAAAGATGTGTGGCACTATTCCTCCCACTGACACCAAGGTTTTGAAACTATTCCTCCCACCGATACCAATGGGGAACTACTTCTTCCACCTGACACCAAAGATGGGACATCATTCCTCCAACTTACACCATTAATGGCCACTATTCCACCCACTGACACCAATGATGGGACACTATTCCTCCCACTGACACCAATGATGGGGCACGGTTCCTCTCACTGATAGCAACAATGAGGCACTATTCCTCCAACTGACACTAATATTGGGCACTATTCATCTCACTGATACCAATAATGGGCATAATTCCTCCCATTAAAACCAATGATAGCACGTGGTTTACTCCCACTGGCTTTTTGCTTAAAACATTCGGAGACCTCTGTTCTAGGTGGTGAGGCTTCTTTCTTTGTGTATGGCACGTTATCACAGAGGCAGCTGAGGTCTTAGCTCCACTGGAGTCAGAAGCCAAGACTGATTTGCAGGAGAAGGTTATCTGGTGTGACAGCACTGATAACCCCTCCTTCCTTTGCCTATGTAGTGCTGCTGATGGGGACGGTGCTGCAGTGAATTCTCCCTGTAGTGTTGTCACCCTCCTGGAGGATTATCGAAGGACTGGCAGGATCACCAGGTATTTTTTCAAAGAAGAATGGGAAAGTGCAATTAAATAGGAACTGGCAAACGTGTGCCTGCTTCAGAATGGGAAAAGTTGGGGGTATACCAAGCAATGCAAAAGCAGTGTTTTAGAGGGCAATGTATGTGCAGGAAAAGATTGCAGAGGTTAGGACAGTATGTACAGGAGATGATTGTTGACAGTATGGTAGGGGACAGTATGTACAGGAGAGGAGTGTGGAGGGTATGACCGAGAACAGTATGTGCAGGAGAGAAGTTCAGGGAGCAGGAGAAGGGACAGTGTGTGCAGGAGATGAGTGCAATACATAGGACAGGTGACAGTATTTATAGGAGAGGAGTACAGAGGGTATGACAGTGGGCAGTATGTACAGGAGAGGAGTGCAGAGGGAATGACAGTGGGCAATATGTACAGGAGATGACTGTGGAGGGTAGGAAGAGGCAGTACGTGTAGGAGAGGAGTGCAGAGGGTTGAGAGGGTATGACTGCAGACAGCATTTGCAGAAGAGGTGTGCAGAGGGTTTGTCAGGGGGCAGTATATACAGGAGAGGAGTGTGGAAGGTATGACAGTGGGCAGTATGTACAGGAGAGGAGTGCAGAGGGAATGACAGTGGGCAATATGTACAGGAGATGACCGTGGAGGGTAGGAAGAGGTAGTACGTGTAGGAGAGGAATGCAGAGGGTTGAGAGGGTATGACTGCAGACAGCATTTGCAGAAGAGGTGTGCAGAGGGTTTGTCAGGGGGCAGTATATACAGGAGAGGAGTGTGGAGGGTATGACAGTGGGCAGTATGTACAGGTGAGGAGTGCAGAGGGAATGACAGTGGGCAATATGTACAGGCGATGACTGTGGAGGGTAGGAAGAGGCAGTACGTGTAGGAGAGGAGTGCAGAGGGTTGAGAGGGTATGACTGCAGACAGCATTTGCAGAAGAGGTGTGCAGAGGGTTTGTCAGGGGGCAGTATATACAGGAGAGGAGTGTGGAGGGTATTACAGTGGGCAGTATGTACAGGAGAGTAGTGCAGCGGGTATGACAGGGCAGTATATACGGGAGAGGAGTGTGCAGAGGGTATGACAGTGGGCAGTATGCACAGGAGAGGAGATGGAGGGTATGACAGGGGGCAGTATATACAGGAGAGGAGTGTGCAGAGGGTATGACAGTGAGCAGTATGTACAGGAGAGGAGATGGAGGGTATGACAAAGGACAATATGTGCAGGACATGCGTGTGTAGGAAAGGAGTGTGGAGATAATCCCCTAGTGCCAAAATGAAACTGACTAAGCCTTATCCTCTGTTACGAAGTGCAACTGTTCTGTTCAAACCAAAATCTGACTTAGCGTTATAATAAGGATAAATCGTTTTTCACTTTGGGTATAGTTGTACTTTAGGTGTTTGGATCCCTTGGAAAATTCCAGTAAACGCTCATTAATTTGATTGCTTATCTGATATGTAGGTGTTAAGGTGAAACGTTCTGACTGCATTAATCTTATATGATCCAGAAAACAGCAGCATTATTGAACTGGCAATTATTTTTATGCTGTACTGCTCTAAGAAAAAAAATTCCACAAAGCATACAACAATGTATCATTAGCAGATGTTTGCAATACAAAGAACCCAGCTGCGGCTTCAGAAAATAATTTGTAAACGTGTTGACCTTATTTGTTGGTTGAACACCCATAAATTAGCACCTGAGTTGCTGAACATTCTGTTTAATTATGTAGAATCAGAGCCATAGATATAATTACGGGGGCGTGGCCTGACCTCGGCTGAAGATGGCAGCATAATCAGAGAGCTTCCGATGAAGAGACCCTTTTTCGGCTACAAACAGAGGCCTTTCCTGCATCAACTCCTCCGAACAACATGGGAACTTTTTCCTGCAGCTCTTCGGCCTCCCGGTCCCGTTCCCCGAGGGACGAGGCAGGTCGTGTCGCTCAAAACATTCCGGAGATGTTTCGCTCCTACCATTCCAACATGGCCGCATCCCGTAATCAGAGGCCGCTGACGGATTCCTCTCAGATCCAGTCAGCAGGCACTGGGGTTGTGCTTACCCCACATGACCAGCCGAGTCTACAGGACCTACGATCTGTTGCGGCAGATATAAAGGAGACCCTCACCGCTGCCCTCACCAGCGCCATTTCAGATCTGAAGCTAGATCTTCAAGCTATTGTGAACAGGGTGCAGGACGTGGAAAAAACATCCTCAACTCACTCCGCAATTATCAAAAACTCCTGTCAGATCTTGGACACTCACACGCTACAACTGCGGGATCTCAATCGTCATACAGAAGATCTCGATAATCGTGGCAGACGCCACAACATCCGTCTAAGAGGCCTCCTGGAATCCATTGCTCCGGACCGCCTAGTGGCTTAGGTAACAGGCTTATTTAACGCCATCTTGGACAGGCCGCACGATTCTTTGATCGGCATGGAACGCATCCACAGAGCCCTACGCCCTAGAGGAAAGGAATCGGATCCCCCCCCCGGGATATAATCTGCTGTCTGATAGATTATACATTGAAAGAAGAGATCCTTCATAGAGCAAGGGCGACGGATACACCGATCACCTATAAAGGATCCTCCATTACACTCTTTCAAGATCTTTCTAACATCACTCTGAGGAGGCGCAGGGAACTCCGCCCCCTTTTGGATACTCTGCGCGCCAAAGGCATCCCCCATCGATGGAAATTCCCCTTTGTGCTAACAGCATCTTCGGGAGGTAAAACAGCCCTGTTGCAGGTCCTGGAAGACTTACATCATTTCTGTTACACGCTGGCAATCCCTATCACGGAGGTCCCCGAATGGTGTGCAGAGTTCCGCCCGGCTGTCTCTAAATCCACACAGCTGTCTTCGGAACCCATAGAATATCAAGACACCCGCTTCCGGAGACGCCGCTCTCCTTCTGAACCGAGGATGCATCACGCCCGTCCAGGAGTTTTTTTGTGGAGCCAGCCCATTGACAGCTCCGCAAGGAGAGCTCGCTGTGATCGCTGAGCAAGGTCTAGTGAACGAACATTCTCTCTGCCCCTTTCTGCTATTTCTCACTCTACTCCCTATATCTTTCATCTACGCTTCTTCCCCCCTTCTCTATCACCTTGCTTTGCTATCTTTCTTTCTCTTCGCTTACCCCGCTATATGGAGCAACATATTGGTTGTCTTAGTGACTGTTGTATCCATGCTGCGGGGAGTAAATGGCAGATAGCCACGGACAGTCCCCACGGTCAAACCTGACGTTTTAAGATATCTACAGGAACAGGTCCCAGCGTTTTGCAATGAACTCTAGTCTGCATCTTTTATGGGCTGTTACCTTTGTGTTTACTCTGCCTGTGGAGCACTGTGCACAGTACAGTATGCCAGCAGTTTCTCCGGAACATATCAACTCACCACACTTAAGTGATATAAGTGAAGTGGTTTGTATTTTTCTACGTAGAATGAACTCCACCGGCTCCTTAATTTTTCCAGGTGATTCCACGGGACGCTAGTTGTTGCACTGTAATGTAAACACTTCTTTTACAGGTCCCCCGTTAAGTTTGTGATGGAGATTGGGGGAATGGGACGTAACATGGGAGGGGTTCCCCCCCCTCTATCCCTTTCCCCAAACATAACTCACATGATCCTTCGATCCTGGTGGCATTCTCAGGTTTTTATTCTCTCTCTCTTTTCTCCTTTTTTTTTCTTTTTTAATCGCATATTAGTGCAATCTTCTCATTGCAATCAGAAATGGTCACCTGGGATGGGAAAGCTAATTTCCGGATATACTAATGGGCTCTGGAGCGCATTCTCTTACCAGTATCCTTTGCCCTCCCCCCATCTCCTAAACACGCAACTCCGTCTTATTGACATAATGGTTATAGGGAGTGGGAATAGTTTCACTAGTAGCTAAAATCCTCTGTAAGTTGTTCTACTAGGAGAGTGGGTCCCCCCCTCCGATTTTTTGGGGGGTACTTTTCGTTGATTTTGGCTGAGCGTGCTTGTCTTGAGGGAATGTGGGTTCTTTTGGTTATCAGTTTTTCAGTTCTTACGTTCCACTCATCTTTCCCCCACAATAAGCACGTTCTCTCCTGTTGGTCCCTGGTCCGCATGTCTTTTTGGGCCTGAGACAGCTATTCAGGTGATAAATGCACTATGATCCACTGTTTTTTACACTGTGTACCATTCTTAGTTTTCTGTTCACAGTTAATTATATAATGTTTGTATATGACATCTATGGTAGGTGTGTCCTCCTATTATTTTGATCTGCGATCTCTGTTTGGTCATATTATTATTTCAGAATGGGATTTCCTTTCTCTAGTCCTAGTTAAGGTACTTGTTCTAAGATTGGAACCAAATCCTCAGTAGCTACCTTGCTATGGTTTATGGGTTAATGCAATAAATTTTTTATTTTTTTTTGCTATTCTTGCCTGATACCTTTTCCAAGTCCTCTCTAACTGCAGGTTCCACTGATAGAGGTGAACCACCGTTCTAAAAGTCTCGTACAGCGGGTATTGAATTTCAAGTTATTTTTCCCATTCTTCAGTTGTTTAGGGTCATATCCCCAAAAGGTGGTGTCATTGTATAGATCTTTTCGTTTTTTTTTTTTTCATTCGTTTCATACTCAGATTACCCACCGAATGTTTTCGGACCTGGTTGATCTCCTCAACCGCCTTTTGAAGAACTAGCGGGGCTAGTTCTTCCCCGGACATATTCACGAACGTTACAATCGTTTTTTGTCCCCACATTTCCGACCTCCTACAGACACTCATCCGAGAATCCTTACCATTTATTCCACTCATATAGGTACACCCATTTACTAGTCCTGCTTGAGTCACTCGCCCAGGTGCCCAAAACCTCGCTTTAGCCTTTCGCAACTCCGTCGGGTCTCATCTTTTTCTATATTCCGTATTGCCCCAGAAGAGCAACTCGGGCTATCCTCCGGTATTCGTATAAATTCACACCTCCTCGCTAGACCGGTCGACCTAAGCTTACTTAAACAACCCTAATTTCGGACGTACTCTAACCTACGTGTTTTGTCCCCTCTTTCCCCTTTGACTTCTTGTTCGTTTATTTTGGCGCGAATATGGTATCCAAACCACACATTAAGCCATCGGATGCTCTTAAGATTGTTTCCTTGAATGTCCGCGGGCTCAACATACCTGAAAAAAGGTCTCAATTGCTCCTTTACGCTCACAAAAGCGGAGCGGACATTGTCTTCCTACAAGAGACCCACTTCAAGTCTAACCATGTTCCTAAATTGTTCAATTATAGATTCCCGACGGTTCTCCATGCCACCAATTCGACGTCCAAATCAAAAGGAGTCTCCATCCTTGTTGCTAAAAATTGTCCACTTCAAATTGAGGAAACCCTTTTAGATCCTGATGCTCGTTATCTTTTTGTCAAGGGTACACTTAGAGGGAAATATATTACCTTAGCCAATATATATGCACCCAACTCAGGACAGACCGCATTCTTTAAATCCACCCTGTCGAAACTTTCTTTATTCCAGAAAGGCATTCTCATACTGGGGGGAGACTTTAATGTCCCCCTCAACCCTATTCAAGATTCCTCCACGGGTACTTCGTCCCTGCCTTATTCAGCACTCTGCAATATTAGATTACACCTACAGGAATTGTGTATACACAATTCGTGGCGCACTCTTCACCCTCAGGGGAGAGATTTCTCTTTCTTCTCCTTTCCTCACAACCGCTATTCGAGATTGGACTATATTTTCTTGACACAACAGGATCTCCCTTGCCTAGTAGAGGCCACCATAGAAGCCATGGTTCTGTCTGACCACCATCCGATTTCCATGACCTTGCAGATAGCCAATAATCATAACTCTACCCCTATCTGGCATCTCGATCCCTCCCTATTAACTGACCCTGTTATCGCAGCTTCCGTGCAGGAAAGTTTACAACATTATTTTAAAGATAACCATTCACCAGACACTGACCCTATGACACTGTGGGAAGCACATAAGTGTACGATTCGTGGGGTGCTGATAGCGGCAGCAGCAAAAAGAAAGAAGGAACACAACAGCCAAATTATTCGACTTACTAATCGCATCAAAACTCTAGAGAAAGCCCACAAGCTCTCCCTTGCCCGAGATATCCTTTCTGAGTTAACTCAAACCAGACAAGACCTATTGCAACTACTAAACTCAAAAATTAAACGGCACTATGTTTTATCGTGTAAATTATTTTATGAATATGGAAATAAATCAGGTAAACTACTGGCTAGAGCACTCCGAAAACAACAGGCTTTTAAAACTATTCACGCTATCACGGACCCCACGGGTAATAAAGTTGTGTCAAACCACCTAATTTGTAAAGAGTAAACTAGTGCGCTCCACCTAATATGTCATAAAAAAAAAAAAATATATATATAAATAAATACAAAATTGATGCGCATAGGAAGCAGCCAGCATAAAAACAGTGATCTCTGCACTAAAGAATAGGTATATAGATTAATAAGAATGCGGCGCTACCTAAAAGTGCTAAAACTTATGAATGAATAATAATCCCAAAATCAATATAAATCAAATAATATCGACTAAATGAAACATGGATATAATAAGAAATGAATCAATATAGATAATCCAAATAAAGATACGCGTGCACGCAATAAATGTGCAACAATTAGTAAATAAAAGTCTGTGAAAAATTATCAATCCAGTGATTAAATAGAAATAATTTGCATAAGTAATCCAAATATAAACAAGCGTATAAAAAATATATATATATATATATATATATATATAAAAATATATAAAGTGAAAAATCCGTGAAAAAAACAAATGTAGTGACTATTTAAATAATCAATACACACACGTGATTGTCCATAAATAAAGTGCACTGATGACTGATAAATTGCAAAAAATATATAAATAAAGTTCATGCAAAAAAGTGTGAAGAATCAATTCCCAAGAGTGGCAAATCACTGCAAACTTCAGTGCTTAATGGGTGCACCAACTATTTTCCCCAGCCTCTCACCTCCAATAGCTGGTAAACAGGCACTGTGTAAAAGGATAACTGCTGGCTTCTTAATCATTCAGTCACACTGCTCCACCGCTGTTTGTATTTCACTGTAAGGTTATATATTATATGCCCTCCTAATAGCTCCAGGATATCCAAGCCATATAAAGTGGAAAAACACAGAGGGCTTTCATGTGTAGTATCTTCGCTTTTTTATTGAAATAAACAGGTAAAATCCACACTTACATTCACAAATACAGCAGAGTGTGCAGCAACCGCGGACTTCCGGTTTCGGCCGTAAACCGGAAGTGATAGGTCCGACACCAAATTCCTTCCCTCAAGGGGAGGAATTTGGTGTCGGACCTATCACTTCCGGTTTACGGCCGAAACCGGAAGTCCGCGGTTGCTGCACACTCTGCTGTATTTGTGAATGTAAGTGTGGATTTTACCTGTTTATTTCAATAAAAAAGCGAAGATACTACACATGAAAGCCCTCTGTGTTTTTCCACTTTATATGGCTTGGATATCCTGGAGCTATTAGGAGGGCATATAATATATAACCTTACAGTGAAATACAAACAGCGGTGGAGCAGTGTGACTGAATGATTAAGAAGCCAGCAGTTATCCTTTTACACAGTGCCTGTTTACCAGCTATTGGAGGTGAGAGGCTGGGGAAAATAGTTGGTGCACCCATTAAGCACTGAAGTTTGCAGTGATTTGCCACTCTTGGGAATTGATTCTTCACACTTTTTTGCATGAACTTTATTTATATATTTTTTGCAATTTATCAGTCATCAGTGCACTTTATTTATGGACAATCACGTGTGTGTATTGATTATTTAAATAGTCACTACATTTGTTTTTTTCACGGATTTTTCACTTTATATATTTTTATATATATATATATATATATATATATATATATTTTATACGCTTGTTTATATTTGGATTACTTATGCAAATTATTTCTATTTAATCACTGGATTGATAATTTTTCACAGACTTTTATTTACTAATTGTTGCACATTTATTGCGTGCACGCGTATCTTTATTTGGATTATCTATATTGATTCATTTCTTATTATATCCATGTTTCATTTAGTCGATATTATTTGATTTATATTGATTTTGGGATTATTATTCATTCATAAGTTTTAGCACTTTTAGGTAGCGCCGCATTCTTATTAATCTATAAACCACCTAATTGCCAACCAATTCATCCAATATTATACCAAATTATATAACCTGAAAGATGCAACCCCATTCGGAGACACCACATCTAGGTCTCAAAGAATCTTGGATTTTCTACAGTCTTATGCCCCACATCCCATTTCCTCTGACATGGCACTTCAGTTAGATACCCCCTTGTTGTCGCTTGAATTTGAAGAGGCTCTCAAACAACTGAAACCCGGAAAGAGTCCGGGCCCAGACAGCCTCACTGCAGGTTACTATAAGTCCTACGCGGCTACCTTGAAAAACTATTTCTTGGCAGCGTTCAACTCATTAGCGTCAGGTACTCCTCCCCCGCAAGACCTATTGAAGGCTCACATAACCGTAATTCCGAAACCAAATAAAGGTGAATCCCAAGTGACAAACTATAGACCCATATCCTTGCTAAACGTGGACTTAAAATTATTCGCTAAAATATTGGCTAATCGTCTCCTTCCTCTCATACCCCAGCTCGTAGCTCTCGATCAGGTGGGTTTTGTTCCGGGGAGAGAGGGTAGAAACAATACGATTAAGGCACTCTCCATCCAATATTGGCTTTCTTCCTCCAAGCAGAAGGGTTTCTTTCTTTCGTTGGATGCGGAGAAGGCGTTCGACAGAGTGGCCTGGGACTACATGGCCGAAGTTCTCCGGAAACTGGGTTTCCCGGATAGATTGTTATCCTATATTATGTCCCTGTATGCCTTCCCCACGGCCCAGGTCCGCATTAATGGTTAGCTGTCGGGCGCCTTCTCCATATCCAACGGAACACGTCAGGGTTGTCCGCTCTCTCCCTTGATTTTTATTCTTACAATGGAGCCCCTCCTCAGAAAAATTAACGCTAATCCCAACATAAAAGGAATAACGATTGGGGATACCACTCATAAAATTGCGGCCTTTGCGGACGACGTTCTTCTCTTCCTTTCGGAACCGCATATTACGATTCCTAACCTCCTCAAAGACCTTGACGACTTCAAGGTATTATCCAACTTGCAAATTAACTTTGCAAAATCAGAGGCCCTGAATGTCTCCCTAAGTTCAGACACAGTAACCACCTGTCAACTTAATTTTCCCTTCCGTTGGAATAACAGAGCTATAACATACCTTGGTATCAAATTACCAACGCGATTGGACGATCTTTACACCCTCAATTATACCGCTCTCCTTCAAACTATACAGAAAGATCTTAAGGCTTGGTCGACAGGAGTATTTTATTGGTTCGGCAGGGCTTCAATTATTAAAATGAATGTCTTACCACGTTTATTATACATTTTACAAACTGTACCCCTAAAACTCCCTCCTGCCTTTTTTAAGTCTTACCAGTCCATATGTTCCAATTTTATATGGAGTGGTAAACGAGCTCGGATTAGCTTTGCCAGATTGACTCTACCTAAAACGAAAGGCGGCATCGGTTTACCCGACCTCAAGAAATACTTTCTAGCCAGCCACCGGTCTAGAATAGTAGACTGGAATGTACATGCTCCCACCAAAGCCTGGACGCAAGTAGAAAATATGTTTTCCAATATTCCTCTAAAACGTTTACCCTGGATAGACCCCATATATATTCCGCCGAAGTGCAAACTGAACCCTTTGATTGCTAGTACATTACATGCCTTCCATTTAGCATGTCATACTTATCGTATTTCCTCTTATCGCAGCCCGATGACGCCGATTAAACATAACCCTGCATTCCCTGTAGGCCAATCGGACGCTTTTTTATCAGGTTTGTGGCAGACTCCGGACATTAGAACGTGGCAATTCTTCTCGAACACTCGTCTTAAGTCATTACTAGAACTCCCCCCCCCCCCAGCCATCGGGACGTCCATTCCCTCAATGGGTCTATTTCCAAATAAAACATTTTCTTTCACATCATGGTGCTAGCTCAGACTTCGCCCGTACTCTCACGCCCTTTGAATCCCTATGCAATCAGACGGAACCACAACGTCATGTCATCTCCATTATCTACACCCTGCTCTTTGCTGATATTAGTCCCAAAGCAAATCTGGCAACTAGTGATGGACGAACTTCCGACGGGACGTTTCGCGAACGCGAAACGCGAACGGGCACAAACGTTCGCGAAAACGACCGTTCGCCGCGGGCTCCATTGACTTCAATGGGAGGCGAATTTCGCAAACCTTTAGGTCGAATTTGCGGCCACGGGGTAATTATTAGGGGGTAGCACGTAGTCCCACCACCTGGACAATAGCATAATACATGTATGAGGTGAATTTGGGATCGATAACTACAAGCATTTTTTTTTTATTTGGGAAATTGTTCTGACAATTCAGGACTATGGAGCTAATGAAGGCAATGGAGGAGAGGGAAGGTCAGGGACCAGGGTAGGCAAACAAGAGGGTGCAGGAGATACAGAGCACTGACAGCAGCACCGTAATACAGAGCACTGACATCAGCACCGTGACATACAGCGCTGACAGCAGCTCCGTGACATACAGCGCTGACAGCAGCTCCGTGACATACAGCGCTGACAGCAGCTCCGTGACATACAGCGCTGACAGCAGCTCCGTGACATACAGCGCTGACAGCAGCTCCGTGACATACAGCGCTGACAGCAGCTCCGTGACATACAGCGCTGACAGCAGCACCGTGACATACAGCGCTGACAGCAGCTCCGTGACATACAGCGCTGACAGCAGCTCCGTGACATACAGCGCTGACAGCAGCTCCGTGACATACAGCACTGACAGCAGCTCCGTGACATACAGCGCTGACAGCAGCTCCGTGACATACAGCGCTGACAGCAGCACCGTGACATACAGCGCTGACAGCAGCTCCGTGACATACAGCGCTGACAGCAGCTCCGTGACATACAGCGCTGACAGCAGCTCCGTGACATACAGCACTGACAGCAGCTCCGTGACATACAGCGCTGACAGCAGCTCCGTGACATACAGCGCTGACAGCAGCACCGTGACATACAGCGCTGACAGCAGCTCCGTGACATACAGCGCTGACAGCAGCTCCGTGACATACAGCGCTGACAGCAGCTCCGTGACATACAGCGCTGACAGCAGCTCCGTGACATACAGCGCTGACAGCAGCTCCGTGACATACAGCGCTGACAGCAGCTCCGTGACATACAGCGCTGACAGCAGCTCCGTGACATACAGCGCTGACAGCAGCTCCGTGACATACAGCGCTGACAGCAGCACCGTAAGCAGCCCCAGGAGGAAGTCAGCACAGCACAGGGATGGTGTGATCCCCTCATAATAAGAACCCCCAGGAGGAAGTCAGCACAGCACAGGGATGGTGGGAGCCCCTCATAATAAGAACCCCCAGGAGGAAGTCAGCACAGCACAGGGATGGTGGGAGCCCCTCATAATAAGAACACCCAGGAGGAAGTCAGCACAGCACAGGGATGGTGGGAACCCCTCATAATAAGCAGCCCCAGTAGAAATATGACACCGCTCAACCTCTTCAAAGAGGAGGGTAGGGGCATATAGTACGGTGTGCTTTTTTGGGTCAGGGAAGTGAGCCAAATGAATTAAGAAGGTCTGTGTGCTTGATTCCAAAAATTGTTTATAGACATATACATGGTCTACTGATCACATGTGTTGAATTCCTCCGAGATCCATGCCTCATTCATTTTTAGAAATGTGAGGTAGTTAACACTGTCGTGAGCTAGGCGAGTACGCTTATCGGTCACAATCCCCCCTGCTGCGCTGAACGTCCTTTCGGACAGGACACTGGATGAGGGGCAAGCCAACAGTTCGATTGCAAATTGGGCAAGCTCTGGCCAGAGGTCAAGCCTGCCCACCCAGTAGTCTAGGGGTTCATCACTCCTCAGAGCGTCCACATCGGCCGTTAACCCAATGTAGTCGGACACCTGACGGTCTAGGCGTTCCCTGATGCTGGATCCGGATGACACCTGTCGATGGGTCGGCTGAAAGAATGACCTCATATCCGAAGTCACCAACACATCTTCAAACCGGCCTCTTCTTGCAGGCGCTGTTGG
Organism: Lithobates pipiens; assembly: GCF_037356315.1. Taxonomy (NCBI): domain Eukaryota; kingdom Metazoa; phylum Chordata; class Amphibia; order Anura; family Ranidae; genus Lithobates; species Lithobates pipiens. The sequence continues at coordinate 88,556,822 of NW_027507685.1, forward strand.
ATTGGTACCCGCAAATCCTTCTCTGGGAGTGGGAATTGCTCCTCTGCCAGCGCACGCAAAAGCAGAATGCAGCATTTCTCGAAGCAAGGCCTGGAAGTGCTGCATTCTGACAGCCCTCTGCGACGGCGGTAACATTTCCGCCATTTTGTGTTTGTACCGGGGATCTAAGTACGTTGCCACCCAGTACTGGTCCTTGACCCTCATGCTTTTTATACGGGGGTCCCTATTAAAACACTGGAGCATGAAGGCCCCCATTTGCACTCAAGCGGAAGGTATGTGGTGGTGGTGGTGTTGTTGGTGGTAGTGTCTTTGGGGGTGCACATAGCAGAGAGTGAAGAAGAGGGTGCAGATCGAGAGGATGAGGAGGGTGCAGAAGAATAAGGCTGAGTGAGCCACTCAACCAAGTCTGGTGCGTCCTTTAAAGTAATTGAACGCACCTTCTGCAACTTCCCACTTTGGCTCAAGGCTGTTGCTCCTGCCCTACCCCTACCACCCCTGCGGAAGGGCCTGCCTCTTCCTCTGCCTGTCATTTTTTAAATCACCCTGTGACAAAACTCTTAGTCCCTATACCGCTGAAGGACTGCTGCAGTATAGGGCAGCGGTCAGCAGTAGTGCACGTCAACCCTATGTATTGTGGACCGATAGCGGTCCTTACAGAACAGCAGACTGTACTGCACTCAGGCCTATGTACCGTAGCACCCTATACCAAGTTACCAGTCCTTATAAGAACTTTTGTGGACCAAGCAGGTTGTGTGTTAGTGATTAGCAGACTGTACGTCAGTCCCTATACCAATGAAGGACTGCTGCAGTATAGGGCAGCGGTCAGCAGTAGTGCACGGCAACCCTATGTATTGTGGACCGATAGCGGTCCTTACAGAACAGCAGACTGTACTGCACTCAGGCCTATGTACCGTAGCACCCTATACCAAGTTACCAGTCCTTATAAGAACTTTTGTGGACCAAGCAGGTTGTGTGTTAGTGATTAGCAGACTGTACGTCAGTCCCTATACCAATGAAGGACTGCTGCAGTATAGGGCAGCGGTCAGCAGTAGTGCACGTCAACCCTATGTATTGTGGACCGATAGCGGTCCTTACAGAACAGCAGACTGTACTGCACTCAGGCCTATGTACCGTAGCACCCTATACCAAGTTACCAGTCCTTATAAGAACTTTTGTGGACCAAGCAGGTTGTGTGTTAGTGATTAGCAGACTGTACGTCAGTCCCTATACCAATGAAGGACTGCTGCAGTATAGGGCAGCGGTCAGCAGTAGTGCACGGCAACCCTATGTATTGTGGACCGATAGCGGTCCTTACAGAACAGCAGACTGTACTGCACTCAGGCCTATGTACCGTAGCACCCTATACCAAGTTACCAGTCCTTATAAGAACTTTTGTGGACCAAGCAGGTTGTGTGTTAGTGTTTAGCAGACTGTGCGTCAGTCCCTATACCGCTGAAGGACTGCTGCAGTATAGGGCAGCGGTCAGCAGTAGTGCACGGCAACCCTATGTATTGTGGACCGATAGCGGTCCTTACAGAACAGCAGACTGTACTGCACTCAGGCCTATGTACCGTAGCACCCTATACCAAGTTACCAGTCCTTATAAGAACTTTTGTGGACCAAGCAGGTTGTGTGTTAGTGATTAGCAGACTGTACGTCAGTCCCTATACCAATGAAGGACTGCTGCAGTATAGGGCAGCGGTCAGCAGTAGTGCACGGCAACCCTATGTATTGTGGACCGATAGCGGTCCTTACAGAACAGCAGACTGTAACGCACTCAGGCCTATGTACCGTAGCACCCTATACCAAGTTACCAGTCCTTATAAGAACTTTTGTGGACCAAGCAGGTTGTGTGTTAGTGATTAGCAGACTGTACGTCAGTCCCTATACCAATGAAGGACTGCTGCAGTATAGGGCAGCGGTCAGCAGTAGTGCACGGCAACCCTATGTATTGTGGACCGATAGCGGTCCTTACAGAACAGCAGACTGTACTGCACTCAGGCCTATGTACCGTAGCACCCTATACCAAGTTACCAGTCCTTATAAGAACTTTTGTGGACCAAGCAGGTTGTGTGTTAGTGTTTAGCAGACTGTGCGTCAGTCCCTATACCGCTGAAGGACTGCTGCAGTATAGGGCAGCGGTCAGCAGTAGTGCACGGCAACCCTATGTATTGTGGACCGATAGCGGTCCTTACAGAACAGCAGACTGTAACGCACTCAGGCCTATGTACCGTAGCACCCTATACCAAGTTACCAGTCCTTATAAGAACTTTTGTGGACCAAGCAGGTTGTGTGTTAGTGTTTAGCAGACTGTGCGTCAGTCCCTATACCGCTGAAGGACTGCTGCAGTATAGGGCAGCGGTCAGCAGTAGTGCACGGCAACCCTATGTATTGTGGACCGATAGCGGTCCTTACAGAACAGCAGACTGTAACGCACTCAGGCCTATGTACCGTAGCACCCTATACCAAGTTACCAGTCCTTATAAGAACTTTTGTGGACCAAGCAGGTTGTGTGTTAGTGATTAGCAGACTGTACGTCAGTCCCTATACCAATGAAGGACTGCTGCAGTATAGGGCAGCGGTCAGCAGTAGTGCACGGCAACCCTATGTATTGTGGACCGATAGCGGTCCTTACAGAACAGCAGACTGTAACGCACTCAGGCCTATGTACCGTAGCACCCTATACCAAGTTACCAGTCCTTATAAGAACTTTTGTGGACCAAGCAGGTTGTGTGTTAGTGTTTAGCAGACTGTGCGTCAGTCCCTATACCGCTGAAGGACTGCTGCAGTATAGGGCAGCGGTCAGCAGTAGTGCACGTCAACCCTATGTATTGTGGACCGATAGCGGTCCTTACAGAACAGCAGACTGTACTGCACTCAGGCCTATGTACCGTAGCACCCTATACCAAGTTACCAGTCCTTATAAGAACTTTTGTGGACCAAGCAGGTTGTGTATTAGTGTTTAGCAGACTGTGCGTCAGTCCCTATACCGCTGAAGGACTGCTGCAGTATAGGGCAGCGGTCAGCAGTAGTGCACGGCAACCCTATCTATTGTGGACCGATAGCGGTCCTTACAGAACAGCAGACTGTACCGCACCCAAGCCTATGTACCGTAGCACCCTAGACAGACCAAGTTACCAGTCCTTATAAGAACTTTTGTGGAACAAGTGAGTTGTGAATGATTAGCAGACTGCAGCAGAAGGGCAGCAGTCAAGTATAATATTCTTTCTATATTTGGAAGAAAGAATATTATACGTGTACAAGCCTATTACCGTACCACTGATACCAGTCCTGAAAAGAACCTTTGTGGAACTAATAGTAACAGCAAGTCTTTAAAATTATCCTCACTGCCTGACACACTGCTTCCTGCCTGTCCCTATACAAATTGGCAAAAAAGAGTAGGCTGGAACGATTAGCTGGAACAGCTCTTTTGTGGACCTGATAGTAACAGCTAATGATGATGATGATGATGATGATGAAGAAAGACTAATCTGGCTGAGCTGTCCCTAAAATAGCAGCATACAGCGCTCTGTCCCTTTATCTAAACTGACAAAAGAAACTCAGGCTGCTGACCTAACACCTATACCAGTCCTGAAAAGAACTTTTGTGTACCAAATAGCTAGCGTTTTCTCTGTCCCTACTCCACACAGGATCCTTTCCCTACAGTGACAGAAGAAAGAATGTAAAATGGCCACCGGATCGGGTGTATTTATAGGTTAGGGGGAATGTCCAAGTGTCCATGAGCTGTCATGTCTCAATTGGTTGTCCTGTAACACATGATAAACGTGTCACGAAAGGTTAAAGTTCTTGTATACATTAAACACGTAAGTCCGCCGGGGCGAACGACGGAAAAAGGCGTTCGAACCCGCGGACGGCGAAAGTCGGAAATTCGCCGCGAAACGACCGCCGGGCGAACCGTTCGGCCATCACTACTGGCAACAACCAATTGGGAAACTGACCTATCCGTTTCCCTGTTGGTCGATGATTGGTCAAATATCTACTCCAACTTACATAAAGGTTCTGTTAATGTATCCGTACAGGAAAACAACTTTAAGATATTTTCTAGGTGGTATCTAACTCCCGAAAGACTCCATCTTCGTGACCCGACCATACCCCCTACATGTTGGCATTGTGCGGAAAATGTAGGCACTTTCTTACACATTTGGTGGTACTGTCCACGTCTCCAGCCTTTTTGGCGAGAGATTCACCGCCTGATAAGACATATCACCTCTATCCCCATTGATTTCTCCCCCGCCCAAATGCTCCTGCATCATTCTTGTCTTCCCAGGAAACTCTATTACCGCTCGTTGGCACAGCATCTGCTCAATGCGGCTAAGATGTGCATCCCTGTTGCTTGGAAATCCAGCTCTCCTCCCTCCGTTGCGGATTGGATTAAGCGAACGTCTAAAATAGCCGAGATGGAAGAATTGATACATCAATCTAATGATACCCCAAGTAAATTTTGGGCGACCTGGGCATGCTGGCATCATTTTCGAGTCTCGGATGAGTGTCTTCCACCAACTTGAGGTGGAGACTCCAGTAATCTCCTGTTTTTCTCTCTTTATATCTTACCTATGTCCCGTTTATTGCTTTCCCTCCACGATAATCGGATACTTCCCCTGACGTATTGAGGGATTTTAGGGAACGTTTTTTTCCCCCCTTTTTTTTTTCATTTGTTGTTACCTCTAGTTTATTTTTTACCAGTCATTCAGATATGATTCTATTGTCTTCGCTACTTTTCCGGTTAATATGCGTTTTGTAATTTCACTCGCCTGTTTACCTGTGATATGCAATTCATGGTCGAATGTTTAATATCCTCTTTTCATTGTATTTTGCTTTACTATGCAACATGAATGTATTCGTCTGACTATTACTTTCAATAAAAGATTTTGGAACATAAAAAAATAAAAAATAATTACATATGCAGCAATGGACAGAAGAGTTACCCACTCTTGGCCCCTTTATACCCACTAAACTATTTCATCCGGGGTTTGTTTGTGGTATATGCACATAGGCCAGGAGATATTCTTGAAAGGAAATGTTTAGGTGGACCACTAGTGAAACGTTCACAACATTGCAGCAGAAAAAAAATAAAATAGCTCCTAATCTTCGTGAACCAGCAGGCAAAGCAAATATTGTAGACCACATGGAATACTAACTAGCCACAGATGTTTGCATAAGCCCAACCAGGGTTACATAATTTCTTCTATGACACCCACATAAGACACGACACTGAATAGGCCTCCATGGATCAGACATTTTTTTCCAGCACATCCTACAGATGCTCAATTGGATTGAGATCTGTAGGCCAAATCAACACCTCAAGCGCGTTTATTGGGGTTGGTTTACTAAAACTGGAGAGTAAAATCTGGTGCAGCTCTGCATAGAAACCAACCAGCTTCCATTTTTTAATTTTTTTATTGTCAAAGCTGATTGGCTAACATGCACAGTTGCATCAGATTTTGTACGCTCCAGTTTTGGTAACTCAATCCCATTGTGTTCCTCAAACCATTCTTGAATTTATCAGACCAGGCCAGTTCTGATGCTCATTGCAGGTGTTTTTGGCTGTGGACACGGGTCAGCATGGTTACCCTGACCCGTCTGCGGCTACGCAGCCCGATACACAACAACCTGCGATTCTCTGTGTGTTCTGGCAACTTTCTATCTGAGCCAGGAATGTGAGCTACAGTAGCTCTTCTATGGGATCACACTACATGGGTCAGCCTTTGCTCCCCATATCCATCAGTGGGCCTTAGCTGCCCACGAGCCTGTCGCTGGTAGGCCGGTTTTCCTTCCTTGGACCACTTTTGGTCAAACTTGACCACTGCAGACCGGGAACATACCACAAAAGTTGCAGTTGTGGAGATCCTCGGACCCAGTCATCTAGCCATTAAAATGTAGCCCTTCTCAAAGTCCTTCAAATCCTTATACATGTCCATTGTTTCTGCTTTCAACACATACATTTCAGGGACATGTTCTCCTGATTCCTAGTATATAGCACCTAGTTTCAGGTTCCAGGTGTAATGAGATAATCAATGGTATTCACTTTTTCTAAATGTTATGGCTGATCAGTGTATATGGCCAAAACACAACTGTACAGTATAAGCCTATTAGAGGCCCAATTCTAAAACCATGAACATTATTAATATGGAGTTAATTCTACCTTTGCTTTTATAACGGCCTCCATATTTTCCTGGAAGGCTTCTACAAGATTTTGGTGGGTGTCTGTGGCAATTTGTGAGGTCAGGTACTGATTTTGGATGAGAAGACCTGACTCACAAACATCTTTCCAGTTCATCCCAAAGAAACTCAGGTTGGGTTGAGGTTAGGGCTCTGTGCAGGCCCCTCCAGTTCCTTCACACCAAATTGGACATACCATATCTTTATGGAGCTGGCCTTCTCCAAACTGTCGCCATAGGTTTGGAAGCACAGTGTTATCTAAAATGCCTTTGTGCCCAGATTATGTACAGTTTTGCATATTGTATAAAAACAGTAAAAACACTTTTTTAATCTGTTCCCGTTCGGCCTATAATAAAATAACAGCTAGGCGGGCACTCTCCTGCTCTAAGTGGATGCCATGATGTCCTCCCACGGGCCATGCTGCAGCCTGACCTGTCACCTGCTGTGTCCACCCAACACAGTGAATGACAGATCAGTGTATCGGCCAGGCTGCCGGTACCATGTGATCACTGTGGCCAATTACAGCAGATTACATGACAATTGTACACAATTGGGGGCTTCAATTTATGCCATTTATTGTGTACTATTGTGATGATCTCATGGTACAGTCATGGCCAATCACAGCCATCTTTTTTTTTTCTTTTTACAGTGCCTTGAAAAAGTATTCATACCGCTTGAATTTTTTTTACAACCAAAAACGTAAATGTATTTTATTGGGATTTTATGTGATAGAGCAACACAAAGAGGCAAATAATTGTGAAGAGGAAGGAAAATGATAAATGGTTTTCAAACGTTTTTACACATAAATCAGTGAAAAGCTTGGGGTACATTTGTATGGCGCCCCCGAGTCAATATTTTGTAGAATCCCCTTTCGCTGCAATTACAGCTACAAGTCTTTTTGGGGATGTCTCTACCAGCTTTTCACATCTAGAGAGGGACATCTTTGCCCATTCTTCTTTACAAAATAGCTGAAGCTTTGTCAGATTGATTGGAGAGCATCTGTAAACAGCAATTTTAAAGTCTTGTCACAGATTCCTAAGTGGATTTAGGTCTGGACTTTGGGCCATTCTAACACATGGATATGCTTTGACCTAAACCAGGGATATGCAATTAACGGACCTCCAGCTGTTGCAAAACTACAAGTCCCATGAGGAATAGTGAGACTCTGACAGCCACAAGCATGACAGAGGCATGATGGGACTTGTAGTTTTGCATCAGCTGGAGGTCCGCTAATTGCATATCCCTGACCTAAACCATTCCATTGTAGCTCTGGCTGTATGTTTAGGATCGTTGTCCTGCTGGAAGGTGAACCTCCGCCCCAGTCTCAAGTTTTTTGCAGACTCTAACAGGTTTTCTTCTAAGGTTGCCCTGTATTTGGCTCCATCCATCTTCCCATCAACTCTGACCAGCTTCCCTATCCCTGCTGAAAAAAAGCATCTCCACAACATGAAGCTGCCACTACCATGTTTCACGGTGGGGATGGTGTGTTCAGAGTGATGTGCAGTGTTTGTTTTCAGTCACACATAGCGTTTTGCTTTTAGGCCAAAAAGTTCAATTTTGGTCTCATCTAAACAGATCACCTTCTTCCACATTTGCTGTGTCCCCCACATGGCTTCTCGCAAACTGCAAATGAGACTTCTTATGGATTTCTTTCAACAATGGCTTTCTTCTTGCCACTCTTCCATAAAGGGCAGATTTGTGGAGAGCACGACTAATAGTTGTCCTTTGGACAGATTCTCCCACCTGAGCTGTGGATCTCTGCAGCTCCTCCAGAGTTACCATGGGCCTCTTGGCTGGCTCTCTGATTAATGCTCCTTGCCCGGCCTGTCAGTTTAGGTAGATGGCCATGTCTTGGTAGGTTTGCAGTTGTGCCATTCTCTTTCTATTTCCAGATGATGGATTGAACAGTGCTCCCTGAGATGCTCAAAGCTTGTTTTTTTTTTTTAATAATCTAACCCTGCTTTAAACTGCTCCACAACTTTATCTCTGACATGTTTGGTGTATTCCTTGGCCTTCATGATGCTGTTTGTTCACTAAGGTTATCTAACAAATCTCTGAGGGCTTCACAGAACAGTTGAATTTATACTGAGATTAAACTACACACAGATGGACTCTGTTTACTAATTAGGTGCCTTCTGAAGGCAATTGGTTCCTCTAGATTTTAGTTAGGGGTATCAGAGTAAAGGGGCCTGAATACAAATGCACGCCACGCTTTTCACATATTTGTAAAAAAAAGTTTAAAAAACATTTATCATTTTCCTTCCTCTTCACAATTATGTTCCACTTTGTGTTGGTCTATCACATAAAATACATTGACATTTTTGGCTGTAACATGACAAAATGTGGAAAATTTCAAGGGGTATGAATACTTTTTCAAGGCACTGTACCTACTGTCACCAGTCAGTGTTTCTGATCACTGCCACACCTGTTATATGATGATGTTTTTTTTGCGCTGGTGACCGTGTAATTTGGAAACATCTTTTTTTTTTTATTTCCTAATTTTCTCAAGAATTGTGAGATAAAAGAACAACTTTGAAAAACTCGCCATGCCTCTTACTATATACCTTGGACTGTCTACTTTCCAACAAGGGGTCATTTGAGGAGTATTTGCACTGTCCTGGTATTTTCAGGCATCAAAAAATGAGATTGATGAATTTTCATATGTATATACCATAGTTTGTGGACTCTAACTTCTAGATCCCCAAATCTCTCAGTAAAGAGGACCTGTCAAGGCCCATGCTATCCCATATTGTTCATCCCTTGTGATAGCAATAAAGTTATGAGAAAAAAATGAAAGAGAGCGTTTAAAATAAAATTGTTGTTGGTAAAATAAATAATGAAAGAAAAAAAATAAAAAAGTGCCCCAGTTGGTCCTGCATGCATATGTAAGCGGTGATCGCACCACACATGTGAGGTATCGTCGCAAACGTCGGGGCGAGAGCAATCTAGCACTAGGCCTCCTCCATAACTCTAAACGTATAACCTGTAAAGGCTTTTAAAGTTTCACCTATGGAGATTTTTAAATACCTTATTTGTCGCCATTCTATGGATGCAATTTTATAGCATGACCTGTTCAGTATCTATTTTTTCAGGCGTAACATCATCTTTTACAAAACAAATTGTACTATATTGTATTTGTGTGCACTAAAATTCATTAAAGTGCATTTTTTCCAAAACTTTTATGTTGTGTGATTGCACTACCAAGGTTTTTTTTTTATCTCCCAGGCCTTTGCGTTCAGAAAATTTATAATGTTTGGGGGTTCTAAGTAATTATCTAGTAAATAAAAAGAATTCTGATTTTTATATGTACACTAAATTGTAAAAGTATTGGGACGCATGCCGTTACACACACATGAAATTTAATGGCATTCCAGTCTTAGTCCGTAGGGCTCAATATTGAGTTGGCCCACCCTTTGCCGCTCTAACAGCTTCAACTCTTCTGGGAAGGCTGTCCACAAGGTTTAGGAGTGTGTCTATGGGAATGTTTGACCATTCTTCCAGAAGTGCATTTGTGAGGTCAGGCACTGATGTTGAACGAGAAGGCCTGGCTCACAGTCTCTGCTTTAATTCATGCCAAAGGTGTTCTATCGGGTTGAAGTCAGGGCTCCTCCTCAAACTCGCTCATCCATATCTTTATGGACCTTGCTTTGTTCACTGGTGTGCAATCGTGGTGGAACAGGAAGGGGCCATCCCCAAACTGTTCCCACAAAGTTGGGAGCAGGAAATTGTCCAAAATGGCTTGGTATGCTGACGCCTTAAGAGTTCCCTTCACTGGAACTAAATGGTGAAGCCCAACCCCTGAAAAACAACCCCACACCATAACCCCCCCTCCACCAAATGATTTGGATCAGTCCACAAAGCAAGGCTCATAAAAGCATGGATGAACGAGTTTGGGGTGGAGGAACTTGACTGGCCTGTACAGAGTCCTGACCTCAACCCGATAGAACACCTTTGGGATGAATTAGAGCGGAGACTGCGAGCCAGGCCTTCCCATTACAGATTGAATTCAAATAATTTTCCACAGTCCTGAATTATTATATTCATCCCACTGTCTCTGCCCCCTTTTGCAGGTCTTTATAGCTCCATGGACAGCTGGATGATTGTGCCCAATATCAAGCAGAACCATTACACTGTGCACGGGCTTCAGAGTGGAACTCGTTACATCTTTTTAGTCAAAGCAATCAACCAGGCTGGGAGCCGACATAGCGATCCGGCAAGACTCAAGACTAACAGTGAGTACACAAGGTTTTACTTATTAATTGCTCAACCCCCTCGTGACCAAGGGCCATTAAATGTCTGGATGTCCAGATCAATTTTAACAGTGTCAGTTTACTTGACATTAACCTCATGAATAATTTGCACATTAAAACAGTTTTACAGTTTTTCTAGGATATACACTTTATGGCCAAAGTTTTGAATACCTCTGAGCGTCACAAGAGCTTTTTTGACATCCAGTTTCAAAACCTTGGGCATTAGGATGGAGTTGGACCTCCCTTTGTGGCTGTGCAGCTCCTCGAGTTGCTTCACATCAAACCCTTAAAGACACAGTTTATGTCAGGGACGGAAATGGGTCTTCTCCAAACTGTTAATGCAAAGTTGGAAGAGCATAATTTGTATAGAATGTGTAGCATTAACAGTACCCTTTACTGGAAACATCTAATCTAAGTTAATTTGGAGGGGTGTCCATCATCTAGACAGGTGTGATGGTCAGGTGTCCACCAACATTTTGTTCATGTAGTGTAGTTTAGGAGTCCATCTCACCATGCAGATTATATCACCTCCTAGCTGCTCAATCAGAGATGGTTTTTCCTGGGATATCCCCCTTTCCCAAGGCCCTCCTCTGCTCCAGCATGACTGGACCCGTGCACAAAGTAAGTTTCATAAAGACATGGTTTGATTAGTTTGGTGTGGAGGAACTCAAGTCGCCTTCACAGAGCCCTGACCAAAAACCTACTGAACACCTTTGGGCTCAGGCCTTCTCATCCAACATCAGTACCCGACCTCAACTGTACTGAGCACCTTTGGGATCAAGTCTTCTCATTCATCATCATAAACTGACCTTAACCCTACTGATCACCTTTGGGATCAGGTCTTCTCCTCTAACTTCAGTATGGGACCTCAACCCTACTGAACACGTTTTGGATAAGATCTTTTCATCCAACAATATTACTTGACCTCAACCCTACTGAACACTTTTGGGATCAGGCCTTCTCATTCAACATCAGGACCAGACCTCAATTTTATTGAACACCTTAGAGTTTAGATCTTTCTCATCCAACATTAGTACATGACCTCAACCCTACTGAACACCTTTGGGATCAGGCTTTCTCATTCAACATCAGGACCAGACATCAGTTCTATTGAACACCTTATGCCACGTACACACGACTGGACTTTTTCACAGCAAAGGTCCGACGGAACGAGTCCGTTGAACAATTCGATCGTGTGTGGGCTCCATCGGACCTTTGCTTACCAAAAATCCGGTGGGCTTTAGAAATAGAACATGTTTTACATTTTTCCACCGGAACTACGCCGGACAGAGAAATCCGTTCGTGTGTATGCTAGTCCGATGGACAAAAACCGATGCTAGGACAGCTATTGGCTACTGGCTATGAACTTCCTTATTCTAGTCCGGTCGTACGTCATCACGTTCGAATCCGTCGGACTTTGGTGTAATTGTGTGTGGCCAAGTCCGTTCATTCGGAAAGTCTGTCGGAACTCCGCCGAAAGTCCATCGGAAAGACTGTCGGACCCAGTCCCTCGAAAAGTCCGGTTGTGTGTACGTGGCATTGGAGTTTAGATCTTTCTCTTCCGACATTAGTACCTGACCTCAACCCACTGAACACTTTTGGGATCAGGCCTTCTCATTCAACATCAGGACCAGACCTCAATTCTATTGAACACCTTAGAGTTTAGATCTTTCTCATCCAACATTAGTTCCATGATCCCAACCCTACTGAACACTTTTGGCATCAGGCCTTCTCATTCAACATCAGGACCAGAAGGACCAGACCTCAATTCTATTGAAAACCTTAGAGCTTAGATCTAGTACCTGACCTCAACCATGCTGACCACCTTTGGGATGAATTGGGACACTGATTGTTACCCAGGACGCCTTATCCTACACCTTTACCTGACCCCAACCCTAATGAACACCTTTGGGGTGAATAAGAATGCTAATGGCGAGCCAGATCTTCTTGTCCAACAATGGTACCTGACCTCACAAATGTGCACAAATTCCCACAGATGCTCCAAAATCTAACAGTAAACCTTCCCAGAAGAGTGGGGGTTGTTGAAGCCAAAACAAGGGAGGGGCAACAACTCCTTAAAAATTCCCATGCTTTTGGAACGGAACGCCCGGCATGTGGTTAGAGTAGGTCAATGGCCTCATGAACATCCCGATGCCTTGCTTATGTGCAGCTGAAAGATGGGAGATACCCCAGCCGCAGCTTGTTAAGTTGACTGGGGTGCAATCATGGGTTCTTCCAAACGGGGTTTGGACCACGTTCCGACTGAACCCAGGTTATGCTTAGTCCAGATTAGGGATGAGCCAAACACCCCCCGGTTCGGTTCGCACCAGAACTTTCGAACGGACCGCAAATTCGAACGAACGTTAGAACCCCATTGAAGTCTATGGGACTCGAACGTTCGAAATGAAAAGTGCTAATTTTAACGGCTAATATGCAAGATACTGTCCTAAAAAGGGTTTGGGGACCTGGCTCCTGCCCCAGGGGACATGGGTCAATGCCTAAAATGTTTTTAAAAATGGCCGTTTTGGCGGGAGCACTGATTTTAATGACGATTAAAGTGAAAAAAAAAGTGAAATATTCCTTTAAATATGGTGCCTGGGGGGTGTCTGTAGGATGCCTGTGAAGTGCCACGTGTTTCCCGTGTTTAGAACAGTCCCTGCACAAAATGACATTAAACGGAAATAACACCATTTAAAACTGCTTGCGGTTTTAATCTTATATCTGGTTCCTGCAATATGGTTGAAAATCATTGAGAAAAATGGCATGGGTAGCCCTCCCTGCCCATTACCAGCCCCTTTAGATCTTGTACGCATATTAAGGGGAACCCCGTACCCATATTAAAAAAAGGAAATGCGTGTGGCCCCCAGGCCCTATATACTCAGAACAGCAGTATACAGGCGGTGCAAACAAGACAGGGACTGTGTAGGTTTGTTGTGTTAAGTTGAATCTGTTTGTAATTTTCAACTGGTACATTTTTAAAGTGTAGCTCCAGTCAAAAAAACTATTTTTAAGCTTTTTGGAAAACATAGGGAAGGGTTATCACCCCTGTATAATTTGTTTTGTCGTCCATCTTTTTTCATCTCACTTGCTGTTGTCTCCTTCCGTTTGCAAGTAGGAGATGTTTGTAAATTGGATGTTTGAAAGTAGGGGCCTGCCCTATATGCTCTGCAGAAATGGCGGAACAAGGTGTTGGTTTTGCCACAACATTGTAAGCCCTCAAAGTGACTCTTGGTGGGCGCTGGAGCGCCCTGCTGTGAACAATTTTATCAAGAATTCTAATTACATGCCATTGTTGAACAGTGGTAGAAAAATTGACCTTTGGTGGTTGTGGTGCTGGTGCCACAACACTATAAGTCCTCACCGTTACTCTGGATGGGCACAGGAAGGGGCCCTCCTGTGAAATATTATATCAAGAATTGTAATTACATGTCCCTGTTAAACAGGGGCAGAAAAATTGGGCCTTAGGCGCTGGTGCCACCACACTGCAACCTCTGCCATATACTCTAGTTTTATTGCAGGAATTAGCCCTGCTGCAAAGCATTGCATCAAAAATTGTAATTAAACGCCCCTGTTAAACAGGGGCAGAAAAATTGGGCCTTAGGCACTGGTGCTGGTGCCACCACACTGCAACCTCTGCCATATACTCTAGTTTTATTGCAGGAATTAGCCCTGCTGCAAAGCATTGCATCAAAAATTGTACTTAAACGCCCCTGTTAAAAAGGGGCAGAAAAATTGGGCTGATGGCATCAACCAGAACCAGAAATGTTCTTCCAACATATCAGCGGAGGAGGAAGAGGATAGACAATCAACATAACAGGACAGTCACTCAGCATCAGCATAGGCAGTCTTGAAGGGATGTGGTATTTCAAAAAAAATTATTCGGTTACATCAGCTTCAGGTGCTTGGTAGCTGTGGGTGATCCAAGACTGATTCATCTTGATGAAGGTCAGTCGATCAACTGATTCGGTAGACAGCCGCACCCTGTGATTGGTAACAAAGCCACCAGCAGCACTGAAGGTGCGTTCCGAAAGAACGCTGGATGCAGGACAGGCCAGTAGCTCAATTGCATACTGTGCAAGCTCTGGCCAGTGATCCATCCTCAAGACCCAATAAGCCAGAGGATTTTCGGTGGGAAAGGTGTCCAAGTCTGACCTTGCCCCTAGGTATTCCTGCACCATGTAAATCAGACGCTGGCGATGGGTGCTGGAACCGATCATACCTTGGGGCTGCGGACTAAAAAATTGTCTGAAAGCATCAGTCAGATGGCCACCTTCTCCACCGCTCCTTCTGACCGATGCCTCAGCAACACGTTGTCCAGGACCAGGAGTTTATAACCTCCCAGTCTCTGGGAACGCGTTGCACAGACCTTTCTGCAAGGCCTCCCAGAGATGTCTCATCCTCTGCTCCCTCTGCGATGGCAAGATAAGGTCGGCAACCTTACCCTTGTACCGTGGATCAAGGAGAGTGGCCAGCCAGTAATGGTCCCTCTCCTTGATCCGAAGAATACGAGGATCCTTCCGCAGGCTTTGCAGGGTCAGGGAGGCCATGCAGCGTAGGTTAGCTGAGGCATTCGGTCCGGAGTCCTCTGGGTCACTAAGGGCAACATGATCCACAGCTACCTCCTCCCAGCCACGTACAAGTCCACATGTTTCTTGGGACTGTAAATCATCCCTACAAGACTGCTGCTGCTGCTGATGCTGAGTGCCAGCCTCCACCTCCATGCTGACACAATCATTCTCTTCCTCCTCCTCATCCTCTTCCTGTGTGATGGGTGGCACAGCAGGAACACTGTCTGGATAAAGGGGGCCTTGAGAGGCAAGGAAGTCCTCCTCTTCCTGCCTCTGTTCTGCCTCAAGTGCCCTGTCCATTATTCCACGCAGCGTATGCTCCAAGAGGTGGACAAGAGGTACAGTGTCACTGATGCATGCACTGTCACTGCTCACCATCCTTGTGGCCTCCTCAAACAGTGACAGGACAGTGCATGCATCCCTGATCATGCCCCACTGGCGTTATGAGAAAAAACCGAGCTCCCCTGACCCTGTCCTGGTGCCGTAGTCGCACAGGTACTCATTGATGGCCCTCTGCTGCGTGTGCAGCCGCTGCAGCATGGCCAATGTTGAGTTCCATCTGGTGGGCATGTCACATATAAGGCGGTTCTTGGGCAGGTTCAACTCATTTTGGAGCTCAGCCAGCCGAGCACAGGCATTAAATGATCGGCGGAAATGCACACAGACTTTCCTGGCCTGCTTCAGGACATCCTGTAAGCCGGGGTACCTGCCCAAGAACCGCTGCACCACCAGGTTAAGGACGTGAGCTACACAGGGCACATGGGTCAGTTGTCCCTGTCGGAGGGCGGAGAGGAGGTTGGTGCCATTGTCGCAAACCACCATTCCTGGCTTAAGCTGGCGTGGCGTCAACCACCTCTCGGCCTGCCCCTGCAGAGCTGACAAAACATCCGCCCCAGTGTGGCTCCTGTCCCCCAAACAAACCAGCGCAAGCACGGCATGGCATCGTTTTGCCTGCGTACTTGCGTAGCCCCTGGAACGCCTACGGAGCACCGCTGGTTCTGAGGACAGAGCACTGGAAGAGGCCATGGAGGAAGAAGAAGAGGAGGGGGTGGAGGAGAGAGGTGTGTCACAACCAATAGTAGCATTTTGGAGGCGTGGTGGCGGAACAACCTCCAACACTACTGCACCTTGTCCTGCATCCTTCCCAGCAGCCAGAAGAGTGACCCAATGGGCCATGAAAGACAGATAACGTCCCTATCCATGCCTGCTGGACCAGGAGTCAGCGGTAATATGCACCTTACCGCTGACCGCCCTGTCCAGCGAGGCAAGGACATTGCCTTCCACATGCCGGTAGAGAGCCGGAATCGCCTTCCGTGAGAAAAAGTTGCGTTTGGGGACCTGCCACTGAGGAACCACACATTGTACAAACTCACAGAAGGGGGCCGAGTCTACCAACTGAAAAGGCAGCAGTTGAAGTGCTAGCAATTTAGCCAAGTTGGCATTCAACCGCTGGGCATGTGGATGGCTGGGAGTAAACTTCTTCCGCCGGTCCAGCAGCTGGGGCAGGGACATTTGCCTGCTATAATTGGACGTGGGTGTACCGCTAGCAGAGTTCCCGGAAGCACTTGGCTGTGACACACCTAATTCTACACCTTCATTCCTCTCAGAGCAGGTTTCAGAGAGGACTGAAGGTCTAGTGGGGTTGGAGATGCCAGCTGATGAGGAGCTAGGAGAGGTCCGCTTTGTTCTTTGGTGTGGGTCTTTGAGGTACGCTTGCCAACGAGCTGCATGGCAGGTCAACATATGTCTGGTCAAGCATGTGGTGCCCAAGCGGCTGATGTTTTGGCCACGTGAGATACGCTTGAGACATATGTTGCAAATAGCAGCGGTGCGATCTGATGCACTCGTCTCAAAAAAGGCCCACACCAAAGAACTTTTAGAATAACGCGCAGAGGCAGCGCTCTGCACAGGCAGAGCTCTGCGGTGTGATTCAGTCGGTGTGCTGCCCCTAAGCTGGCCCCCGGAGGGCATCCTGCCTCGTTGGACATGTGCCTCCTCCTCCTCCTCCTCCCTCCTTCCAGGCACCCACGTGGAGTCAGTGCCCTCATCATCCCCTCCCTCTTCATCGCTGTAGCAAACCTGGCAGTATGCTGCAGCTTGTGGAACATGACTGCCAGATTGCTGTCCTTCTTGAGCATCCTCTCTCTCTGCGCTCACGCTACTGCCTTCCTCTAGCTGAGTGTCATCATCAGAGCCCACAAAACACTGGGCATCCTCCTGGAGCATGTACCCAACACTGTGCTCAAAGAGTTCAGGAGACTCCTCAGGAGGACGTGTTGGGTCTAGGGAAGGAGTCACTGATGATGACATTGAGAGGAGGGAAGACGATGCGTTGGCAGCTGCTTTGCTACTACCCTGAGACTGGGTGAGAGAGGATGAAGAGGGCTTGGTCATCCACTCTACCAAGTCGTTGGCATGTTGCGGTTCAACATGTCCAGCTGCCGAAAAGAAGGACAAGCATGTCCCATGGCCACGTGCTGATGACAATGCACCGCGTCCACGACCAGCACTGTTGTCTCTAGACACAGAGCCTGCTTGCCCTCTTTTATCGGCTCGCGCCTGTCTGCCTCTCCTTGCTGGCCTTCCAGACATGGTAATGGCCTGAAGGGAGTTGGGTAAAACAGCAGTTGGGTAGTTTATATTGTGCTGGAGGCACACAACACCCACTAACTCCTGCAGATGCCTTTTTTATAGAACACCAGAGATAAAGGGGTATATACAGATGTATACTGTGCTGTGCTGGAGGCACACACAACTTCCAATAACTCCTGCAGATGGCAAGTGGGCTCAAATAGAGAACAGTTATGTAGGTGGATATAGCGGTATGTACTGGGTACAGAGCACGCAGACAGCACGCACTATCTCCTAACACTACTGACTGCAAGCTCTATTATTAAAGATAGATCACTAGCTATATAGTTGAGGTGAATATAGCGATGTATACTGCGGTCAGGGCACGCAGACAATAACCAGAGAACACCAGAGATAAAGGGGTATATACAGATGTATACTGTGCTGTGCTGGAGGCACACACAACTTCCAATAACTCCTGCAGATGGCAAGTGGGCTCAAATAGAGAACAGCTATGTAGGTGG
Organism: Lithobates pipiens; assembly: GCF_037356315.1. NCBI lineage: Eukaryota > Metazoa > Chordata > Amphibia > Anura > Ranidae > Lithobates > Lithobates pipiens. The sequence goes on from NW_027507685.1 coordinate 88,574,915, forward strand.
ATATAGCGGTATGTACTGGGTACAGAGCACGCAGACAGCACGCACTATCTCCTAACACTACTGACTGCAAGCTCTATTATTAAAGATAGATCACTAGCTATATAGGTGAGGTGAATATAGCGGTGTATACTGCGGTCAGGGCACACAGACAATAACCAGAGAACACCAGAGATAAAGGGGTATATACAGATGTATACTGTGCTGTGCTGGAGGCACACACAACTTCCAATAACTCCTGCAGATGGCAAGTGGGCTCAAATAGAAAACAGCTATGTAGGTGGATATAGCGGTATGTACTGGGTACAGAGCACGCAGACAGCACGCACTATCTCCTAACACTACTGACTGCAAGCTCTATTATTAAAGATAGATCACTAGCTATATAGGTGAGGTGAATATAGCGGTGTATACTGTGGTCAGGGCACGCAGACAATAACCAGAGAACACCAGAGATAAAGGGGTATATACAGATGCATACTGTGCTGTGCTGGAGGCACACACAACTTCCAATAACTCCTGCAGATGGCAAGTGGGCTCAAATAGAGAACAGCTATGTAGGTGGATATAGCGGTATGTACTGGGTACAGAGCACGCAGACAGCATGCACTATCTCCTAACACTACTGACTGCAAGCTCTATTATTAAAGATAGATCACTAGCTATATAGGTGAGGTGAATATAGCGGTGTATACTGCGGTCAGGGCACGCAAACAATAACCACTACACAACAGCAAGATAGAAAATCGGCCGAAAACGATCGGTGTGTACTGTGTTGAAGGTACACAGAACACCCACTGCTTCAGACGCCAACACACTACACGAGGCCGCCGCAATGGCGGCCTTATATAGTGTGGGGCGTGCACTACACAGCCTGAGCTATGATTGGCCACAGGCATCCTGCCTGTGGCCAATCATGGCTCTCCTCACTGCTGGCGCTGCGATTGGCCAAGCATGCGGGGTCACAGTGCATGCTTGGCCAATCATGAGCCAGCAATGCACTGCGCCATCGCAGTGCATTGTGGGCCGTGAGCGCCACACGAATTTGACGCGAACGGACCAAAGTGTTCGGATTTCGCCGAACGGACGAACAGCCAATGTTTGAGTCGAACGTATGTTCGACTCGAACACGAAGCTCATCCCTAGTCCAGATGACCGTATTATAGATTCAAACTGGAGAAGACCTGGTGCTTCCAAGTCATGGTCATTTTGGGCAGGAAATAGAACAGTTGCTTTGCAACTATTCCTGAGAAAATTCAATCTTAATCTCCAAGTTTTAATTTTTCATTTTGATTGATGCTTTCAAAATGTTATTTTCTACAACCTTCTGCATCACTCATGGGTTAAAATCAACTTCCCACTTCTGCAAAAGGGAATAAACAGGAAATCGGCATCTTTGCACGTATTGTGTCAAGAGTGAGAAAACAATACTCGGCTTCTATTAAACCATACATTCCCAACCTCTGGATAGAGGAAACAGCTATTCAGTAATATTTCTGAAATGAAATCCAAATCTCCTACTGCTACTTTCTTTACTAGCCTCCGTTCCATTCTTAGGAAAATAATAGTGTTTTGGTTCACTGTAGTACACCACATGCTGCCAGCCATTTTCACACCTATTTTTAAAGTACTGAAGGCACGTACGTATGTTGAAAGTGAAGTCCGATTGAAAGCATGGAAGAAAACCATAGAAAATTGGGCTCAGCTTGTATAATTATCATAGGGGATGAATAAAGTGAATTTAACAAAATTTGATTTCGCCATGAAATTATTGATTATTTCGCTAGCACAATTTCACCAAATTGGAAACTCTCAGTTTACCTCATTGAGCTACTTGGAATTTATTTAAAAAAAAAAAAGATCTGCTCTTTTTTTTTTTTTTTCATTTAAGTGAAGTTTTTTTGAAGTAGAGGGTCTAATTTATTTATTTATTTTATTTATGTAAGTGAAAATTTGCTTGGAAAAAAACACTACTCTACTCTATTTTTTATGTAAGCGAAATATTACTTGAAAACGTATTTTTTTTTCATTATTATTATGTCAGTGAAATGTAAGCGAAGAAACAAGATCTACTTTATTATTTCAAACAAAGTTTAAAAAAAAAAAAGATTTTTGTATTTAATCGAATTTTGTCTGAAAGTTATGATTTTTTTTTCTTCTTTTATTTAACCACTTTCAGACCGGACCAATTTGCTGGTCAAAGACCAGACCACTTTTTGCGATTCGGCACTGCGTCGCTTTAACTGACAATTGCGCGGTCGTGCGACGTGGCTCCCAAACAAAATTGACGTCCTTTTTTCCCACAAATAGAGCTTTCTTTTGGTGGTATTTGATCACCCCTGCGGTTTTTATTTTCTGCGCTATAAACAAAAATAGAGCGACAATTTTGAAAAAAACACATTATTTTTTACTTTTTGTTATAATAAATATCCCCCAAAAATATATAAAAAAAAAACATTTTTTTTCCCTCAATTTAGGCCGATACGTATTCTTCTACATATTTTTGGTAAAAAAAATCGCAATAAGCGATTATTAATTGGTTTGCGCAAAAGTTATAGCGTTTACAAAATAGGGATAGTTTTATAGCATTTTTATTAATAATTTTTTATTATTATTTTTTTTACTAGTAATGGCGGCGATCTGCAATTTTTATTGTGACTTCGACATTGTCGGGGACCCATCGGACATTTTTGACACATTTTTGGGACCATTGTCATTTATACAGTAATCACTGCTATATAAATGCAGTGATTCCTGTGTAAATGACACTGGCAGTGAAAGGGTTAACCAGTGGGTGGCAGTGTAGGAGTTAAGTGTTCCTAGGGGTGTGTTACTAACTGTGGGGGGGTTGGGCTTTCATTTAGTGTACACTGATCTCTGCTCCAATCACATGGAGCAGAGATCAGCGTCACTAGTTGCTAAGCAGAATGGAAAAATGTTGTTTACACAGCATTTCCTCCATTCGGCCGCTCCGTGAGATGATCGCGGGGATGCCCACGGCGATAGAGTCCGCGGGTCCCGCGACTGGACTCACGGGGGTCCCGACCAGCGCGGGAGCGCGCCGCCGGCGGCGCGCTCCCGACGGCAGGGCGGCATCGAACATTGGACGTACCTGTACGCCAATATGCCTGCCCGTGCCATTCTGTCGACGTATATCGTCGTGCGCTGGTCGGGAAGTGGTTAAGAAACATTTGTTTGAAAAAAATGATGTCCTCTTTTATCTGAGCAGAGAGCGTGCCGCTGTCACCTTGTATAGGTGAATCCAAAAAAACAGAGGGCCCGGGCAGGGGCCTGTTCTCTGAATTTACAAAATTACCTGTGCAGGGTGACAGGATAAACGCTTTTCCCCAGCGACACAGTGTAAGGCCCCTTTCACACTGGGGCGGTGTGGGCGCCGGCGGTAAAACTGTGCTTTTTTTAGTGCTTCTTTACCATCGTTTTAGCGGCGCTATTCAGTTAAAACCACCCCGCTAGCGGGCGAAAAAAGGGTTAAAAATGCCCGCAAAGTGCCACTGCAGAAGCGCTTTGCTGGCAGTGTAGCCACGCTGCCCCATTGATTTCAATGGGTAGGAGCGGTATACACACCTCTCCAAAGGTGCTGCTAGCAGGACTGTCCTGCCAGCGCACCGCTCCAGTGTAAAAGCCCCCAAGGCTTTCACACTGGAGACACAGCAACGGCTGTTTCAGGGCGCTTTGCAGGCACTAGTTTTAGCGCTGTAGTGCCTGCAAAGCGCCACAGTGTGAACGGAGTCTAAAATAGGGGTATTGAATTCAAATTCACAGAGTTCCGATGGATAAAAAAAATTTTTGGGCAAAGATCCCAAATGCATTTTTGGGTGATGGATCAAATCCTTCCCATTACAGCACCCCTCTCGTCTTAGGCTATTTTCCCACCCTTGCAGCTGGGGAATGCACTCAAAAATTGCACGTGTTCCCAAGCCATGAGGGACGTGCTGCACTTTAGCAGACGCACCATGAATTCTTAATGGTACCCCCACACATCGCTCTCCTGTTGCGCATTTTCACATGCGCCAAACTGCATGTTGCTGCAACACCATGTGGCTTGGTGCGGCGCAATTTAAAAAAAAAAAATTAAGGGTCGGGAACTTCTTTCACCACAGTTCCCTCCCATTCACATCATGCCCTCCCCATGACCTCGGCCCCTCACATTATAATCCTAACCCCCTTTACATTGGTGTCTTTAGCCTCCCTTTCATGTTGCCCCCCTTCTGTCCTACCTTAAACAGACACATCAGAGGGTGGGAGGCACAGCAGGTCTGGATGGAGGGTGGGAGCTGCTAGCTGGTGATTGGTTTCTAGAACTGCCCTGCATCTTAACAACCGATCACCTGCTTCTGAACTCAGGAACCTCCCGCCCTTCATCCAGGACTGTCCTGCCTCCTGCGCTGCCGGCTCTTTGTTAATGACAGTGGTGATGGCTTGGTGGTGAACTGGTTCCTAAATGGCGGGACTGTGGAGGTCCAGACAGGAAAGTGACTTGGTCTACAATTTTGTGATGCCTGGTGTAGCACCTAATCTGACAGGAAGGCTGCATGGGCCCCCTGGAGCCTGGGGGCGGGGTCACCATTGTGACCCCTCAAGCTCCACCCATGTACACGTAACTTAAAGGGATTAAAGCAGAACTGTGCTGCTGCGGTTCCAAGGCTACTGCCTACTTGGACATTATGGCAGGCAAACCCCCTAGAGTAACCTTTTATAAAACTTTTTAGCCCAGAAGAACCCTTGAAATAATTTTTTACGTCTCAGGAAAACCCCTGCTAAAATGAATTTATCAAGGGATACAAGGAAGAATGCTCCTTACATTGGTAGATAGTAGAAGAATGTCCCTTACATTGATGGTCAGAGGGAAGAATGTCCCTTAAATTGGTGTTCAAGTGGAAATAAATTCTTTTACCAGTCCATCCAGATTGAACTATATGGACTGGTGTCTTTATTCAACCTTACTATGTAACATTGGTGGTAATTGCAAAGAATGTCCCTTAAATTAGTGGTCCATGGGAAGTAATTCACTTACATTGGTTGCCATTGGGAAGAATGCTCCTTACTTTGGTGGACAGTAGATGAATATCCCTTACAATAGTCGTTCGTTGGAAGAATGTCCCTTACATTGGTGGACAGTAGAATAATGCTCCTTACATTTGGTGGTCAGTTGGAAAAATATCCCTTACATTGGTGGTCAGAGGAAGAATGCCCCTTACATTGGTGGTCACAGGGCCCTCTTAGCGATAACTAAAAAGACTATTGGTGTCATGCCACTGGCTCTGCCAAGTGGCATTGAACATGGAACTATCCAGGCATCTCTTTTTTTTTTACTTTATTTCTTTATTAAGATATTTATTTTGTTTACAAAATACATCAGAATTGAACATCCCCTCAGTCCCCCCCCCCTCCCATCACCTTATCAGATAAAAATATAAAAAAAGGATGGTTCATATCTTGGGTGGCCTAAGAGGGGATTGGTATTATGAGGGCCATCCTAGCTGATGTTCCATGTAATATAGATTTCCAAACTATCACACTTCCCTCTCATCCCCATTCTCGCACAATTCCACCCTCTTCATTTGCCCTCTTACTTTAATTCTTATTGGGTCACTTTTCATCGTTAAAATTGTTATTTTTCACACTATTACAGTGGTGTGAAAAAGTGTTTGCCCCCTTCCTCATTTCCTGTTCCTTTGCATGTTTGTCACACTTAAGTGTTTCGGAACATCAAACCAATTTAAACAATAGTCAAGGACAACACAAGTAAACACAAAATGCAATTTGTAAATGAAGGTGTTTATTATTAAAGGTGAAAAAAATCCAAACCATCATGGCCCTGTGTGAAAAAGTGATTGCCCCCTAAACCTAATAACTGGTTGGGCCACCCTTAGCAGCAACAACTGCAACCAAGCGTTTGCGATAACGTGCAATGAGGTTTTTACAGCGTCCTGGAGGAATTTTGGCCCACTCATCTTTGCAGAATTGTCCTAATTCAGTTACATTAGAGGGTTTTCGAGCATGAACGGCCTTTTTAAGGTCATACCACAACATCTCAATAGGATTCAGGTCAGGACTTTGGCTAGGCCACTCCAAAGTCTTCATTTTGTTTTTCTTCAGCCATTCGGTGGTGGACTTGCTGGTGTGTTTAGGATCATTGTCCTGCTGCAGAACCCAAGTTCGTTTCAGCTTGAGTACACGAACAGATGGTCGGACATTCTCCTTCAGGATCTCTTGGTAGACAGCAGAATTCATAGTTCCTTTTATCACGGCAAGTCTTCCAGGTCCTGAAGCAGCAAAACAGCCCCAGACCATCACACTACCACCACCATATTTTACTGTTGGTATAATGTTCTTTTTCTGAAATGCAGTGTTCCTTCTACGCCAGATATACTTGGACACACACCTTCCAAAGAGTTCCACTTTTGTCTCATCGGTCAACAGAATGTTGTCCCAAAAGTCTTGGGGATCATCAAGATGTGTTGTGGAGAAATTGAGACGAGCTTTGATGTTCTTTTTGCTCAGCAGTGGTTTTCTCCTTGGAACTCTGCCATGCAGGCCATTTTTGCCCAGTCTTTTCCTGATGGTGGAGGCATGAACGCTGACCTTAACTGAGGCAAGTGAGGCCTGCAGTTCCTTGGACGTTGTTGTGGGGTCTTTTGTGACCTCTTGGATGAGTCGTCGCTGCGCTCTTGGGGTAATTTTGGGCGGCCGGCCACTCCTGGGAAGGTTCACCACTGTTCCATGTCTTCGCCATTTGTGGATAATGTTTCTCACTGTGGTTTGCTGGATTCCCAAAGCTTTGGAAATGGCTTTATAACCCTTTCCAGACTGATAGATCTCAATTACTTTCTTTCTCAATTGTTCCTGAATTTCTTTGGGTCTCGGCATGATGTGTAGCTTTTAAGGATCTTCTGGTGGACCTTACTGTGTCAAGCAGCTCCTATTTAAGTGATGCCTTGATTGTGAACAGGTGTGGCAATAATCAGGCCTGGGTGTGGCTAGAGAAATTGAACTCAGGTGTGGACAACCACAGTTATAGTATGTTTTAACAAGGGGGGCAATCACTTTTTCACACAGGGCCATGATGGTTTGGATTTTTTTTTCACCTTTAATAATAAACACCTTCATTTACAAATTGCATTTTGTGTTTACTTGTGTTGTCCTTGACTATTGTTTAAATTGGTTTGATGTTCCGAAACACTTAAGTGTGACAAACATGCAAAGGAACAGGAAATGAGGAAGGGGGCAAACACTTTTTCACACCACTGTATTATTCACATATCAATCCCTCTGGCTTCCCACCAAGGTTTCCACATCTTGTCATTGTCCCTTGTTTTATATATAACGCTTTCTCTTTAAAAATTACCACATTCATGCTATTTATCCATTCTCTACCGGACGGAGGCGACACCGACAGTCATCTTAGGGCAATCCGTTTCCTTGCCTGAAATGGGCATCTCAGAACCGCTGTCTGGCTGCTTCCCGGGTTTCCAACTCCTTCAACTAATTCCAGGAGACAATACTTCGCCTCCATCCTGGTGGAGGTTCCAAACACCCGATCAGTGGTTCCTGTCACCTCCGTCCAGTAGCGAATCAACTTCGGGCATCTCCAAAACATGTGAATCATGTCTCCCTCCATGTCCCCACACCGGGGGAATCTTGCATCCGGCCGTCGGCCAAATTGAAAAAGTTTACGAGGAGTATAATAGGTTCTATATAATAAGAACAGATGTGACATCCTCTGAGAGGGAGAGAGTGATACCAATGGAGCCAGTTCAAGAATTTGATTCCATTGTATTTCGGAGATATCTCCCACATCTTTTTCCCACTTCCTCTTGTACATAGGGATCTCTATCCCTCCCATTCTCCCCTTGTTTATATGTGGGTATATTTTCAAAATTAAACCTTTTCCTGTTTCTGCATTAATTATTTTTTTGAAGAACTGGGATTGTTCTCCATTCTAAGGTCCTCCCTCTAAACTGCTCCTCTAGTGCGTGCCTGACCTGCAAATACTTATAGAAGGATTTATTTGGTAGAGCAAAATAATCTCTCAGTTCCTGAAAGGTTTTCAGGGCACCATCTTGGTATAGCTGAACGATAAATTTTATTCCACATCTCTCCCATTCTCTTACTGTCCCCATCTTCTGCAGTTCTCCCAATTTGCTATTCTTCCATAAGGGGGTATACTCATTAAATCCTCTGTATTTTAATATGGCCTTCGCTGTGTCCTACACTCTCATCATTAAACTCAAAGTAGGGAGTCCTAATGGAAAGGATCCTGCCTCCAGAGTTTCCACTATTGAGTCATGTGGTGTATTTTGTAGGAGCATTTTCTCCCTGCCTCTCCCCCTTCTAAATTACACCCCCCCATATACTGGAGTTGTGACGCGAGGAAGTAGCTAAAGGCGCGTGGGAGCGCTACTCCTCCTTCCTGTTTTTGTAACTGCAAAGTACTCAATCGAATTCTTGCCAACCCACCCTTCCAAATCAGTTCCCTGAAGACCATGTCTATCTTTTGTTCTAAATTTCTCTTTATTTTCCTTTTTTTATATATTAAACATACATATCAACAACCATGTAATCCCCATGTCTATCTTTTGAAACCACCTTTTATATAACAAAATTGGGGAGTTATTCAATACATAGAGGAGCTGCGGCATCCATATCAATTTGATTAAATTACAGCGACCAGCCACAGATAATGGCAGGCGTTTCCACACTTTTGTCTTCCTCCTAAATTTATTCAGTAACGGGATTATATTATCTGCTGTGTACTGTTGAGGGTCTCTGGATACGTTTATTCCTAGGTATTTAAATTTACTTACTACTTGGATCTGGGTCACCTCCTCAGGCAAGGGGCTTCCCAGAGGATCTACTGGCAGAAGGCTAGATTTTTCCCAATTTATCTTAAGTCCGGAAATTTGGCCAAATTTTTTAATAATGTCCATAGCTTTCTGAAGGGAATCCTGTGTATCGCCAAGGAATAACAGTAAGTCATCCGCGTATAATGCTACTTTTTCTTCCAAGTCTCCCCTTCTAAGACCCTTCACCTGAGCAGAAGACCGCAGGGCAATGGCCAGAGGTTCAATTGCAATGGCAAAGAGGAGGGGTGACAAGGGACACCATTGTCTTGTCCCCCTCCCCAGTGTAAATTTATTGGACTTTTCATTATTCACCTTTAGGGATGAGCTTCGTGTTCGAGTCAAACATACGTTCGACACGAACATCGGCTGTTCGCCTGTTCGGCGAATTCCGAACGTTATTGGCCGTTCGCGCCAAATTCGTGTGGCGCTCACGGCCCACAATGCACTGCGCCATCGCAGTGCATTGCTGGCTCATGATTGGCCAAGCATGCACTGTGACCCCGCATGCTTGGCCAATCACAGCGCCGGCAGCGAGGAGAGCCATGATTGGCCACAGGCAGGATGCCTGTGGCCAATCATAGCTCAGGCTGTGTAGTACACGCCCAACACTATATAAGGCCGCCAGCGCGGCGGCCTTGTGTAGTGTGTTGGCGTCTGTAGGAGTTAGTCGGTGTTCTGTGTACCTTCAACACAGTATACACCGATCGTTATCGGTCGATTTTTCGTTCTTGCTCTTCTGTAGTGGTTGTTGTCTGCGTGCCCTGACCGCAGTATACACCGCTATATTCACCTATATAGTTAGCTATATTTCTCTTTTTTAATAGAGCTTGCAGTCAGTGGTAGGAGATTGTGCGTGCTGTCTGCGTGCTCTGAACCCAGTATACACCGCTATATCCATCTATATAGCTAGCTATCTTGCTCGTTTTAAATAAAGCTTGCAGTCAGTGGTAGGAGATTGTGCGTGCTGTCTGCGTGCTCTGAACCCAGTATACACCGCTATATCCATCTATATATCTAGCTATCTTGCTCGTTTTAAATAGAGCTTGCAGTCAGTGGTAGGAGATTGTGTGTGCTGTCTGCGTGCTCTGAACCCAGTATACACCGCTATATCCATCTATATAGCTAACTATCTTGCTCGTTTTACATAGAGCTTGCAGTCAGTGGTAGGAGATTGTGCGTACTGTCTGCATGCTCTGAACCCAGTATACACCGCTATATACATCTATATAGCTAGCTATCTTGCTCGTTTTAAATAGAGCTTGCAGTCAGTGGTAGGAGAATGTGCATGCTGTCTGCGTGCTCTGAACCCAGTATACACCGTTATATCCACCTACATAGCTAGCTATCTTGCTCGTTTTAAATCGAGCTTGCAGTCAGTTGTAGGAGATTGTACGTGCTGTCTGCGTGCTCTGAACCCAGTATACACCGTTATATCCACCTACATAGCTCTTTTCTAATTGAACCATCTGCAGGAGTTAGTGGATGTTGTGTGTGCCTCCAGCACAATATACACTACCCAATTGCTGGTTTTCCCAACTCCCTTTAGGCCATTACCATGTCTGGAAGGCCAGCAAGGAGAGGCAGACAGGCGCGAGCCGATAAAAGAGGGCAAGCAGGCTCTGTGTCTAGAGACAACAGTGCTGGTCGTAGACGTGGTGCATCGTCATCATCAGCATGTGGCCATGGGACATGCTTGTCCTTCTTTTCGGCAGCTGGACATGTTGAGCCGCAACATGCCAACAACTTGGTAGAGTGGATGACCAAGCCCTCTTCATCCTCCTCTTCCTCTCTCACCCAGGCTCAGGGTACTAGCAAAGCAGCTGCCAACGCATCGTCTTCCCTCCTCTCAATGTCATCATCAGTGACTCCTTCCCTAGACCCATCACGTCCTCCTGAGGAGTCTCTTGAACTCTTTGAGCACAGTGTTGGGTACATGCTCCAGGAGGATGCCCAGTGTTTTGTAGGCTCTGATGATGATACTCAGCTAGAGGAAAGCAGTAGCGTGAATGCAGAGAGAGGGGATGCTCAAGAAGGACAGCAATCTGGCAGTCATGTTCCACAAGCTGCAGCATACTGCCAGGTTTGCTACAGCGATGAAGAGGGAGGGGATGATGAGGGCACTGACTCCACGTAGGTGCCTGGTAGGAGAGAGGAGGCACATGTCCAACGAGGCAGGATGCCCTCCGGGGGCCAGCTTAGGGGCAGCACACGACTGAATCGCACCGCAGAGCTTCGCCTGTTCAGGGCGCTGCCTCTGCGCTTTATTCTAAAAGTTCTTTGGTGTGGGCCTTTTTTGAGACGAGTGCATCAGATCTCACCGCTGCTATTTGCAACATATGTCTCATACGTATCTCGCGTGGCCAAAACAGCCGCTTGGGCACCACATGCTTGACCAGACATATGTTGACCTGCCATTCAGCTTGTTGGCAAGCGTACCTCAAAGACCCAAACCAAAGAACAAAGCGGACCTCTCCTTGCTCCTCATCAGCTGGGATCTCCAACCCCACTAGACCTTCAGTCCTCTCTGAAACCTGCTCTGAGAGGAATGAAGGTGTACAATTAGGTGTGTCACAGCCAAGTGCTTCCGGGCACTCTGCTAGCAGTACACCCACGTCCGATTATAGCAGGCAAATGTCCCTGCCCCAGCTGCTGGACCGGCGAAAGAAGTTCACTCCCAGCCATCCACATGCCCAGCGGTTGAATGCTAGCTTGGCTAAATTGCTAGCACTTCAACTGGTGCCTTTTCAGTTGGTAGACTCGGCCCCCTTCCGGTTCTCTACCGGCATGTGGAAGGCAATGTCCTTGCCTCGCTGGACAGGGCGGTCAGCGGTAAGGTGCATATTACCGCTGACTCATGGTCCAGCAGGCATGGACAGGAACGTTGCCTGTCTTTCACGGCCCACTGGGTCACTCTTCTGGCAGTTGGGAAGGATGCAGGACAAGGTGCAGTAGTGCTGGAGGTTGTTCCGCCACCACGCCTCCAAAATGCTACTATTGGTTGTGACACACCTCTCTCCTCCACCCCCTCCTCTTCTTCTTCCTCCATGGCCTCTTCCAGTGCTCTGTCCTCAGAACCAGCGGTGCTCCGTAGGCGTTCCACGGGCTACGCAAGTACGCAGGCAAAATTATGCCATGCCGTGCTTGCGTTGGTTTGTTTGGTTGACAGGAGCCACACTGGGGCAGATGTTTTGTCAGCTCTGCAGGGGCAGGCCGAGAGGTGGTTGACGCCACGCCAGCTTAAGCCAGGAATGGTGGTTTGCGACAATGGCACCAACCACCTCCCCCCGCCCTCCGACAGGGACAACTGACCCATGTGCCCTGTGTAGCTCACGTCCTTAACCTGGTGGTGCAGCGGTTCTTGGGCAGGTACCTGGGCCTACAGGATGTCCTGAAGCAGGCCAGGAAAGTCTGTGTGCATTTCCACCGATCATTTAATGCCTGTGCTCGGCTGGCTGAGCTCCAAAAGGAGTTGGACCTGCCCAAGAACCTGCCCAAGAACCACCTTATATGTGACATGCCCACCAGGTGGAACTCAATGTTGGCCATGCTGCAGTGGCTGCACACGCAGCAGAGGGCCATCAATGAGTACCTGTGTGACTACGGCACCAGGACAGGGTCAGGGGAGCTCGGTTTTTTCTCACCACGCCAGTGGGGCATGATCAGGGATGCATGCACTGTCCTGTCACCATTTGAGGAGGCCACAAGGATGGTGAGCAGTGACAGTGCATGCATCAGTGACACTGTACCTCTTGTCCACCTCTTGGAGCATACGCTGCGTGGAATAATGGACAGGGCATTTGAGGCAGAACAGAGGCAGGAAGAGGAGGACTTCCTTGCCTCTCAAGGCCCCCTTTATCCAGACAGTGTTCCTGCTGTGCCACCCATCACACAGGAAGAGGATGAGGAAGAGGAGGAGGAGGAGGATGATTGTGTCAGCATGGAGGTGGAGGCTGGCACTCAGCAGCAGCAGCAGTCTTGTAGGGATGATTTACAGTCCCAAGAAACCCGTGGACTTGTACATGGCTGGGAGGAGGTAGCTGCGGATCATGTTGTCCTTAGTGACCCAGAGGACTCCGGACCGAATGCCTCAGCTAACCTACGCTGCATGGCCTCCCTGATCGTGCAAAGCCTGCAGAAGGATCCTCGTATTCTTCGGATCAAGGAGAGGGACCATTACTGGCTGGCCACTCTCCTTGATCCATGGTACAATGGTAAGGTTGCCAACCTTATCTTGCCATCGCAGAGGGAGCAGAGGATGAGACATCTCCGGGAGGCCTTGCAGAAAGGTCTGTGCAACGCGTTCCCAGAGACTGGGAGGTTACAAACTCCTGGTCCTGGACAAAGTGTTGCTGAGGCATCGGTCAGAAGGAGCGGTGGAGAAGGTGGCCGTCTGACCGATGCTTTCAGACAATTTTTTAGTCCGCAGCCCCAAGGTATGATCGGTTCCAGCAACCATCGCCAGCGTCTGATTTACATGGTGCAGGAATACCTAGGGGCAAGGTCAGACTTGGACACCTTTCCCACCGAAAATCCTCTGGCTTACTGGGTCTTAAAGATGGATCACTGGCCAGAGCTTGCACAGTATGCAATTGAGCTACTGGCCTGTCCTGCATCCAGCGTTCTTTCGGAACGCACCTTCAGTGCTGCTGGTGGCTTTGTTACCGATCACAGGGTGCGCCTGTCCACCGAATCAGTTGCTTGACTGACCTTCATCAAGATGAATCAGTCTTGGATCACCCACAGCTACCAAGCACCTGAAGCTGATGTAACCGAATAATTTTTTTTGAAATATCACATCCCTTGAAGACTGCCTATGCTGATGCTGAGTGACTGTCCTGTTATGTTGATTGTCTATCCTCTTCCTCCTCCGCTGATATGTTGGAAGAACATTTTTGGTTCTGGGTGATGCCATCAGCCCAATTTTTCTGCCCCTGTTTAACAGGGGCGTTTAATTACAATTTTTGATGCAATGCTTTGCAGCAGGGCTCATTCCTGCACTAAAACTAGAGTATATGGGAGAGGTTGCAGTGTGGTGGCACCAGCACCAGTGCATAAGGCCCAATTTTTCTACCCCTGTTTAACAAGGGCATTTAATTACAATTTTTGATGCAATGCTTTGCAGCAGGGCTCATTCCTGCACTAAAACTAGAGTATATGGGAGAGGTTGCAGTGTCGTGGCACCAGCACCAGAGCCAGCAGCCCAATTTTTCAGCCCCTGTTTAACAGGGACATGTAATTACAATCCTTGATATAATATTTCAGAGGAGGGCACGCTCCTGTGCCCACCCAGAGTAACTGTGAGGACTTATAGTGTTGTGGCACCAGCACCACAACCACCAAAGGTCAATTTTTCTACCACTGTTCAACAATGGCATGTAATTACAATTCTTGATATAATCGTTCACAGCAGGGCGCTCCAGCGCCCACCAAGAGTCACTTTGAGGGCTTACAATGTTGTGGCAAAACCAACACCTTGTTCCGCCATTTCTGCAGAGCATATAGGGCAGGCCCCTACTTTCAAAACATGCAACTTACAAACATCTCCTACTTGCAAACGGAAGGAGACAACAGCAAGTGAGATGAAAAAAGACGGACGGCAAAACTAATTATACAGGGGTGATAACCCTTCCCTATGTTTTACAAAAAGCTTAAAAATAGTTTTTTTTGACTGGAGCTACACTTTAAAAATGTACCAGTTGAAAATTACAAACAGATTCAACTTAACACAACAAATCTACACAGTCCCTGTCTTGTTTGCACTGCCTGTATACTGCTGTTCTGAATATATAGGGCCTGGGGGGCCACACGTATTTCCTTTTTTTAATATGGGTATGGGGTTCCCCTTAATATCCGTACAAGACCCAAAGGGGCTGGTAATGGGCAGGGAGGGCTACCCATGCCATTTTTCTCAATGATTTTCAACCATATTGCAGGAACCAGATATAACATTAAAACCGCAAGCAGTTTTAAATGATGTTATTTCCGTTAAATGTCATTTTGTGCAGGGACTGTTCTAAACACGGGAAACACGTGGCACTTCACAGGCATACTATAGACACCCCCAGGCATGACATTTAAAGGAATATTTCACTTTTTTTTCACTTTAATCATCATTAAAATCAATGCTCCCGCCAAAACGGCCATTTTTAAAACTTTTTTTTTGCATTGACCCATGTCCCCTGGGGCAGGAGCCAGGTCCCCAAACCCTTTTTAGGACAGTATCTTGCATATTAGCAGTTAAAATTAGCACTTTTAATTTTAAACGTTCGAGTCCCATAGACTTCAATGGGGTTCTAACGTTCGTACGAATTTGGGGTCCGTTCGAAAGTTCTGGTGCGAACCGAACCGGGGGGTGTTCAGCTCATCCCTATTCACCTTTACTCTGGCTTCTGGTGCCCTATAAAGCATTTTTACCCATTTCATGAAACCCGGTCCAAATTGGGCCGTCTGCATAACTCTCCAGAGATACTGCCACTCAAGACTATCAAAGGCCTTGGTGGCATCTAAAGACAAAATAGCCCTCGCTCCACTCTCATCCGTAGGGACCTGAAGATTCAAGTATATCCTCCTTATATTTGTGCTAGTAGTTCTTCCGGGTATAAAACCTGATTGATCAGGGTGGATGAGTTTCTGTATAACCTTGTTCACCCTAGCCGCCAAGACCTATGCCAGTATTTTTATGTCAGTGTTTAATAAAGCGATAGGCCTATATGAGGCAGGATCAAGTGGGTCTTTACCCTCCTTGTGTATGGTGATTATGGTGGATTCCATCGTCGATGAGGGGAGCTCTCCCCTTATTAATGACCAATTCAATACCCTCAACAACTCGGGAAGCAATACCTTCCCATACTGCCGATATATCTGGGTCGAGAGTCCGTCTGGGCCCGGGGATTTCTGTTGCGCCATCTCCATAGTGACCCTTTGTATTTCCTCTATCGTTATAGGTCTATCTAACTCAGTTCTGTCTGTCTCATCAAGACGGGAAATTCAGATCCCTGAGAAAGCTGTCCATTTCACCCCCCATTTCCTCCTGTTTGATCTATACAAGTCCTCATAATATTCTTTAAACTTGCCCACTATTTCTGGAGTATATAAGGATACCCTTCCATCTCCTATAGTTATCGGTATGGGTATAACGGATAGGGGGGGAGTTCACCCTGACTAATTGTGCCAGCATATGTCCCGCACTTTCCCCCTCTCCGAAGGCAAATTGTTTCTGGAAGAGATGTTTATTCTCTATTTTTCTAAGAGTCATTAATCGATAATTTTGTTGTTCCTCTATGCATTTCCTAAGTCTATCCGGTGTTGGGTCATTGATATACTGTTCCTCTGCTGTAGTTACCCTCTCCCCTATTAGTCTCTCCTAGTCCTTAGTCTGTTTTTTTTAATTTTTGAGATTTGTTGGATCATTAGGAAAGCCTTCAGAGTGTCCCACACTATTCCTTCTGAGGCAGTACCTCTATTCAAATTGAGAAACCCCCATTGATGCCAATATCTCGTTCGGATCCTCGATCAGTTAGATCCAAAATGGGTTTATCCTCCACTCCCCAGGATGGTTACGCTCGCCCAGCTCTAGTGATGTTGTCACTGGGGAATGGTCCGACAGACCCCTTGGTCTGTAGTTCAAATTCTTTATGATAAACATAATTTCGTCATTTCCCAGCACTAGGTCGATCCTGGAGAGTGTTGAATGTGTCCTGGAGAAGCACGAGTATTGTCGGGACTCCGGGTTCCGTATTCTCCAGATGTCTCACAATCCTGCCTCCCCTAAAAAATCGGGGAGCCGACTATCCGTGACACCACCCGTTAGTGCCCCCGAGGGGAACCTATCTAGTCTCCAGTCCATTACCATGTTGAAGTCTATCACCGGCACTCTCGGTTTATCCACAACAAACTTGGCAAGCTCACAAAGGACCGAAACGTTAAAGGGTGGAGGGAGGTACACATTTGCTAATACGCAGACTCTGTTCTCAATCTTAAAAAATAAAAAAATGAATCTCCCATATTCATCCACCTTAGCCTGCATACAAGAGAAAGTCACCCCTGATCTAACAAATATACTCACTCCCCTGGAATAGGAGGTGTGTACTGAATGGTACTGTAGTTCCTCCATCTCAATTGGGGAATAGAGATTTTAGTAAGATGTGTCTCCTGCAAACAAAGGATAGCCACCTCATATGTCTTTGCAATCAGGAGGACTGCTGCTTTTTTCCCTGTATCTCCCATTCCCCGGACATTCCATGAGCACAAAATTATTTTTTTAATCTGGGTGCGCATAACCATCAAAGTTTAATTTTTTAGTGAATCTAACCAGTGCCTTTTCAAATTTATATAGTTTTCTCGTATCATTTTTTGTGACTCCATAGTGTCTCTTCTCATACCTGTGATTTAAATCGAACAAACTTTTGTGCCAGACCCACCACTCATTCCATCCCATACATCCGTACCTCCTCTCATGCCTATAATTGTGTTCACACAGTCTTTTGTACCAAGCAACCCACTTGTTCCGTCTCATACACCCATGCACAGCATTCACCTGCCCACTGGGCCTATTTTGGGGCTTCCTAATGTGATCTTTGCATTGATCTATCAATTTAAGTGTTATCAACTTTAAACTTGTGTTCTCACACTCTTCCCTCCCTATCCCACCCCCCTCAGAAAACCATACAACCCACATTTTATAAAATAAAAAAACAAGACAAGACAAACGTAACACAACAGACAACACAAATAGAGAGAACTCTTCGCTCCACCCCTTAGAAACATGGGGTGGTATGCTCGTTGTTCCCTTCCCCTTTCCACCACCAACACCCTCCTCTCTCCCTAAATTATTCAACAGTGTAGTGGTTTGTGTCTTAAACAAAATCATATTGCTAATAAAAGAAGTCCAGGGCAATATAGTCAGATTGGTCTACATTCTCCCACTATAGGTTACTATCCAGTTCTCCACTCCCTCCGGGGTATCGAAAAACATAGTCCATCCACCCCCCCCCCCCCCCCGGGGCGTTTATACGAAATTTTCGCACGCACAAGGTCAACTTTCTGAGCAGAGCTCCCCTAAAAACAAGTCGAGAATTTAGCATGTTGTCCAAACCACAGACCGGGGCCTCTGTTCCCACCACAAGAAAGTCAGGGACATGGACAGGTAACTCCTGTGAAGGCAGTGAATCCTCCTGCAGGAAACCCTTTGGGGGAGAGGATGCTCAAAAGCGGTCATTATCACCAACTAAAATGGTAGCTCTGGGGGAAGCAGAACCATCATTGAGGGAAGTACTGAAAGCAATTAACTCTTGTAAAACTTCCATAAATGAAATGTCTACCCAGCATCAAACTATTCAGGAAGACATGTCCCTCGTTAGGCATGACATGCAAAAAGTATGCGAAAGGACTACCGCCCTCGAGGGGAGGGTCAGCCTATTAGAGGATGACATGAACCCTCTTAAACGGGAGATAAGGACTATAAGGGAACAAATGGCTAACTACCAGATAAAGATCGACGAAATGGAAAACAGGATGCGAAGGAAGAACGTGAGGATAGTGGGACTCCCAGAACGTAGTGAGGGTAAAGATCCCACAAAATTTTTGGAAAAATGGTTTAAAGACTTATTTGGAGAACAGTCCTTCTCACCCCTTTTTGCGCTGGAAAGAGTTCATAGGACCCCCTCTAGACCTCCCCAATCAGGAGCCCCTCCAAGACCCTTATTGGTAAAACTGCTTTACTATAAAGATAAAGTAACGATACTAAATAAAGCCAGAGAAATGGGTAATATTCTTCACAATGGCAATAGGATTTCTCACCTGATCTGCAAAAAAGAAGGGCTAAGTTTGGAGAAGTCAAATGCAAATTGCAACGATTAAAATTGAACTATGCACTGCTATACCCAGCAAGACTACGTATATCCAGGCTTCTTTAGATAGGAGGTCCACAGCTCAAAGAACCCTTAGCAACCTCTGGAGGAGCCCTAGTTGAAAATAGCTGATCTAGAGTGTCCTTCTCCAGCGTTGTGAGGTGAACGCTCCACACTGTTGCTCCATCACCACCTCTGCCGCCTTCTTTCAGGTCTGAAGTATTTTGCGTTTATTCATTGACCGGCCACACATGACCAGGTAGCAACTCCTACCTCATGTGTGGCAGTTGGCATACAATTAATAAAACATTGTTATAGCAGACAGGGAAGATATTTTATTGCAGAAGGGTCCTACAGAGCCTATTCCACCTGCTAACTATTTATAAAGGTTAGTTCCACTTTAAATAAAAAAAAATAATAAAAAGCAACACCATTTTGAATTTGCCCCTTTTTAAATAGGCCATGTAGTTTCTAAAATGGCTGCCTATAAAAGACCAAACACTCAATAAGGATTTCAGATCACCAGCCTGACAAGTCAAGTACAAAGTGCCCAGGAGCATTTAAAAAGCAAAGCTCATATATTCAGTTTGGCATTGATTTACTCTATAGGGCTGCAGTAAAATGGATTTGGTTTGTTGTATGTTATTTATTGTATTCAGCAAGCGTTATGCGGGGATAAAGACATTCCATAAAGAAAGCCAGTTCTTCATACGCAAAGAACACGGCTCATATAATATATTTTGTTGAGTTTCGAGCAAATAGAGCAGAGACTTGATTTATTTCTGAATCCTCTAACTGCCACTGTCAAGGGCAAACTGGTATGATGCATGGGGTGATAAGATGAGCCTTCAAGAATCACTGTATCATTTTCATCCTGCACTATACTATAATATGCATAAAGCACAGCTGACAGAGGAAGTCCAGGTAAAAGAAAACTGTATGAAGCTCATAGGCATACAGTAAGTTCCCAAAAATTTGTTCCAGCACCCATTACGAAAATCCCTACAACAATCTTCATTTTTTATTTTTTTTTCTAAATACTGCTGTAAGTAGCATTTTAACAAAAATGTATCCATTAACCCTTTTGCATTTCTTGTGAACATTTAAATAAATAATTTTAGGCCTGAAGATTAGCTAAAACCTCCAAACATTATATTGGCGGTTTAAGAAACATGAAATTTCTGTAAAAAATTCACTAAAGCTATTTCTTAGTACACACAATATTTTACAAAATGTTTTGGTAAAATATAAAAAATGAGGCTATTTCGAGTAAATAACCAAACATGTTAGGACTCTTTCACACTGACGTCCCGTTCAGGCCCGCCTGTCAGTTTTTCAGGCGGACCTGAACGGGTGCTCCATAGAGGTCTATGGAGCGTCGGATGTCAGCGGTGACATGTCCGCTGACATCCGACCCGCTCCGATCCGAAGAAGTGTAACGGAGGAAAAAGCTATTTTTCCATCCGTCTGCGGATCGGATCGGGTGACGACGGGCACTGCGGTCCGTCGTCATCCGATCTCCCATAGGGGAGAGCGGCGCTGTGACAGGTCCGTCCCTGCGCAGTGTGCAGAGACGGAGCTGTCATCTCCCTGCTCAGCGGGGATCGGCGGAGTGATCCCCGCTGAGCAAACGGACATCCACGGGGCGGATCAGAACTGATCCGCCCCGTGTGAAAGGACCCTTAAGCCTTAAAATGATGTGCGCCCACGATACAACTAGGATCATCCTGCTAGTTCTGTGTATGTGCTTTTGGTGATCTATGCTGCTGTCAAATTCTTTACCTCTGTCCATATCAGAATGATGTTTATTTAACTTTCTTTTTGTCTCACTATACCTAAAATTTAGGAGCTGTTCTTATCTTTTTGGCACTGACCTTTTCTGCTCTCTTGCTGTGTCTTGTAGTGAGTCTTGGTGTGAGAAGTTCATTCTGTTAGCCATTCTGTTAGTTCCTCCTATGCAATCCTGACTAATTGGCAATACCCCCACCCAAATTCAGTATAAATTCAGGCCCTACTTAGGGGATGCCCAGGCAGGGGTTTGCACAGGCTGGGATTGCATTGGCAACTATCATCTTGGATAAAGTATTCATATTGCATTAAGTATTACACTTCCGCTCAGCACTTCAGCGAATGCACAAAGCAAAAATACACAACAGAACATTAAACAGACTATAGGTGACCTGATTCTCCAAACTTTTTCTTCTCTCATTCATGCTTCCTCTCAATCTCACCACTCTGTATCATGCACTCTCTATTTTTCCTTCTCACAGTTGCATCCTCTCTGCTTAAATTCTCACTCCTTCACCCACCTTCTCCCCCCCCCCACAACTTATATATATCACCCTCACTCCTGTCTTCACCTTATTACTGCACTCATCAGCTCCTGCTAACTCTAAATCGATATACCAATAAAGCCTGCAGGCCACTGGGACGTTTCCCCCCACATAAGTCACACTCCCATATCACCTCTCTCATCCTTCTTCTTCTCCTAACTTCTGGAGATATTTCCCCAAATCCTGGACCACAATCATTTACCTTCGGCCAACATACCCGGCACAACCCATCCTCTGCTAGAAGCCGCAATCCACACAATCTCTTTTCTATTCCTATTAAGCCTAGAGCCAGCCTCCCCTTCTCCTGTGCCCTTTGGAATGCCCGCTCTGTTTGTAACAAACTCACCACCGTCCATTACCTATTTATCACTAACTCCCTGAACCTACTTGCAATTACTGAGACCTGGATTCAAGAATCTGACCTTCCTTCTGCTTCTCTCTCCAATGGTGGCCTCCTGTGGACTCACTCTCCCAGGCCTAGTGGACGGAAAGGAGGTGGTGTTGCAATCCTCTTATCCCCTCAGCACTTTTCAGGTTCTTCATCCACCCCCCTCTCTGTCCCTCTCTTCATTTGAAGCTCACTGTATTCTCTTATTTTCTCCAGTTTCATTGAGAATTGCTGTGATCTATCGGCCCCCTGGACCGGTATCAAACTTCCTTGACGACTTCTCCGCCTGGCTACCCTACTTTCTCTGCTCTGAAATTCCAACACTCATTCTTGGTGACTTCGACATCCCGGTTAATCTTAACACTTCTGCTACTTCTAAGCTGCTGAGCCTAACCTCCTCTTTTGATCTAAAACAATGGACAAGTGCTTCCACTCACTCTGTTGGCAACTGCCTTGACCTCATCTTCTCCTACCTATGCACTCCGCACACCCTCTCCAATATTCCTTTGCCTCTATCTAATCACCATCTTATTAGTTTCAATCTCTCCTTGTCTGCCTCCTCCTTGCCTTCCAACTACCAAACTATTACCCGTAGAAACTTTCGCCATCATAACCCTTCTCTTCTTTTCTCTGCTACAGATTGTCTCTACGACAAAATCTCATCCTTGTCCTGCCCCAACTTGGCTACTTCTGTCTACAACAGTTCCCTGTCATCCACCCTGAATACCTTCGCCCCCCTCACTACGCACAGAATCATGCCCCGACCGCTACAACCCTGGCAGACAGACAATACCAGAAGCCTCAAAAAACGTAGCCATGCTCTTGAGTGTCTGTGGCGTAAAACTAAGTCACAGCAAGACTTCAGCCAATATAAATCTGCCCTCCAAAAATACCATTCCTGCCTGCACACTGCCAAACAGACCTACTTTATCACTCTCATTAACACCCTCTCACGCAGTCCCTGTCAACTCTTTTCTACCTTTACCACTCTACTTCGTCCTCCATTACCCCCACCCACTAACTTACTCACTGCCCAGGAGATTGCTAATCACTTCAAAAATAAGATTGAGACGATTCATCTCGAGATCTCCGCTCTACAGACATCTCCCTCACCTTACACTCCCTGTCCTCCTGCACAATCAATACTTTCCTCTTTTGATCCAGCTACTATAGTGGAAGTCACTAAACTTTTTTCTAATGTCCACCTAACCTCCTGCCCCCTGGACCCTGTTCCTTCTCAAATACTACGGTCACCATCTGACTCAATCCTACACTCCTTATCTCATATCTTCAACCTCTCACTCTCTACTGGCATCTTCCCCAACCCTCTAAAACATGCACTAGTCACTCCCATACCAAAAAAGGCCTCAGACCCCACCAATCTCAACAACCTAAGACCCATCTCTTTACTCCCTTTTGCCTCCAAACTCCTTGAACGTTTAGTCTACAACCGACTGAGCAACCACCTCACTGAAAATAACCTTCTCGACCCTCTTCAGTCTGGATTTCACCCACAGCACTCCACAGAAACTGCCCTCCTAAAACTCACTAACGACTTACTAACAGCCAAAACAAACGGTCATTATTCCATACTCTTACTCTTGGACCTTTCTGCTGCCTTTGATACAGTTGATAACCCCCTCCTCCTCAAAAAAATCAATTTGCTTGGTCTCCATGGCTGCACTCTCCATTGGTTTGAATCTTACTTACCTCATTGCACCTTCAGTGTCACTTACAACTCCACTTCCTCTTCTCCAACTCCCCTTTCCGTTGGGGTCCCCCAAGGTTCTGTCCTTGGACCTCTACTATTCTCGATCTACATGTCCTCCCTGGGTCAGCTGATAGCCTCCCATGGCTTTCACTACCATTTATATGCTGATGACACCCAAATCTATCTCTCTGCCCCTCAGCTCACCCCATCAATCTCCTCACGCATCACTGATCTACTAACAGACATATCAGCCTGGATGTCACACCACGTTCTCAAACTTAATCTATCTAAAACCGAGCTCTTAATGTTTCCTCCCCAACGTGCCGCTTTGCCTGACTTCTCTGTCAAGATTAATGGCACATCTATCAGTCCGTCCCCACATGCCAGGGTGCTAGGGGTAACCTTAGACTCCGAACTGTCCTTTCAGGCCCACATACAAGCCCTGTCCAAATCATGCCGCCTTAGCCTCCGCAACATTTCCAGAATATGCCCCTTTTTAACTAATGACACCACCAAGCTTCTAATTCACTCCCTGGTCATCTCTCGCCTCGACTACTGCAACTCCCTCCTTGTTGGATTACCTTTACATAGACTATCCCCCTTCAGTCCATAATGAATGCCGCTGCCAGACTCATCCACCTTACCAGCCATTCAGTGTCCTCCACCCCTCTCTGCTAATCCCTGCACTGGCTTCCACTCACCCAACGAATAAAATTCAAAGTACTAACAATAATTTACAAAGCCATCCATAACCATCCTCTGCCCCTAGTTACATCACTAACCTAGTCCCAAAATACCAACCAAGCCGCTCTCGTCGGTCATCCCAAGACCTCCTGCTCTCTAGCTCCCTTGTCACCTCCTCCCATGCTCGCCTCCAGGATTTCTCCAGAGCTTCTCCCATTCTTTGGAACTCCCTACCCCAATCTGTCCAACTATCCCCTAATCTATCCATCTTTAGACGATCCCTGAAAACCCTTCTCTTCAAAGAAGCTTATCCTGCTTATAACTAACACTGTTTTACTTCCTCCATCAGCTCATCCCCCCACAGCTATTACCTTTTGTATCAATTGCCCCTTCCTTTTTAGAGTGTAAGCTCTAACGAGCAGGGCCCTCTGATTCCTCTTGTACCAAATTGTAATGTAACTGTAATGTCTGCCCTCATGTTGTAAAGCGCTGAGCAAACTGTTGGCGCTATATAAAACCTGTATAAGAATAATAATAATAATAATAATAATATATCATATTAGCCCAATGGTTTATGAAATGCAACATTTCAGTAAAAAAAATACACTAAAGTTAATTTTAGGACACACAAACAAAATATTTTATCCACATTTTGGTAAAAATATAAAAGATGAGGTGGCGCCAAGTAAATAGATACCCAACATGTCAAGCCTTAAAACTGCGTGGGCCCGTGAAACATTGTTATTAGCGCAAAGGTTTATGAAACGCAACATTTCTGTAGAAAAATCAACAAAAGTTAATTGTAGTGTACACAAATTAAATGTTGTAACCTTTTTTGGTAAAATATAAAAGATGAGGTGGCACCAAGTAAATAGATACCCAACACCTTAAGGGCCGGTTCACACAGGGGGCGATGCGAGGCGACACCGACTTGCCTCGCCGCGACCTGCCGCGACCTCAGCGGCGACTTGCAAATGACTTCTGATCTGTATAGAAGTCAATGCAAGTCGCCCCGAGGTCGCCCAAAAGTAGTACAGGAACCTTTTTTCTGAGTCGGAGCGACTCGAGTCGCTCCTCTCAGAACGGTTCCATTGTACAGAACGGGGGCGACTTGTCAGATCGCGGCGAGGCAAGTCGTGTCGCCTCGCATCGCCCCCAGTGTGAACCGGCCCTTAGCCTTAAAATTGTGTGCGCCAGTGACACATTATATTAGTGCAGACGTTTATGAAACACAAAATTTCACAAAAAAATACACAATTTAATTTAAGGTACACAAATGTAATACTTTATCCACTTTTTGGTAAAATTTAAAAGTTGAGGTTACACCAAGTAAATAGATGCCCAACATGTCAAGCCTAAAAATTGTAAGCGCCCGTGAAACGTTTTATTAGGGCAACCGTTTGTATAACCTAAAACTTTGGTGTATTTTTTACAGAGATGAGGTTGCACCGAGTAAATCGATACTAAACACGTCAAAGCTTAAAGCGGCAGTAAACCGCAGAAAAAAAAAAAAAAAAAATAGGCATCGGCCACTTTAAGTCATAATGTGCTAGTATGCATCATTCACTAACACATTATGACAGACTTGCCTGAAAAAGAAGCCCTCCACCGGCATACTGTCAGCGCTGAAGGAGCTTCAGTCTTCACCCGGTCTTCCTTCTGGGTTTGCGGGCTTCGGCGATATAAATGGGCAAGCCGGCGATGATGTCACTCCCGTGGGACAGCTCCAAAGGAATGGCATGGGTATGCTGTTTCTTCAGAGTGCATGCGCCGGTGACTTCACCATCTGCATTTAAAGTAAATATTTGTATACTGTAACTATAGGTAATACTTAGTATAGACTTACCTATAGGTAAAAATCATACACGGGTCATTACTCCCACTTTAAAATTGCGTAAACATTGTTATTGCAAAAGTAAACTGCAACAGTTTATGAAAGGCAACATTTCTGAAAAAAATTAACTAAAGTTAATTGTAGGAGATGGCCAGAGAGCTGTTCTCTCTTTGGATGCCGCTAAGGCCTTTGATACTCTAGAATGGAGCTATTTGTGGAGAGTCTTGAAGGAATTTCATGTAGGTCCAGTATTTATAAAATGGGTAAAAATGCTGTATAGATCTCCGGAAGCAAAGATAAGAATAAATAATGATAGTTCGGCCGGGATTCGATTGAAGAGAGGCACGAGGCAGGGATGCCCTTTGTCTCCCCTCTTGTTTGCTATGGCGATCGAACCCATGGCCGTGCCCCTTAGATCAAACATGGGCATAAAAGGTTTTAAGAGAGGGGAGGAGGAAGAAAAAATAGTATTATTTGCAGATGACCTCCTTCTGCTTCTCGGAGATGTACAGCATTCAATAGGGGAAGTAATGTACAGAATTCAAAACTTTGGACATCTCGCGGGATTAAAGATAAATTGGGATAAATCCTGTCATATTGCCTATTGATCCTTTGGACAGCCCCTTACCTTGTGAAGCTGCACATATCCAGATAGTGAGTCAAATGAAATATCTGGGGATTCGTATCAATAAAGACCCCAAACAGTACATTGCAAATAATCTGGTTCCATTGTTACTTAAATTTAAACATAAAATTAATATTTGGAAGAAATTACCTTTTATCGGCAGCGGTCCGATGTAACTTAATTAAAATGATATTCCTGCCGCAACTTTTGTATGTTTTACATAATTCTCCAGTATGGATCTACAAGAACTGGTTTTATAAGATGGATTCCTTATTCAGAGAATTGATTTGGAAAGGGGGCCAACCACGTATCAGTTTAAAGACTTTACAACTTCCAAGTAATGGGGGGGAAGTTGCACTCCCACACCCATTTAACTATTTTTTAGTGGCTCAACTACAACACTTGGCGGGAGAGGACTTAGAGGGGGATGGACGGAAAAAGGGTGCCCCCCTTAAACAACTTCTTGGTAGATCGTTGGTAGTGGCATTTGAGTCCGAGATCTCTATGCGAGGTATTCCTATTCTGGGGTTGATGATAAAGGTGTGGGATACAACTAAAAGAATACTGGGATATAGGGGATTTACGGAGTACTCCCCTCTTTGGGCTAATAATAAGCTGGATGAGGTACTAAAAATAGGACAAATAAGGGAATGGGAAAGAAGTGGTATAAAGTTTATCCATCAGATTTACCAGAATGGCAAGTTGAAACAATTCCAAGAGTTAAGAGACCAGTTTGCAATCCCGAGAAAGTCCTTTTTTAGATATCTGCAGGTTAGGCATGCTCTGGAAAAACAGTTCGGAGAGGTAGCAATTAGTGATGCACCGAAATTTCGGCCGCCGAAACAGATCGGCCGAAAATGCCCTTTTCGGCAATTTGCCGAAAGAGAAAAACAGCCGGAAATGGGGCGTGGCCTGGGTGGGGGCGGGGCTCCGCCCCCCGCCCCTGGTGATGCCCATCATGGGGGTGTATAGCGCAGGAGAGCCGCCTCAGCTGCCTGTTTGATCACAGCGCCGGGAACATCACAGCTTTAATTTCAATAGCTGTGTGTTCACGGCCATGCGCCGTCACACGCAGCCCCTCCCCCTTGTCCGGGCACTTAGACAGATCATCCGCAGGATTGGAACGATGATCTGTCTGTCAAAGTGCCCGGATAAGGGGGAGGGGCTGCGTGTAACGTCGCGCGGCCGAGAACACACAGCTATTGAAATGAAAGCTGTGATGTTCCCGGCGCTGTGATCAAACAGGCGGCGGAGGCGGCTCTCTTCCCTGCACAGGCTGGCTGCAAAATGACACACAGGCTGCAATGGGACACACTGGCTGCAAAATGGCACACAGGCTGCAATGGCACACACTGGCTGCAATGGGCTGCAATGGGGCACACTGGCTGCAATGGGGCACACTGGCCTGCAATGGGGGATGCCTCCTGTACCACGTCCTCTGTCTCTGACCATCTTCTGTACCATGTCCCCAGTCTCTGACCATCTCCTGTACCACGTCCTCTGTCTCTGACCATCTCCTATACCATGCATGCAGTCTCTGACCACCTCCTGTACCATGTCGCCAGTCTCTGACCACCTCCTGTACCATGTCGCCAGTCTCTGACCACCTCCTGTACCATGTCGCCAGTCTCTGACCACCTCCTGTACCATGTCGCCAGTCTCTGACCACCTCCTGTATCATGTCGCCAGTCTCTGACCACCTCCTGTACCATGTCGTCCAGTCTTTGACCACCTCCTATACCATGTCCCCAGTCTCTGACCACCTCCTGTACCATGCCCCCAGTCTCTGACCACCTGTACCATGTCCCCAGTCTCTGACCACCTCCTGTATAAAAATATTTTTTTAAAAACAGTCATTTTCGGTATCGGTGCTGTTTCGGTTTCGGTTTTCGGCCTAGTGTATTTTTCATTTTCGGTATCGGTTTCAGCACCAAAAAACCCATTCGGTGCATCCCTAGTAGCAATAGAATGATGCGAGATGCCAGTAATTAAGGATATACTCCGAGTAGAATCGGGGAAAGGGTTAATATCCAAAGTCTATGTAAATTTGTGCAAGAAGTCCCAGGTAAGAACGCTGGTGCAAATAAATAAGAAAAAATGGGAAATGAATGTGGGAAGCATTTCGGATGAACAGTGGGAGAGAATTCTTGAGCTGACACCACTCTCTCCATCCCAAAGGCTTTCTCATTTATTTTTGCTGTATAGAGCATATTATACCCCTAAGAGACTCTTTCAGTTTGGTAGAAGGAGTGATGCTGCTTGCCCCAGGTGTGGAAGGACAGAAGGAGATATGATACATATGTTTTGGAGATGTCCTAAGCTATACCGGTATTGGACGATAATCTCTCAAGTATTTGAGATGGTAGTAGAAATGGAACCTTTGGGGTGTGTACTGGGTTGGATTGAGGGAGGTAGCGACCCCAAAGAGTGGGTTTGTCTGAGTGGAGGAAGGAGGTGAATGTGGGGAATGGAAGGGCGTAAAAGGGTTGTATAATACCTGTATTGTGTCTTTGCTTGTTTTATATGGGAATGTTGTATGTTATGTTTAAACTGAAAATAAATTAATAAAGATATAAAGTAAAAAAAAAAAGTTAATAGTAGGGTACACAAATAAAATATTTTCAGAATTTTTGGTAAAATATAAAAGATGAGGTTGCACCAAGTAAATAGATACCCAACATGTTAGGCCTTAAAATTGCATGCACTAGAAAAGATAAAATAGGAGAGGGCGAACGAGCCTTGTGCATTATTCCAAGTAAAAAGATAAAAACTACTCACAAGCGTGTAGTAATAAAAACACTTGAATAGGCCACTATCATGTGGCTGTACAGTCCTGGGACCAGCAATCCCCAGATCATAGAGGAAACCATACAAGAGCCCCTGTTGGCTAACACATTTCAAACGTAAACCTTTTTCCTCTGAGGAAGAAGGTTCCTCTGAGCCCCTGAGGAAGAAAGTTACTCTGAGCCCCTGAGGAAGAAGGTTCCTCTGAGCCCCTGAGGAAGAAGGTTCCTCTGAGCCCCTGAGGATGAAGGTTCCTCTGAGCCCTTGAGGATGAAGGTTCCTCTGAGCCCCTGAGGATGAAGGTTCCTCTGAGCCCCTGAGGAGGAAGGTTCCTCTGAGCCCCTGAGGATGAAGGTTCTTCTGAGGATAAAGGTGCCTCTAGTGATGGCCGAACAGTTCGCCCAGCGGTCGTTTCGCGGGGAATTTCGGCTGTTCGCGGTCCGCCAGTTCGGCGGACTATTGGCGCCGTTCGCCCGGCGGACTTCCGTGTTTTTACTGTGTAAAGGAACTTTGACCTGATGACACATCCATCATGGGGTACAGGACAGCCAATTGAGACATTACAGAACAAGGTCACTTGGACATTCCCCCTAACCTATAAATACACCCGATCCGGCGGCCATTTTACATTCTTTCTTCTGTCACTATAGGGAAAGGTTGCTGTTTGGAGCAGGGAGAGATAAACCACTAGCTATTTGGTACACAAAAATTCTTTTCAGGACTGGAATAGGTGTTAGGTGTATATAGGTTTGCTGTGCTACTGATTGTTGCAGCAGCCTGAGTGTCTTTTGTCAGTTTAGAGAAAGGGACAGAGCGCTGTGTGCTGCTATTTTAGGGACAGCCAGATTAGTCATCATCATCATCATTAGCTGTTACTATCAGGTCCACAAAAGTGCTATTCGAGTAACCAGTAATTGTTCCAGTCTCCTCTGTTTTGCCAGTTTGTATAGGGACAGGAAGGAAGCAGTGTGTCAGGCAGTGAGGGTCAGTTTAAACAGTTGCTGTTACTATTAGTTCCACAAAGGTTCTTTTCAGGACTGGTATCAGTGGTATGGTAATAGGCTTGTACACGTATAATATTCTTTCTTCCAAATATAGAAAGAATATTATACTTGACTGCTGCCCTTCTGCTGCAGTCTGCTAATCATTCACAACTCACTTGTTCCACAAAGCTCTTTATCAGGACTGGTAACTTGGTCTGTGTAGGGTGCTACAGTACATAGGGTTGAGTGCGGTACAGTCTGCCGTTCTGTAAGGACTGGTATCGGTCCACAATAGATAGGGTTGAGGTGCACCACTGCTGACCGCTGCCCTATACTGCAGCAGTCCTTCAGCAGTATAGGGACTGACGTACAGTCTGCTAATCAGTCACACACAACCTACTTGGTCCACAAAGGTCCTTATAAGGACTGGTAACTTGGTGAAGGGTGCTACAGTACATAGGGTTGAGTGAGGTACAGTCTGCTGTTCTGTAAGGACCGGTATCGGTCCACAATAGATAGGGTTGAGGTGCACCACTGCTGACCGCTGACCTATACTGCAGCAGTCCTTCAGCGGTATAGGGACTGACGTACAGTCTGATAATCAGTCACACACAACCTACTTGGTCCACAAAGGTCCTTATAAGGACTGGTAACTTGGTGAAGGGTGCTACAGTACATAGGGTTGAGTGAGGTACAGTCTGCTGTTCTGCAAGGACCGGTATCGGTCCACAATAGATAGGGTTGAGGTGCACCACTGCTGACCACTGCCCTATACTGCAGCAGTCCTTCAGCGGTATAGGGACTGACGTACAGTCTGCTAATCAGTCACACACAACCTACTTGGTCCACAAAGGTCCTTATAAGGACTGGTAACTTGGTGAAGGGTGCTACAGTACATAGGGTTGAGTGAGGTACAGTCTGCTGTTCTGTAAGGACCGGTATCGGTCCACAATAGATAGGGTTGAGGTGCACCACTGCTGACCGCTGCCCTATACTGCAGCAGTCCTTCAGCAGTATAGGGACTGACGTACAGTCTGCTAATCAGTCACACACAACCTACTTGGTCCACAAAGGTCCTTATAAGGACTGGTAACTTGGTGAAGGGTGCTACAGTACATAGGGTTGTGTGAGGTACAGTCTGCTGTTCTGTAAGGACCGGTATCGGTCCACAATAGATAGGGTTGAGGTGCACCACTGCTGACCGCTGCCCTATACTGCAGCAGTCCTTCATCGGTATAGGGACTAAGAGTTTTGTCACAGGGTGATTTAAAAAATGACAGGCAGAGGAAGAGGCAGGTCCTTCTGCAGGGGTGGTAGGGGTAGGGCAGGAGCAACAGCCTTGAGCCAAAGTGGGAAGTTGCAGAAGGTGCGTTCAATTACTTTAAAGGACACACCAGACTTGGTTGAGTGGCTCACTCAGCCTTACTCTTCTGCACCCTCCTCATCCTCTCGATCTGCACCCTCTTCTTCACTCTCTGCTATGTGCACCCCCAAAGACACTACCACCAACAACACCACCACCACCACCACCACATACCTTCCGCTTGAGTCACAGGAATTATTTTCCGATCCATATCAAGAGGACATTTCTGATGCGCAGCCACTCTTGGTATTGGATCAGGAAGAGGAGGTAGCAACAACCGCTACTCAGCAGTCTGACGACAGTACCCAGATCAGCCCAAGGAGGAGGTTGGTCCCCGGTGTTGCTGCCTACTCCGAGATCTCTACTTATAGCGGTGGGGAAGGTGACGTTGATGATGACGTGTCTAGTGATGTCATGTGGGTGCCCACAAGAGAGGAAGAGGAGGGGAGTTCAGAGGGAGATATGGACCAGCAGATAGGGAGGAGAAGCATGAATATCTTACATTGCACAGGAGGGACAAAGCAGACTGCAAATGTATCAGGAGCGAGTCATCGACCATGTACGGTCATATCTGGTGCTCCCAGGACACCGGCACATGGCGCACAATAGCGTTGCCATCTGCAATCTTTGCAGTCAACGCATTAGTCGCGGTAAACCCAACACTCACCTAGGGACGACCGCCTTAAGAAGGCACATGGGCAGCCATCACCGAGCCGAGTGGGAGCAACGTAACACACAAAGCCACACTGCAGGCTCTCACCGTCCAGCCTCGTCTTCTATTTCTCCTTCTCCTCTCTCCTCACAATTGTCCTCCACTCCACCTTCCATCACGCCAAGCTCACATTTTTCTGCAAAAAGGCAGGCTTCCGTGGGCCTAATGTTCGAGCGTAAAAAAATGATGACGCCGGATAACCCTCTTGCCCAACGATTGACGGCTGGCTTGTCAGAACTCATAGCCCGCCAACTACTGCCATATAAACTGGTGGACTCGGAGGCCTTTCGCCAATTTGTGGCCATTGGAACACCACAATGGAAGGTCCCAGGAAGGAAGTATTTCTCAGAGAAGGGCATCCCAGAGCTATATGGCCATGTTCAGCGGCAAGTGAATGTATCTCTGGCACACAGTGTCGGTGCCAAGATACATCTGACCACAGACACGTGGTCTAGCAAACACAGGCAGGGAAGGTATATCACTTTTACTGCCCACTGGGTGAACCTTCTGACGGCCGTCAAGCATGTAACCCGTGGCACCCGTGTAGATTTGGTTTTACCGCCACAGATTGCATGCAGGCCTGACTCTTCTTCTCCTCCTCCTCCAACTCCATCCTCCTCCCTCTCCTCCTCAGCTGCCTTCTCCTTTTCCGCTGCTAGCGTCTCTTCCGCTGCACCGCCCAAGCTCCCCAGAACCTATTCCACATGCCAGGTGAGACGTTGCCATGCCGTGCTGCGTCTGTTGTGCCTGGAAGCCAAGAGCCACACTGGCCCGGCACTCCTTTCAGCTTTGCGTTCACAGGCAGATCAGTGGCTAACACCGCTCAATTTGACAGTTGGTAAAGTGGTGTGTGACAACGGTGCCAATCTGCTTAGCACATTGAAACAGGGCAAAATCACGCACGTGCCATGCATGGCACACGTCTTAAACTTGGTCGTGCAGCGATTCGTTGTCAAATACCCTGGGGTCCAGGACATCTTGCGACAGGCAAGGAAAATCTCGGCCCATTTCAGAAGATCTTACACGGCCATGGCTCGCCTTGCTGACATTCAGCTGCGACACAATCTGCCGGTCAGACGTCTTATTTGCGATTGCCCGACGCGATGGAACTCAACCTTCTATATGCTTGATAGGCTGCTCCAGCAGAAACGTGCAGTTAACGTCTACCTGTATGAACTCTGCGGCAGAAACGGTTCTGGGGAGCTGGGGGTTTTTTCACCTCGCCAGTGGCTGCTCATGCGCGACGCATGCAGACTTCTGCGGCCATTTGAGGAGATCACCAAACTGGTCAGTCGCAGCCATGGCGCCATCAGTGACATGGTACCTTATGCCTTCTTTATGGAGCGTGCATTGCGTCGTGTCATTGATCAAGCTGTGGAGGAGCAGGGGCGGGAAGATGAGGAAGTCGCAATGCTGGATGAATTCCCAGGGGAGGCTACTCTATCTGAGACAAGTGAACAACAGGAGTCTGAAGAGGAGTCAGAGGAGGATGGTGCCGGGGCGGATGAGGAGGAGCAAGAAGAGCATGCTTTAAACCTTTCTGGGATCCCTGTTGTGCGTGGATGGGGAGAGGAGAATGAAGAGGACGACATTATCCTGGATAATGAGCAGGAGCCAGGCCACCACACCGCTTCCACTTTAGTGCAAATGGGGGCCTTCATGCTCCAGTGTTTTAATAGGGACCCCCGTATAAAAAGCATAAGGGTCAAGGACCAGTACTGGGTGGCAACGTACTTAGACCCCCGGTACAAACACAAAATGGCGGAAATGTTACCGCCGTCGCAGAGGGCTGTCAGAATGCAGCACTTCCAGGCCTTGCTTCGAGAAATGCTGCATTCTGCTTTTGCGTGCGCTGGCAGAGGAGCAATTCCCACTCCCAGAGAAGGAGTTGCGGGTACCAATCCAACAGCGCCTGCAAGAAGAGGGTGGTTTGAAGATGTGTTGGTGTCTTCGGATATGAGGTCATTCTTTCAGCCGACCCATCGACAGGTGTCATCCGGATCCAGCATCAGGGAACGCCTAGACCGTCAGGTGTCCGACTACATCGGGTTAATGGCCGATGTGGACGCTCTGAGGAGTGATGAACCCCTGGACTACTGGGTGGGCAGGCTTGACCTCTGGCCAGAGCTTGCCCAATTTGCAATCGAACTGTTGGCTTGCCCCTCATCCAGTGTCCTGTCCGAAAGGACGTTCAGCGTAGCAGGGGGGATCGTGACCGATAAGCGCACTCGCCTAGCTCACGACAGTGTTAACTACCTCACATTTCTAAAAATGAATGAGGCATGGATCTCGGAGGAATTCAACACATGTGACCAGTAGACCATGTATATGTCTATAAACAATTTTTTTAATCAAGCACACAGACCTTCTTTCTTCATTTGGCTCACTTCCTTGTCCCAAAAAAGCACACCGTACTATATGCCCCTACCCTCCTCTTTGAAGAGGTTGAGCGGTGTCATATTTCTACTGGGGCTGCTTATGAGGGGATCACACCATCCCTGTGCTGTGCTGACTTCCTCCTGGGGGTTCTTATTATGAGGGGATCACACCATCCCTGTGCTGTGCTGATTTTCTCCTGGGCCTGCTTATTATGAGGGGATCACACCATCCCTGTGCTGTGCTGACTTCCTCCTGGGGGTTCTTATTATGAGGGGATCACACCATCCCTGTGCTGTGCTGATTTTCTCCTGGGCCTGCTTATTATGAGGGGATCACACCATCCCTGTGCTGACTTACTCCTGGGGGTTCTTATTATGAGGGGATCACACCATCCCTGTGCTGTGCTGACTTCCTCCTGGGGGTTCTTATTATGAGGCGATCACACCATCCCTGTGCTGTGCTGATTTTCTCCTGGGCCTGCTTATTATGAGGGGATCACACCATCCCTGTGCTGTGCTGACTTACACCTGGGGGTTCTTATTATGAGGGGATCACACCATCCCTGTGCTGTGCTGATTTTCTCCAGGGCCTGCTTATTATGAGGGGATCACACCATCCCTGTGCTGTGCTGATTTTCTCCTGGGCCTGCTTATTATGAGGGGATCACACCATCCCTGTGCTGTGCTGACTTCCTCCTGGGGGTTCTTATTATGAGGGGATCACACCATCCCTGTGCTGTGGTGATTTTCTCCTGGGCCTGCTTATTATGAGGGGATCACACCATCCCTGTGCTATGCTGACTTACTCCTGGGGGTTCTTATTATGAGGAGATCACACCATCCCTGTGATGTGCTGAGCTGATTTTCTCCTGGGCCTGCTTATTATGAGGGGATCACACCATCCCTGTGCTGTGCTGATTTTCTCCTGGGCCTGCTTATTATGAGGGGATCACACCATCCCTGTGCTGTGCTGACTTCCTCCTGGGGGTTCTTATTATGAGGGGATCACACCATCCCTGTGCTGTGCTGACTTCCTCCTGGGGGTTCTTATTATGAGGGGATCACACCATCCCTGTGCTGTGCTGATTTTCTCCTGGGCCTGCTTATTATGAGGGGATCACACCATCCCTGTGCTGTGCTGACTTCCTCCTGGGGGTTCTTATTATGAGGGGATCACACCATCCCTGTGCTGTGCTGATTTTCTCCTGGGCCTGCTTATTATGAGGGGATCACACCATCCCTGTGCTGTGCTGATTTTCTCCTGGGCCTGCTTATTATGAGGGGATCACACCATCCCTGTGCTGTGCTGACTTACTCCTGGGGGTTCTTATTATGAGGGGATCACACCATCCCTGTGCTGTGCTGATTTTCTCCTGGGCCTGCTTATTATGAGGGGATCACACCATCCCTGTGCTGTGCTGACTTACTCCTGGGGGGTTCTTATTATGAGGGGATCACACCATCCCTGTGCTGTGCTGACTTCCTCCTGGGGCTGCTTACGGTGCTGCTGTCAGTGCTGTATATCACGGTGCTGGTGTGAGTGCTTAATGTCACGCTGCTGATGTCAGTGCTCTCTATCACGGTGCTGCTGTCAGTGCTGTATATCACGGTGCTGATGTCAGTGCTGTATGTCACGCTTCTTATGTCAGTGCTCTCTATCACGGTGCTGCTATCAGTGCTGTATATCACGGTGCTGGTGTGAGTGATTTATGTCACGCTGCTGATGTCAGTGCTCTCTATCACGTTGTTGCTGTCAATGCTGTATGTCACGGTGCTGGTGTTAATGCTTTATGTCACTCTGCTGATGTTAGTGCTCTCTATCACGGTGCTGGTGTCAGATGATTATCACGGTGCAGGTGTCATTGCTGTATGTGACGCTGCTGGTGATCATCTCCTGCACCCTCTTCTTTGCCTACCCTGGTCCCTGACCTTCCCTCTCCTCCATTGCCTTCATGCGCTCCACAGTCCTGAATTGTCAGAACAATTTCCCATATAAAAAAAGAATGCTTGTAGTTATCGATCCCAAATTCACCTCATACATGTGTTATGTCATTGGCCATGTGGTGGGACTATGTTTGCCCAGCTAATAATTATTTTGTGGCTGCAAATTTGACCTATAGGTTTGCGAAGTTCGCCTCCCATTGAAGTCAGTGGGGCCCGCCGCGAACGTTCCGTTTCGCGAACTATCGGCCGTTCGCGGTCCGCGTTCGCGAAACGTCCTGTTGGAAGTTCGTCCATCACTAGGTGCCTGAAACATGTTAGCCAGCAGGGGCTCCTGTATGGTCTCCCCTACGATCTGAGGATTGCTGGCCCCAGGACTGTATAGCCACGTGATCTATTCAAGTGTTTTTTTTATTACTGCATGCTTGTGAGTAGTTTTTTATCTTTTTACATAATTAATATACTTGGGATAATGCACAAGGCTGCTTCACCCTCTCTTCTTTTTTTTATCTTTCTAATGCAATAAGGACATTCCCAGTCCTAGAGGGCAGCATAGCCAGAAACATCATCCATTAAGGAGTGGATCATACCGCATAAATAGGCTGGTCATTATACTTATGTGTAAGGCCGCGTACACACGGGCGGATTGTCTGCCCAACTTAGTCCGCCGAAACACATTTGAGCGGACAGTCCGCTCGTGTGTGGGCTTCAGCGGACTTTTTCAGCGGACAGTCTGACGAACAAAGTCTTACGGAATTTCCGTAAGATTGTCCGTCCAAACTTGGTTTGAGCGGACAGTCCGACCGTGTGTGTGCCAGTCCGCTGTACTTTTGAAATGAGCGGACTTTTCCCGCCCGGAGAAAAGTCTGCTCATTTCGAGCGGGTATCCAGGTAGGCGGAGCACGCCTGGTATGGACTTAAAGGGGAACCCAACGCCGAAAATATCGGCGTGGGGGTGCCCCCCAAGTCCACAACAGACCCTTGTCCGAGCACGCTACCCGGCCGGCCAGGAAAGGGGGGCGAGCGAGCGCCCCCCCCCCCCTCCTGAGCAGTACCAGGCCGCGTACCCTCAACATGGGGGGTGCCTTGGGGAAGGGGGGGGCGCGCGGCCCCCCCACCCCAAAGCACCTTGTCCCCATGTTGATGAGGACAAGGGCCTCTTCCCGACAACCCTGGCCGTTGGTTGTCGGGGTCTGCGGGCGGGGGGCTTATCGGAATCCGGGAGCCCCCTTTAATAAGGGGGCCCCCGGATACCGGCCCCCCACCCTATGTGAATGAGTATGGGGTACAATGTACCCCTACCCATTCACCTGTAAAATAAAAGTACCAAAAAAAAACACAACACACGAGATAAAATATTTTATTGCACAGCTCCGGGGGGTCTTCCGTCTTCGGGGGTCTTCTCGCCGGACTCCTCCGCTATCTTCTTGTAGCTCTTTTGCTAGCGGAGGAGTCCGGCTTTCTTCCTCCCTGCCACCGGCCTCTTCTCCCGACTTCGGGGGTCTTGTCCCCCTCTTCGGTTCTTCTGCCGGGCCACCGCGCCTTCTTATAGCTCTTTTACAGGCGGTGGCCCGGTCTTCTGTCGCCGCTGTCGCCGCCGCCTTCCGTTCTTCTTCTTCTTCTTCTTCTTCTTCTTCTTCTTCTTCTTCTTCTCCAGGAGATGTTGCCTCGACGATCTCTCCGGCCGGAATACCAGAGCCGCGCTGCGCGGCCACTTATATAGTGACAATGGGGCGGTGTCACATGGTATATGTCACATGGGTTGGTGTCACATGGTGACCCCGCCCCCTTACGATGTCATAGTCCCCATGTGACATCAACCCATGTGACCAACCCACGTGACATATACCATGTGACTCCGCCCCATTGTCACTATATAAGTGGCCGCGCAGCGCGGCCCTGGCATTCCTGCCGGAGAGATCGTCGAGGCAACATCTCCTGGAGGAGAAGAAGAAGAAGAAGAAGAAGAAGAACGGAAGGCGGCGGCGACAGCGGCGACAGAAGACCGGGCCACCGCCTGTAAAAGAGCTATAAGAAGGCGCGGTGGCCCGGCAGAAGAACCGAAGAGGGGGACAAGACCCCCGAAGTCGGGAGAAGAGGCCGGCGGCGGGGAGGAAGAAAGCCGGACTCCTCCGCTAGCAAAAGAGCTACAAGAAGATAGCGGAGGAGTCCGGCGAGAAGATCCCCGAAGACGGAAGACCCCCGGAGCTGTGCAATAAAATATTTTATCGTGTGTGTTGTGTTTTTTTTTGGTACTTTTATTTTACAGGTGAATGGGTAGGGGTACATTGTACCCCATACTCATTCACATAGGGTGGGGGGCCGGTATTCGGGGGCCCCCTTATTAAAGGGGGCTCCCGGATTCCGATAAGCCCCCCGCCCGCAGACCCCGACAACCAACGGCCAGGGTTGTCGGGAAGAGGCCCTTGTCCTCATCAACATGGGGACAAGGTGCTTTGGGGTGGGGGGGCCGCGCGCCCCCCCCCTTCCCCAAGGCACCCCCCATGTTGAGGGCACGCGGCCTGGTACAGCTCAGGAGGGGGGGGGGGCGCTCGCTCGCCCCCCTTTCCTGGCCGGCCGGGTAGCGTGCTCGGACAAGGGTCTGTTGTGGACTTGGGGGGCACCCCCACGCCGATTTTTTCCGGCGTTGGGGTTCCCCTTTAAGTCCATTCCAGGCGGCGGGGCCAGCGACGTCTCCTTCGCGGGCCCCGCCTACCTGGAGACGCGCTTGAAATGAGCAGACTTTTCTCCGCGTGTGTGGGCGAGTCCGTTCATTTCAAAAGTAGAACGGATTGTATGGCGGACTTAGTCCGCCGTAAAAGTGCCGTGTGTGGGCAAGTCCGTTCATTCAAGTTTGGACGGACTGTCTGTCGGATTGTCTGACGAACTTAGTTGGCCAGACAATCCGCCCGTGTGCACGCGGCCTAAGAGTGTTTGTCTCTTTGCTGTTTAAAATTGCGTGCGCCCGTGAAACATTTTATCAGCGCAACCATTTAGAAAACGCCAAAGTTCTGTATAAGATACACCAAAGTTTTAAGGTACACAAAAGAAATGTTTTACCAATTTATTGGTAAAATATAAAAGATGAGGTTGCACCAAGTAAATAGACACCCAACAAGTCAAGCCTTAAAATGACTTGTGCTAATATGTTTCACGGACGCAACAGTTTATGAAACGCAAAATTTCAGTAAAAATACACTAGTTAAGTTAAATTTATGGTAGACAAATGCAATAATTTATTCACCATTTGGTAAAATATAAAAGATGAGGTTGCACTGAGTAAATAGATACCCAACATGTCAAGCCTTAAAAGTGCGTGCCCCCTGTGAAACATTATACTAGCTCAATGGTTTATGAAACAAAACATTTAAGTGAAAAATATATTACAGTTTTCATTTTAGGATACACAAATGCAACATTTTACTTTTTGGTAAAATATAAAAGATGAGGCTGCACCGAGTAAATAAATACCAAAAATGTCAAGCTTTATAATTGCGAAATATTATGTTAGCACGATGGTTTATGAAACGCAACATTTCTGTAAGAAACATATTAAAGTTAATTTTGGGGTATATAAACACAACATTTTACCTATTTTACTTTGTAAAATATGAAAGATGAGGCTGCACCGAGTAAATAAATACCAAACATGTCAGGCCTTATAATTGCGAATTGCGATCCGCCTCCGCACGGCGGTTTATGAAACGTAAAATTTCAGTAGGATAAACCCTAAAGTTAATTTTGGGGTAAACGAGCACAATATTTTAATCCACTTTTTGGTAATCTACATAAGATGAGGTTGCATCGAGTGAATAGATACCCAATACGCCAAGTCTTAAAATTGCATGTGCCCATGAAACATTATATTAGCGCAACGGTTTATAAAACGCTAAATTCTAGTACGAATACACTAAAGGTAATTTTAAGGTAACACAATATTTTACCACTTTTATGGTAAAATATAAAAGATGAGGTTGCACCGAGTAAACAGATACCCAACGTGTCAAGCCCTAAAATTGCATGCGCCTAGCAAACGTTAAACTTCAGTGCCCTATATTTTCCATAGGCAGCATTTCAAATGCCCCTACAGCTCATCAATTTAGAGTTAACCATGAATAATGGGCTTGGAATGATTGACATCACTCTGGCATGGTGATGTGCAGCGCAATCAACATTTTTGTGTGTGCATGTATGTCGTGTGGGGGGGGGGGGGGGGGGCTCAAACATTTTATTTTGGGGGGGGATATTAAGTGCTTGGATGTAGCTTTCAATTTTTACATTTAAAATTTTATTTTTCATCACATAAGGGACAAAAAGTTTCCTATGTGATGCATTTTTTCTCTTTAAGGTGACCTCAGGAGTCAGTGGTTAAAGCTGAACTCCAGATATAAAAGACAAAATATAATTATTTTTTATGTGACTCTGTGAAGAAGAAGCAGTTCAAGGTTTCTATTAGTTGTGCTGCAGTGCTAACATAGAGCACGCTGATAGTAGTATATAGCAGAGGGATGAGCTTATCCATCTGCTGCTTTTCCTTTTTAATTATCCAATCAAAGGTTGGGGAAGAGACAAGACCTTAAAGTGTTACTGACCTGCAGAAGAAAAAACTCAGGTCTTCTATCGTGCCAGATGGGGTAGAGCTGTGTAAATCTCAGGACTCTGTGGATAGAAATAATAATCTTTTGGCAGGCAAGACAACTTCCATATATGTATTTGAGCAGATATATTGGTATTTGTCCATCCTGTCCCAGGACTGCACAGCCAGGAGAATGACACCACTTACAGTTAGGGCCCCACCTCCACCCTCCAGCCTTTAACTCGACAGCGAAAGAGCAGCAGCAGACCATCCCATGTTCAATCTGATCTCTCCTCCCATCACACCTGATGGTTCTCATTGTCTCCCCCTGCCTCTCACATTCTGCTGTACAGGTGACTTCAAGCTGCTGATACCAAGTCAGGTACTTATATTAGAAAAAAAAAAAAAATTAATAATTTATTATTAGAGGCGCATGGATTTGCCTCTTTTTATATTTGGTCAGCTGTAACTGACAAGGCACAGGTAGCATAGAAGATAGAGCAAATAAATCTGAAGAATGCGACTTGGAAAATACAGTTAGATAAATATAGAATGTAGACAGAATATAACTATAGAATATGAATATGTCGCCCTTCATGAGATTCTGTATGTCATTCCTCATTCTAGGTCAGCCGTTCAAACTGGATCCTAAATTTGCTCACAAGAAGCTAAAGATATCGAATGACGGAATGCAGATGGAAAAAGAAGAGAGCTCCCTGAAGAAGAGCCACACACCTGAGCGGTTCAGCGGGACGGGCTGCTACGGGGCAACAGGGAATGTCTTCATTGACAGCGGGTGTCATTACTGGGAAGTAGCTGTTGGAAATTCTACCTGGTAAGTTGATTGAGCAGTACCATGGGACCTTGAAGTATTCTTATATATACAGCTGTCATGATCAGAGAGGCACACCAGTGTGACATGGACATATGCAACCTGATGGCTGCATAGGACTTCTTCCATAAGAAGTATTTAATGCAACATTTCTCAACTGGTTTACTGTGGAGGAACCCTTAACAGGGTTTTCAGGTCTCAGAGAACCCTCAATAAAATGATTAGGTCTGCAACTCAAAGCGTGATCAGTAAGATTGTAAAGAGTTAAAGAATTTACATAACCCCTCCGCCACTTACACAGTTGGTCAGTTGAAAAGCACCTCCTTACACAGAAGGTCAATAGAGAAGTAACCCTTAACTCTGGTGGTCAGCAGAGAAAAGTGTCCCCTTTAAGGACCAGTAGTGAAAAACCCCTTACATTGGTGACTAGCAGAGAAAAGCTCCCTTGCATTGGAGGTTAGTAGAGAAG
Source organism: Lithobates pipiens (assembly GCF_037356315.1). Lineage (NCBI taxonomy): Eukaryota > Metazoa > Chordata > Amphibia > Anura > Ranidae > Lithobates > Lithobates pipiens. Next base: position 88,617,240 of record NW_027507685.1, read on the forward strand.
TGACTCCTTATGCTGGTGGTCATTGGAGAGATGCTCCCTTACACTGGTAAAGAACCCCCTTACATTGGTGGTCAGCAGAGAAGTGCCCCCTTATATTGGTGACCAGTAGATATGAGCTCCCTTACACTCTCCTTTTACACTGAAGGTCAATGGAGAAGTGTCCTCTTACATTGATTGTTAACATGGAAGAGTCCTCTTACATTGGTGGTAAGTGGAGAATGGCCCCATATATTAGTAGTCGTTGAATAAGGACTTCTTACCATTATGGTTAGTGAGAGAAATGTCCCATTACATTGGGGTTTAGTGGAGATGGGCCCCCTTACATTGGTGACCAGTGAAGAAGAGCTCCCTTACATTGATGGTCAGTTGAGAAGTGTCCCCTTACACTGGTGTCCCCTTTGGTGACCAGTGGAAAAAAGCCTCCTTACATCGGTGACTAGTGTAGAAGAGCAACCTTGCATTGGTGGTCAACAGAGAATTGTCCCCTTATGTTGGTGGTCATTGAAGAAGTGCTCCTTTACAATGGTAAAGAGCCCCCTTATATTGGTGACCAGTAGAGAAGAGCTCCCTTACATTGGAGAAGTTCCTCTTACACTAAAGGACAATGGAGAAGTGTCCTCCTTCATTAATGGTAAACGGAGAAGGGTCCTCTTTTATTGGTGGTAAGTGGAGATCGGCCCCATATATTAGTATGTTACAGTTATTAGTTACAATGATGGTTAGTGAGAGAAATGTCCCATTACACTGGGTTTAGTGGAGATGGGCTCCCTTACATTGGTGGCCAGTGGAGAAATATTCTCTACCAATGTAAGGGTGTCTTTATCCAATGATCAGCCATGTAAGAGGATCTTTCTCCAATTATGACCAATGTAAGGAGCCACTTCAGCACTGGCTACCAGTGTAAGAGTGTCCTTTTCCTCTGATCACCTATGTACAGTAAGTCAAGTAAGTGGTTTCTTACATTGGTGACCAGTAAAAAAGAATCACCTTACATTGATGGTCAATGAAGAAGGACCTTCTTAATTGGTGGACAGTGGAGAAGCTCCCCTTACACTGAAAGTCAGTGGTGTAGTGTCCTCTTAGATTGATGTTCAATGGAGAAGGGTCCTCTTACATTGGTGGTAAGTGTAAAAGGGACCCATATATTAGTAGTCTGTGTATAAGTGCTCCCTACAATGATGGTTAGTAAGAGAAATTTCCCATTACATTGGAATTTAGTGGAGATGGGCCCCCTTACAATGGTGACCAAGTGAGATGGGCCCCCTTATGCTGGTGGCCAGTGGAGAAAGGTGCTCTACTCAATGTCTTTCTCCAATGATCACCCATATAAGAGGACCTTTTTCTACTGATGACTAATGTAAGGGGGACCATATCCATTGGTCACCATTTTAAGGGGGCCCATCTCCACTAAACCCCAATGTAATGGGAAAATTTCTCTCAACATCATTGTAAGGAGTACTTCTTCACTGACTACTAATATATGGGCCCTTCTCCACTTACCACCAAGGTAAGAGGACTCTTCTCCATTGAACATCAATCTAAGAGGCCACTTCTGCACTGACTGCCAGTGTAAGGGTGTCCTTTTCTACTGATCACCCATATAAGCCATTGAAGAAATGGCTTCTAACATTGGTGGTCAGTGGAGAAGGGACCCCTTGCACTGATGGACAATGAAGAAGGGCCAACTTACATTGGTTGTCAGTGCAGATGGGTCCCCTTACATTGGTGATCAGTGGAGCAAGGCCAGCTTACATTGGTAGGCAACCTCTGGAGGCACTCTAGGGGAGGAACCAGGGAATGTCAAATATAAGGGGATTAAACTTCAGATTTAAATATTATGTCTGATTACAAGATAATGGGAGAGATTTGGCTGTTTATCAGAATGCAGATTCTCACTATAAAATTAATTGTATTATGAAAAATGTACTGTATGTTTCACATAAACAGGGCAAGGGGATATTCCAGGGCAATACATTTTCTGGTCGAGCTGTCTTTTTTTTAAACATGAAACATAAGCATTACCATACCGAGTGGGTGCAGATCTCGGCTATTTTTAGTTTCAGCGATGAGCATATGTTTGAGAAAATATGACTGTACTGACAGATGTTGCAGTTTCTTTTCTTTTTTTTTAATATGGAGAATCCCAATCTGTGCATGAGAAATAAAATTAGAAAAATATGACAGTTTAAAGTAAGTTTAAACCCTAAATGGTGTTTATTTTGTCATGTGCACTGTGTATCGTAAACAGTTGCCGCTTGGTTTTAATGCAATATTCATTTTCACCTTTTGTCCTTGTTTGTCGCATATTGGTGCCAATCTCCTGCAGGCATTTTGCAACCACTCTGTCTACATGCACTGCAGAGGACCCACATCTCCCCCTTCAGGGCCTCACTCCCCCCACGTGTATTTCCATTTAGTTTTTTTTTTATATATATATTTACCTTTTCCAGATGCCTTACATTTGTAGTCGGTGGAGAAGTGGGCAGTAGAGCTGTAGCCTCTTACGTGGGTGGTCAGCGAATAAGTGTCCCTTTACATTGGTGGTGAATCTAGAAGGGTCCCCTTACATTTTTGATCAGTAGTGAAGGGCCCCTTTATATTGATGATCAATGTAGAAGTGTCCCCATACATTGATGAGAGTGAAAGTATTCTCGCGCCTATCAATGTGTCCTAAAACTAGTGAGGTTGCAGCAAAACACCGGCAGGGGTGTAAACCCTCCCCAGATTAAGTGATAGTAATTAAGAAATGGTGTTGCGCTCCGACTAAATAAATCGAATTAAACTAACATATACTCAAGTAACTACCAAGACAGAAATAGAATAAACTGTGAAACTGTATGTTTAAATAAGCTCAGACAATGTGCATAAATACTAAAGTGCAATACACCAGGTCAAATTTTGCACTTGACCAAGAAAGCTTGATATGAGAAATCTTCTATAAATAACAGTGAAATAATATTAAGTATACCCAAATGTATAAATGATATGGCACAAAAAAAAAAAAAAAAAAAACTGAGTGTCGTTATAAAAGTGCAATACAAATCAAAAAATGCACAAAATGCTAATAGCCCATGTGTAGTGTGTCACGTGTATGAACAAAAATGCTAATAGTCCATAAACAGTGAGATATGTGTATGAGCAAAAATTCCAAAAACGAAAATGAGGTGAACTATAGTTATATAGAAAGTATGTCCATTTAGTGGAAAAATGCGTCCATTTGGTGATCAATAAAGCAGTATCCTGCGTGCTCCAAAAACAGGGGGTGGATTCCACCAGTGCTCCTATGCGTATAATATCCTCACACTAGGTGCAGTAATTACCTTACCTTACTGCTGTAAGGTAAACAGCATTTCCAAAGTAACGCTTGTTGTCCAATAATGTAGGTTCAGTAGGTGATGTGATCCTGGACTCTCATTCACCATGGGCACGTTGTAACATGCAGAGAAAGCAAGGGGAACACTCCAATAGTGAAGTACGTATTCACAATTTATTGGATATAAAACGAAGGTAAAGGTACTCACATTTAAAACAATAATTAAAAGCACAACTAAACGAACGCGTGTCACGTTCGCGCTTCCGGACGTCACTTCCGGTGTCCTTACTGGCCAATTGTGTTCCTACGCGTATCGTCAAATGACTTCATCAGGGAATAACAACTGGGAGAAGGCACACAACACCCACTAACTCCTGCAGATGCCTGGGTGGTCATTAGGGGTTCCCGGAGTTATCTGAGGATGTAGAAAAGAGGAGAGCGCCACACCATCCGTGTTTATCGGTTGGTCATCAACCTACCCCTCCTCACAGAGACATGCATACACAGATCAGGGGCGTCTCCTACATACATATCACTGACATCGCTAATGGCACTGTGTGTTCACGTCATCGCGCACGGTTTCAGCAAACTGTTCGTCCGTCGTGTGTGGCCATGTCCGTCCATGCTAAGTTTGAGCGGACTGTTTGCCGAAACTGTTGGACGGACAAAGTTGGGCGAACAGTCCGCGCGTGTGTACGCGGCCTTACTGTATTTTCAGAGTTGATCAGTCTCTGTCCCTCCTGTGGTGATTCCTCCTCAGTGGCCTCTTGGTCGGCTGTTCCTCCGGTTCGCAACCCGAGAGCCTCACGTTGAGCTGCCAAGCTGTTTTGGATCCCAGACAAATCTCTGGCCGAGTTATCTGCACCTGGTCTAATTCAAGTGTCCATGCATGCATGTTTAGAAGGAGTACGCTGACACACACTGTTCAGTGAAAAAACTTCCTTTATTGTTCTGGGCATATAGCCCCCTTTATAGTAGAAGATGACTCATTGTTTGCAAAGCATCATCTTAGGTGTATTCTGTGCTGTCAAGCAGAGATTGGAGGACCCTTATCTAAGGGGTCCTGGCCAGTTTCATCCAGGTTTTCTGCTGATGGCTTGTGGACTCCTGGACTCTCTCCGATGGGAGGGGGGGGTCTCTAGGTGAGGCATTTTGAGTAAGGAGATTCAGCATATATCTTGACATAATAGAAAATAGTCATTTAATCAAAGTATTAAACAATCCATAACAAGACATTGCCCCGATGAGCGGCTGCAGAGATCGGGCGATGTCTCATTGCCTGTAATTAGCGCAATGCTGCACCGATTTCCTGGCGGGCTCTGTACATGTTCCATGCGAACACGCCTGAGCTCATCCTTAGTGACCAGCGTGGAAGCAACCCCTTACATTGATGACCAGAGTAGAAGCGCCCCACCTCACATTGGTGACCAGCGTAGAAGCGCCCCACCTCACATTGGTGACCAGCGTAGAAGCGCCCCACCTCACATTGGTGACCAGCGTAGAAGCGCCCCACCTCACATTGGTGACCAGCGTAGAAGCGCCCGCTTACATTGGTGACCAGCGTAGAAGTGCCCCCCCTTACATTGGTAACCAGCATAGAAGCGCCCCCTTACATCACTGACCAGCGTAGAAGCGCCCCCTTACATTGGTGACCAGCGTAGAAGCGCCCCCTTACATTAGTGACCAGCGTAGAAGCGCCCCCTTACATTGGTGACCAGCGTAGAAGCGGCCCCTTACATCTGTGACCAGCATAGAAGCGCCCCCTTACATATGTGACCAGCGTAGAAGCGCCCCCTTACATCTGTGACCAGCGTAGAAGCGCCCCCTTACATTGGTGACCAGCGTAGAAGCGCCCCCTTACATCTGTGACCAGCGTAGAAGCTCACCCTTACATCGGTGACCAGCGTAGAAGCGCCTCCTTACATTGCTGGTTAGTGGAGAATAAATAAATAATAATCAATAAAATGATTAGGTCTACAACATGATCAGTAGGGTTGTAAAGAATTAGAGTGAATATGAGGTGTACATAACCCCCACCCCTTACATTGCTGGTCAGTGGAAAAGTGCCCCTTTGCACTGGTGGCCAGTGGAGAAGTGTATCCCCTCACATTGGTGATCAGTGGAGAAGCACCCCACTATACTGGTGGCCAGTGGAGATAGGTCCCCTTATATTGATGGTCAGTGAAGGTGTGGCCCCTTGATAATCGGTGGAGACCATTCCCCTTGCATTGGTAAAAAAAGTAAAAGTGTCCTCTTATATTGGTGAACAGTGCACTCGTATATTGGTGATCAGTGGAGAAGTACCCTTACATTGATAATCAGTGGAGATAGGCCTCCTTATATTGGAGGTCAGTAAAGAATTGACCTGTTACATTGGTGGTAAGTGGAAATGGATCCTCTTACATTAGTCATCAGTGGAGACAGGCCGCTTTTATAGATTGGTGGTGAGTGGAAAAATAGCCCCTCACATTGGTTGTCAGTGGAGAAGGGACCCCTTACATTAATGATCAATATAGGCAGGAGATCAATTGACCACTGTTCTCACCTAAATGAACCCTTTCCGAGCGTGCTTTAGAAGCTTTGATTTACATAGCAGCAGCTGTTGCAATTCATAACAATTCCCAGCTGGAATTCACTGGGAATAGCAGCAGAGAAAAGAACAAAAGGGCATAGGGAGTATGCCCTATGTCCTGAGGAAAATTTTAGGGCATAAACTGTACATCTGTCCTCAACTGGTCAAACTAGGTGTAAACCTGATTACTAAAATCTTCTATAGGCTTTAATATATTCAAGGTTTTTTCGTGAAGTGGAACTTCACAGCTCCCAGGGGTTTATTTGGATCATAAATCGCTTTTAACTTGTTAGCTGGTATATTCTGCATTTTAATACCCACCGCCCTGCAAATCCAGAGCTGTCGCATTGTGATCTGCTGTGCAACTGCCGCACAAAGGATCTTGTGCCGCCATCTTGCTTCTGAGGTCATTGGGAGCCAGGCTCTCTCGTCTAGTTTCGGATGCTGTCTTCCCTCCTCCATTCAGAGTGTGAGCCAGTGCCACCTTGGATGGTGTGAATGGAGGGAGGGGGTGGGATGGACTAAGACTATAGAAAAAAAGGTTTAAAAAAATAATTCACTGTTTGTAAGATAAGGTGGGTGGAGGATTTCTATAATGCAATGAAATATTTTGGGGTTAAGGTCATGTGATTGACAGGGTCCATTGTCCTCCTAGGAGCTACTGCTAGCAATGGGAATCCTCGGTGATGTAGAGAGAGGCATGGGCATGGTGACTTGCATGAAGAGAATACACGAAATGCAAGGTGTTGTGGTCATGCGCTTACACTATGTCCTCAGTTTTCTGAGTTGGTGGACTTTGGATGTTATTAAATCAGAAAGAACTGAAAAGAGGTAATGCAAGGGACAACACCATAGAGCAGGCGCTTTGGTGATGGACCTACAGTATGAATACAATGCAAGGTGCTATAGCCATGCACTTACAGTATGTCCTCAGTCTTCTGTGTTGAATGACACCTCTTATGGCAAAAGATAGGTACTGCAAGGGACAACGCCATAGAGCAGGTGCTGTGGTGATTAATTTACGGTATGAATACAATACAAGGAATGCAAAGTGCCATGGTCATGCACTTACAGTATGTCCTCAGTCTTCTGGGTTGATGACTTTGGATGTCATTAAATTTGGAAAACTGAAGAACTCTTGTGGCAAAAGAGAGGTACTGCAGGGGACAACACAATAGAGCAGGTGCTGCGGTTATGCACTTACACTATGAATACAATACAAGGAACGTAAGGTGCCGTGGTCATGCACTTACAGTCAGTGGTGCTGATAGGGGAGGGACAACCAGCCCTCTTGTAGGGGGTCCCACACAGGGAGGGGGATTAGTGATGGACGGCAATTGCAGAACTCTTTCTCTCCCTGCTGCCAGCTTTTATCTGCTGAGAAAGACAGTTGTCCCTCACCCATCCCCCCTCCCTGTAAGGGGCCCCCCTTCCCAGCCTGGCTCTAGTATCCTGAGTTTATCTCTGTAAGGGCTCATGTACACAGAGCAGTTGAAAAGCTTTTTCATTGGAAACTTGACAGCTGGAATTGAAATTTCTGTGAAAAACATCCGTTTTACATACTGAGTTTATGCGAGTTTAGCAACAGTTATGAGCGTTTGAGGTTAGAAGCGTTTTTTTTAACCACTTGCCGACCGATGCACGCCGACATACGTCGGTACAATGGCAGCGTACCTGTACGTCTCCTTTAATTGGTGGGGCTAGCAGGCGCACGCCGTGTACAGCGTGACCGTGTCCACGGGACCAGCGGACTTGATGCCCGCCGGTCTCCCGGTCATGGAGCAGCAGAACAGGGAAGTGTCAATGTAAAGAAGGCATTTCCCCGTTCTGCCTTGTGTTGTGACATGACAGAGATCACTGCATTCTGTTATCGGGAGCAATGATCGCTGTCATGTGAGTTGAAGCCCATCACTTCCTAGGATGCACTTAACCCCTTGATTGCCCCCTAGAGTTTAACCCCTTCCCTGCCAGTGACATTTACACAGTAATCAGTACATTTTTAAAGCACTGATCGCTGTATAAATGACAATGGTCCCAAAATTGTGTCAAAAGTGTCCGATGTGTCCGCCATAATGTCTCAATTACGACAAAAAAAATCGCAGATCGCCACCATTACTAATACATTTACATTTTTATGTTTAAAAATTATCAGATTTTTTTTTTTCCTTTAAAGACGCGTATAAAACACAAATGTGCATAAATGTTTTCCACAGTTGCACACGTTTGGGGATTGAACAGCCAGTAAACTACAGTCCTTAACACGATTTTTCTGGTTTCAAAAAGATGCCAGTAACATCAACTGCCTCTAACCTTCTATAAACAAATGTCCATGTGTACATAAGATAACATAGAGGCGCGTTCAGGGGCTGCGGAAAAAAATGCATAACTGCTCCTAAACATCCGTTTAGCAGCTGCAGTGTACATGAGGCCTTACTTTGTTTCTCTCCCTGATCCTGCAGCCCAGCCTGTATGTTTTTTTTTCATCTTATCTTAATTTTTATTTATTAACTCAGTTTTACCTTTTAGATTTATAAGGACTTCTGTGAGTTATGTTGTATTTTATTGTATTTTTAGCGAAATTCCGCTTCAATATTTTCTTGGGGGGGGGGGCGCGCTTGTCAGGTTGTCTGTACTGGCCCCCGCGATTTCTATCAGCAGCCCTGCTTACAATATGTACTCTGTTCTGGGTTGAATGACTTTGGGCATCATTAAATCTGGAAGACTGAGGACCTCTTGTGGCAAGGGAGAGATACTGCAAGGTAACAACGCTATAGAGCAAGCGCTGCAGTGATGCACTTGCAGTATAAATACAATGCAAGGTAGCGTGGTCATGCACTTACAGTATGACCTCAGTCTTCTGGGTTGAATGATGTTGGGTGTCATTCAATTTGGAAGACTGGCAGAAGAGAGTTAATGCAAGGGACAATGCCATGGAGCAGGTGCTGTGGTGATGCACTCACAGTATAAATACAATGCAAGGTGGCATGGTCATGCACTTACAGTATGTCCTCAGTCTTCTGGGTTGAATGATGTTGGGTGTCATTCAATTTGGAAGACTGAGGACCTCTTGTGGCAAAAGAGAGGTACCGCAGGGTACAACGCCATAGAGCAGGATGTGCATCGGTGGTGGACTTGCAGTATGAATACAATACCAGGAATGCAAGGTGCCATGGTCATGCACTTACAGTATGTCATCACTCTTCTGGGTGTCATTTAATTTGGAAGACTGTGGCAGAAGAGATTTAATGCAAGAGACAACACCATAGAGCAGGTGCTGTGGTGATGAGCTTACAGTAAAAATACAATGCAAGGTGGTGTTGGTCATGCACTTACAGTATGTCCTCAGTCTTCTGGGTTGGTGGATGTTGAAGGGAATGTAGATTGTCTACAGGTGATTTTTAACCCCTTCATCTGTTAAAGTGTGATGTCCAATCACCCACATAGGCCTGGGAAATTAGCCCATTGAGACAATGACACAAAACAAAGTCTCTCCGAGCAAATCTAATCTTTATTCTTTGGTGTGAATATTGAAAGGGGGCTTTCAGAATGTACCTCCCTTTGAACGTGTCATACAAATTATCCAATCATATACAAGTACAGCCTACAATAAAAGTGAAACTAGTGATTCCTCAAAATCATGTGCTTTCCAAGAAACGAAACAACTGAAAGAAGATAACAGTAACATGAGAAACAAAACTAGATTAGCAAAACATGAGCATGTCTATTTGTGAAGTGGATGTTCGAGAGACACAAAATGGAAAGCGATTTTCTTAACCACTACAATACAGGGCACTTTCACCCCCTTCCTTCCCAGCCCAATTTTCAGCTTTCATCGCTCTCGCGCTTTCAGTGACAATTGCGCGGTCATGCTACACTGTACCCAAATGAAATTGTTATCATTTTGTTCGCACAAATAGAGCTTTATTTTGGTGTTATTTATTCACGACTCCGTTTTTTATTTTTTGCGATATAAGCGCAAAAAAAGCGGAAATTTGGAAAAAAAACAATATTTTCTTTTTTCTATTTGAAAAGAAATCCAATAAAATCAAATTTTGTCATAAATTTAAGCCAAAATGTATTCTGCTACATGTTTTTGGTAAAAAAAAAACGGTTAACTGTATAATAATTGGTTTGTGTGATCACGGACATATGTATGCAAATGATCATGTACATATGTGTGCAGGTGATCACGTACATATGTGTGCAGATAATCATTGGGACATGTGATTTTAGTGGGACATATGTGGGGGACATGTTTTTATTATTAGGGACATGTGTTTTTATTATTTGGGGACATGTATGTTTTGGGGACATGTGTGGTTTGGGGACATATGTGGGGACTGTGTTTGTACTGTGTGGTGTGTTGTGTGTTGACACTAGACTGATGATCAGTGAGTAAAAAGCTGTAAAAAGCAGCCCATACTCACTGATCATCAGCCGGCTGCAGCGTTCTGCTCTCCTCTCCTCAGCGATGACTTCCGTGTGAGGAGAGGAGAGCCGATTGCCTAGCAACCGGCTGTTTGTTTACATCACATGACGGCCGTGATTGGACACGGCCGTCATGTGATCAGGAGGGCCAATCACAGAGCCCTCCTGCCGATCTCAGATGTGCCGTGTCCGGGTGACACGAGCACATCGGGATCGCGCCGCTGCGCGGGCACGCGCGCGCGCGATCCCGCTACTTCTGAATGACGTTCAGGAACGTCCTATCAGGAGTAGACGGCTCCCACCCAGCCGTATATATGCATTGGCCGGGTGGGAAGAGCTTAAAGAATGAAAGCTGTTAAGCTAAATATCCCTTCAATCCCCTCGTAGATCATATAAGATGATCTCTACATTCTGTGTTGTGTTTTAATACTTCTTTGGGGTTTTGGCATTGATTGCCTGATGAATCTTCATGTATGTCATGTAGGATAGAACCTTATCAGGAGATTGAAGGCGTGCAACTATGCAAGCATAGGTAAAGAGTCAGAGCACGGATAAATATCATAATAACAAGGACAATGTCTTTTAACCATTACAATTTATCTCCAAGCCCAAATCCTTCATTGGCAAATGGGCTCCATGTTTTAGCAATGTCCCTAGCTTCCTGCTGGAGCTGACCTCTAAGGGATGTCCCCTTTTATCATCCCATACCACTACCATGACAGGTACCGTACAGGTAACATGCATAAATACTTTTGTCCTAGTGCAAAAGGTCTCTTAGCGACAATCTCATCAGTGTACTTGTCCTGTGTCGCGATAAATTGTTGCAATATTTCACCTACGTTTTTAGGGAAAGAAGAAAAGCTATGCAAAGTACGGTTTAGCCCTGGGTCAGATACTTGAAACAGTAGGCAGGGGCATAGACTCTGGATTCCCACATGGAGATATTAAATATTGACCTGCTGCAGAAAGAAGGGTTAGTCTGGCTTTCATTCCCTAAATTAAAACACCAATCAGGGGAATGACTTCTTCCTGCTATTGGAAAGGTAACAAAGTTGTTTATGTACAGAGTGGATATGTTGGTCAGGAATACAGGAGGAGTCTCTTTGAGAAAGGAGGAAATATTTAAAGGTACAGAAAAAAGGGGAATTCAGGCAGTGCTTGCATGTAATTTGTTATATATCCTACATTCTTCATACGCTGATTTTTCCCAAGCATAAGCATACTTAAATTTTAGCAAAAGCATCTTATCAGTAAAACTATCTCCAGTCTCTCTCTTAATTCTAGCTTGGGTCACTGTAATGTTCTCTTGTGTGTGTGTTCCCACAGATACTTTTAATTGCACCCAAATCTTCAGGGTGGTAGATACAGTTAGTGATGATTCAGGTGGGTAGGAACACTGTCAGATCAGGATCAGGAGGCAAAATTACTTGCCAGAAGTCTGTGGTGAAATAAGCGAGGTCATCTTCTCTGGCCGGACCTGCTTTCCCAGGAACTCCTCCTTCCTCTGCTTGGACTTCTGCTTGAGGGCCTCCTGTATCCAAGATCTCCTTCCTGCTCTTGGGGCTTTGGGCAACCTTTTTCACTCTGTTGGCATGGATCCAGGACTGGCAATTTTCCACTAGGATGGCTGTTCTGGTCACTGCAACCACTGTGGTAGGAGGTCCAAAGGGATACCCTTGCTTCTTACTTCTGTTCAGCTATTGGGCCACCATGGTGTCTCCCACCTTGAAGAGGTGAGTAGCTTCCTGTGAAGAAAAAGCAGAGATGCGAGCAACATTTCTCTCAACTGTATCCAATGTTTCAACCAATTTCCTTACATATTCTTCCTGTATTAAGTCTAAATCTTCCTTTTCTATCATTAAAGTTGCTCTGGCCCATGGGGTGGGGAAAGGTAGACCCATCAAGACTTCAGAAGGTAATTACCCTGTTGTCTTAGAAGGGTCATTCTCATTTCTGCCAGGACTGCTGGGAGGACCTTCTTCCAGTTGGCAAAGGTTCCTCCTGTGACCTTTCTTATTTTTGTTTTAATTGTTCTGTTCATTCTTTCTATTATCCCTGAGTTTTGAGGGTGGTAGGGAATGTGAAACTTCCATTCTATCTTGAGAGTTTTTACCAAGTCCTGGCAGACCCTTGAAACAAATGTAGGTCCATTGTCTGATTTTATTTGAAGTGGGCATCCCCATCGAGGAATGATTTCCTGAATGAGGATCCTCACTACTGTTTGTACATCTTCTTTTGTGGTTACTTAACAGTAGTTAAAAGTTCAACTCATCTTGAGAACATGTTCACAATTACCAAAAGATATTTCTGTCTTTTGCCTAGTTTGGGCATGTGTGTGAAGTCAATCTGAAAATGTGTAAAAGGAGTGTTTGGCCTTGTGTGGGTTTCTCCTGATACATGTGATGCATCTTGATACATAATCGTTAACCCTCCAGGAAAGTTCTGGAAAATAAAAATCTTTCTCCAATAGTTCACAAGTGGCCTTCCAGCCTCTGTGACCTATTCCATGGTACTGGGAAATAAAAAGTGATGCGCTAGCTACTGGTATACATGGCTTCCCCTCTTTGCAGAGAAGTCCAGTTTTTGGATCTTTCTGCACACCTATTTTGTCCCAATCTCTGAGATCAGCTTTTTCTGCACATCCCTGCAAATCTGAAAGAACCTGATCAAAAAAGGGCAATTCTGGGGCTAGCATGGGCATTTGGATCTGTGCATTTTGTGAAATAACAGCTTGTTTAGCAGCTAAACCAGCCAGAGCATTTCCCTTGGCTATCAGTTTGTTGGCCTGTGTGTGCTCTGCAGTGCTGTGAAAGATAAATCAGACCTGGGTAATGCGTCTTGGTGAATGAGGTTTATGCAATCATATTGTGGCACAACCCCATCCTGTTCTCATTTTAATCCTAAAGGGCATTTAAGATTGGTGCTAGTCCTTCAGTGGAAGAAGCATATTTGATGTGCAATTTTGGATTAGACAGCACGATCACCTCATAGCCGCTCAAACTATGAGCAGACATGTGCTGTGTATGTACATTTTTCAATAGGTTTGATACATTGTGGGTGGTGTGAAGTGTGGTGTCGTGCCCCAGGGTGAAAGAAGTGGTCATCTGAACCATCACCGCACAGGACGCGAGAGCTCTGAGACACACAGGCATGCCCTGAACCTGCACCGAAACCATCTTTGAGAAAAAAACAATAGGGCACAACTTGCCTCCGTGCTTCTGAGCGAGGACACCTGACAAAGTCTTACAATTTTCCCTTGCAAACAAATGAAACATGTTTCCATAATTAGGGATGCCGAGCCCTGGAGCCATTACCATAGCATTGTCTGAACCTGTGGCTTGTCTCAGGAGATTGTCATAGTAGGAACAGTCAGGTATTCATTGGCGGCAGTAACCAATCATACGAAGAAAGGTAAGCATGTCTGTCTTAGTAAGTGGGCGGGGCAGACCCACAAGAACTATAGTTCTTTTGTGATTGACTTTCCTTTCTCCTTTTGAGAGTACACAACCAAGATATGCAACCATTTCCTGACACCATTGCAATTATTTCTTTGACACTTTGTGACCACTTTCAAAAAGACATTTCAAAAGATCCCTCCCATCCTTCAGGGTGGTCACTGAGTAGAACTGCAGATGAGGAGCAACATAATGCAGCAGGGATGAAAAGTGTCCTGGTATCCAAGCTCTGAGAGTAGTTTGGAGGCCAATGGAATAGACTGCAGAGGAGTCTACATAGCCCTGGGGCATTCTACACCATGTTAGTTAGAAAGCAAAGATTGTCTGTGTCTCCTCATCCACAGGGACGGAAATAAAAAATGCATTCAATAAATCAATCACAGTAAAATACTCTGCATCCTGTGGTATGGCAGTATTGATGACACATCAGGCACTATTGGGGCAATCGGTACCATTAGGCTATTGATGGCCCTTAGGTCTTGTATAGGGATGAGCCGAACACCCCCCAGTTCGGTTCGCACCAGAACTTTCGAACGGACCCCAAATTCGAACGAACTTTAGAACCCCATTGACGTCTATGAGACTCGAACGTTCGAAATTAAAAGTGCTAATTTTAACGGCTAATATGCAAGATACTGTCCTAAAAAGGGTTTGGGGACCTGGCTCCTGCCCCAGGGGACATGAATCAATGCCTAAAATGTTTTTAAAAATGGCCGTTTTGGCGGGAGCACTGATTTTAATGATGATTAAAGTGAAAAAAAAGTGAAATATTCCTTTAAATATGGTGCCTGGGGGGTGTCTGTAGTATGCCTGTGAAGTGCCACGTGTTTCCCGTGTTTAGAACAGTCCCTGCACAAAATGACATTAAACAGAAATAACATTATACATATACATACATATACATATACATATACATTATACAATATCATTGAAAACTGCTTGCGGTTTTAATGTTATATCTGGTTCCTGCAATATGGTTGAAAACCATTGAGAAAAATGGCATGGGTAGCCCTCCCTGCCCATTATCAGCCCCTTTGGGTCTTGTACGCATATCAAGGGGAACCCTGTACCCATATTAAAAAAGGGAAATGCGTGTGGCCCCCAGGCCCTATATACTCAGAACAGCAGTATACAGGCGGTGCAAACAAGACGGGACTGTGTAGGTTTGTTGTGTTAAGTTGAATCTGTTTGTAATTTTCAACTGGTACATTTTTAAAGTGTAGCTCCAGTCAAAAAAAACTATTTTTAAGCTTTTTGGAAAACATAGGGAAGGGTTATCACCCCTGTATAATTTGTTTTGTCGTCCATCTTTTTTCATCTCACTTGCTGTTGTCTCCTTCCGTTTGCAAGTAGGAGATAATTGTAAGTTGGATGTTTGAAAGTAGGGGCCTGCCCTATATGCTCTGCAGAAATGGCGGAACAAGGTGTTGGTTTTGCCACAACATTGTAAGCCCTCAAAGTGACTCTTGCTGGGCGCTGGAGCGCCCTGTTGTGAACGATTATATCAAGAATTGTAATTACATGCCATTGTTGAACAGTGGTAGAAAAATTGACCTTTGGTGGTTGTGGTGCTGGTGCCACAACACTATAAGTCCTCACAGTTACTCTGGGTGAGCACAGGAACGGGCCCTCCTGTGAAATATTATATCAAGAATTGTAATTACATGTCCCTGTTAAACAGGGGCAGAAAAATTGGGCCTTAGGCACTGGTGCTGGTGCCACGACACTGCAACCTCTCCCATATACTCTAGTTTTATTGCAGGAATTAGCCCTGCTGCAAAGCATTGCATCAAAAATTGTACTTAAAACTTCATAAACGTGACTCCAGTGTTACACCTTCTTGCTGGAGATGTTCAGATAATATAGGCTCTTTCCTACACGTATGGTGGGCTTGCCCCCGCCTCCAACCCTTTTGGAAGGAGATTCACCGCCTCATATGTCAAATCACCACGTTCTCCATTGAATTTTCCCCTGCAGCAATGCTTTTACACCACTCAGCTATCCCTCTGAAAACGTACCACCGTTCTCTAGCACAACACCTGCTAAATGCCGCTAAGATGTGCATTCCACCGTTATGGAAATCCACTTCTTCCCCTTCTGTCTCGGATTGGATTAAGAGAGTATCCAAAATAGCAGAAATAAAAAAATTGATTTGCCAAGCCAAAGACACCCCTTCTAAATTCTGGGCTACTTGGGCTTGCTGGCACCACTTTAGCACCTCAGACGAATGTACTCAACTATTAAACGGAGCTTCCCCACCTTAGAACCAAGTTGCAGTATCTCCTTACTTGTAGGATCCTTTCCCTCCTGTCCGGTCCTCTCCCCTAGCCTTCCCGATTTACTTGGGTCCTTTAGTGTTGTTACTATTCATGGGCACAAGACTCAATCATATAATGTTAATCTCTCATTAGCAAAGACCTTCCCCAATACTTTACTTCCAGATAAGTGTTTCTGTGGAATAAGCTTCCAGAGGAGGTGCGCCAAGCCCCTGCATAGGCACCTAATAGTTAAGCTTCGGCACCTTGTCGAATTTATAGTAGTGTTTTATTGCCACTCACAGTTCTTTATGATGTTTAAACAACTTTGTACTCTATGCTTTGGGCTTAAATGTGGCCCTTTTTCTTTTACTTGCCTTTGTCTATTGTGTTTATTGTAACCTTTAATAAAAGACTTTTGGGAAAAAAAATTGTACTTAAACACCCCTGTTAAACAGGGGCAGAAAATTGGGCTAATGGCATCACCCAGAACCAGAAATGTTCTTCCAACATATCAGCGGAGGAGGAAGAGGATAGACAATCAACATAACAGGACAGTCACTCAGCATCAGCATAGGCAGTCTTGAAGGGATGTGATATTTCAAAAAAAATTATTAGGTTACATCAGCTTCAGGTGCTTGGTAGCTGTGGGTGATCCAAGACTGATTCATCTTGATGAAGGTCAGTCGATCAACTGATTTGGTGGACAGGCGCACCCTGTGATCGGTAACAAAGCCACCAGCAGCACTGAAGGTGCGTTCCGAAAGAACGCTGGATGCAGGACAGGCCAGTAGCTCAATTGCATACTGTGCAAGCTCTGGCCAGTGATCCATCCTCAAGACCCAGTAAGCCAGAGGATTTTCGGTGGGAAAGGTGTCCAAGTCTGACCTTGCCCCTAGGTATTCCTGCACCATGTAAATCAGACGCTGGCGATGGTTGCTGGAACCGATCATACCTTGGGGCTGCGGACTAAAAAATTGTCTGAAAGCATCAGTCAGACGGCCACCTTCTCCACCGCTCCTTCTGACCGATGCCTCAGCAACACGTTGTCCAGGACCAGGAGTTTGTAACCTCCCAGTCTCTGGGAACGCATTGCACAGACCTTTCTGCAAGGCCTCCCGGAGATGTCTCATCCTCTGCTCCCTCTGCGATGGCAAGATAAGGTCGGCAACCTTACCCTTGTACCGTGGATCAAGGAGAGTGGCCAGCCAGTAATGGTCCCTCTCCTTGATACGAAGAATACGAGGATCCTTCCGCAGGCTTTGCAGGATCAGGGAGGCCATGCAGCGTAGGTTAGCTGAGGCATTTAGTCCTCTGGGTCACTAAGGGCAACATGATCCGCAGCTACCTCCTCCCAGCCACGTACAAGTCCACGTGTTTCTTGGGACTGTAAATCATCCCTACAAGACTGCTGCTGCTGATGCTGAGTGCCAGCCTCCACCTCCATGCTGACACAATCATCCTCCTCCTCCTCATCCTCTTCCTGTGTGATGAGTGGCAGAGCAGGAACACTGTCTGGATAAAGGGGGCCTTGAGAGGCAAGGAAGTGCTCCTCTTCCTGCCTCTGTTCTGCCTCCAGTGCCCTGTCCATTATTCCACGCAGCGTATGCTCCAAGAGGTGGACAAGAGGTACAGTGTCACTGATGCATGCACTGTCACTGCTCACCATCCTTGTGGCCTCCTCAAATGGTGACAGGACAGTGCATGCAGCCCTGATCATGCCCCACTGGCGTGGTGAGAAAAAACCGAGCTCCCCTGACCCTGTCCTGGTGCCGTAGTCGCACAGGTACTCATTGATGGCCCTCTGCTGCGTGTGCAGCCGCTGCAGCATGGCCAACGTTGAGTTCCACCTGGTGGGCATGTCACATATAAGGCGGTTCTTGGGCAGGTTCAACTCCTTTTGGAGCTCAGCCAGCCGAGCACAGGCATTAAATGATCGGCGGAAATGCACACAGACTTTCCTGGCCTGCTTCAGTACATCCTGTAAGCCGGGGTATCTGCCCAAGAACCGCTGCACCACCAGGTTAAGGACGTGAGCTACACAGGGCACATGGGTCAGTTGTCCCTGTCGGAGGGCGGAGAGGAGGTTGGTGCCATTGTCACAAACCACCATTCCTGGCTTAAGCTGGCGTGGCGTCAACCACCTCTCGGCCTGCCCCTGCAGAGCTGACAAAACATCCGCCCCAGTGTGGCTCCTGTCCCCCAAACAAACCAGCGCAAGCACGGCATGGCATTGTTTTGCCTGCGTACTTGCGTAGCCCCTGGAACGCCTACGGAGCACCGCTGGTTCTGAGGACAGAGCACTGGAAGAGGCCATGGAGGAAGAAGAAGAGGAGGGGGTGGAGGAGAGAGGTGTGTCACAACCAATAGTAGCATTTTGGAGGCGTGGTGGCGGAACAACCTCCAACACTACTGCACCTTGTCCTGCATCCTTCCCAGCTGCCAGAAGTGTTATACCTGAAGGGTTTCACATGTACTGCCACTTTAAAGCTGGCTCCACCCAGGAGTGATGCCAAGGGTCAAGGGATATAGTAGCCATCTTGGACACATGTAAGCAGCCTAATAAGATGTTCTGTCCTGAGATGCATGTTGCAGTGTACAGTGAGTACTGGAAATAAACTTCCATTGTTCGAGACCAGAGTCTTGTGTCTCTCACAACACAGAGGATATAACAGTGGCGACGAGGATGGGATTTACAAAGTGTCTATCAGTCTGAGAGAGAGACAAAGACATTGTGGATTGTTACCTGGATAAAAGCAATCACAGATCCCAGCAGGAAAATGTCATTGATCGGGACATTAAGTGAATTTGATGGAGAACAGACATCCTGGAGTTCCTGGGTGGAGAGACTGGAACAGTATTTCAGTGCAAATGGCATCCCAGGTGAAAGGCAAGTAGCAGTATTTCTGACAGTGGTCGGTGCTCAGACATATGACACTCTCAGGGATCTCCTTTTTCCTGTAAAACCAGCAACTAAGACATTGGCAGAGCTCCTGACACTGTTAGAGGGTCACTTCCAGCCTAAACCACTAGAGATTGCAGAAAGATTTTGTTTTTATCAGAGGCAGCAGCAGCCAGGTGAAGAAATTAAAGCTTATGTGCTCGCCCTTCGCAGACTAGCCTCTACCTGTTCTTTTGGGGAGTACCTACCTACTGCACTGAGAGATAAGTTTGTCATGGGACTGAATTGTGACTCTAGCCAAAAGAGACTGTTAACAGAGAAAGACCTTACCCTTGCAAAGGCAATTGATATAGCTTCAATGATGGAAATGGCTGTGAAAGATACAGAGGAATTGAACTCCCAGGGCAGAAGAGAAGAGGTGAAACAAGAAGTTTTCAGAACAGCAGTCAAGCCCACAGTTGCAAACTGGAAATACAGACCTCCACCAAGCCGGGGGTCAGCTTGCTACCGTTGTGGGAAGACAGACCATGATCACAAAGTCTGCAGGTTTAAGGATCAGACCTGTCATAACTGTGGTAAAACAGGACATCTGAAATGAGTTTGCCGGACCAAGAAGGTGCGAGATAAGCAACCTCTGAACCCCAAGACAAAGACCTATATGGTGGGAAGAAATACATCATCATCTGAGTCGGAGGATGAGTAAGTGCTCCACAGTTTAAACATACATCATATGCATTCAGCACCCTCTGCAATGACTGTAGAGGTAACCATTGAGGGAAAGAAACTAAAGATGGATGTAGACACAGGAGCAGCAGTTTCCGTTATCACTCAGAAACAATGGAGACAACTTCAGACCCGAACAACTGTCTGCCCAACGCCAATCAAACTGCAGACATACTCAAAGCAGATACTCCACCCACTGGGTTATGCAAAAGTGCAGGTATTATACAAGGGTCAGACAAAGAGACTGCCATTATATATACTAGAAAATGGGGGACCCCCTCTCTTTGGGAGAGACTGGATTGCTCACTTTGGTATGCCAGACATCGCCATAAATCCCTGTAACACTGTGACAATTCCATTAGGAGATAATGAGGGATGGGTGGTGTCCCTGAAGCAGCGATTCCCAAAGATCTTTGATGACCAGTTGGGGAAAATAAAGCATGACTGTGTGAGACTCAAGCTGAAACCCAACGCCCAGCCTAAGTTCTTCAAAGCTCGCACAGTACCTTTCGCACTCCGAGCAGGAGTGGAAGCAGAACTAAGTCGGCTGGAGGAACAAGGTGTCATCTCAAAGGTAGAGCACAGCGAGTGGGCATCACCTGTTGTACCAGTGAAGAAAGCGAATGGGGACTTGCGCATTTGTGGCGATTTCCGCATGGCACTGAACTCCCAACTGGAAATAGACCAGTATCCTCTACCCAGAGTAGATGACATTTTTGCCTCTCTTGCAGGGGGTCAGAAGTTCACCAAGCTTGATCTCAAACAAGCATATTTACAGTTTGAGGTCCATCCTTCTTCCCGCAAGTTTCTGACCGTCAACACCCACAAGGGACTGTATGAGTACAATCGGATGGTGTTTGGTGTAGCCTCTGCCCCAGCCATTTGGCAACGGAAGATGGATGAGATTTTGGCGGACATTCCTTTCACTCAGTGCCTGTTAGATGACATGCTCATCACGGGACGGACGGACCAGGAACACAAGCAAAACGTGGAGCTTGTGTTGGAAAGACTCCAAGAGCAGGGTCTGAAAGTGAACTTAGCAAAATGCCAATTCATGGTGCCGAAATTGGAGTTTTGTGGCCACCTTGTGGATGCAGACGGTATACACACCACAGAAGCCAAGGTTGATGCCTTAGTCAAAGCTCCTGCCCCAACCAATGTCCAGCAGCTGCGATCATACCTTGGCTTGCTGAACTATTACCACAAATTTCTGCCAGATCTGGCACACACCTTGTTTCCGTTGAACAAGCTTTTGGAGAAACACTCCAGATGGGACTGGTCGGCTGCATGCCAACGCGCTTTTGAAGTCTCTAAGCGGAAGCTGTTGGCGTCACGCATGCTTGTTCACTATGACCTCCAGAAGCCTCTGACCTTGGCTTGTGATGCCTCACCCTATGGTCTGGGGGCGGTACTGTCTCACATCTTACCTGATGGGTCAGAAAAACCAGTGCCATTTGCCTCCAGGTCTTTGACAAAAGCAGAAAGCAATTACTCTCACATTGACAAAGAGGCTCTTGCGCTGATATGGGCAATTAAGAAGTTTCATCTTTACCTGTATGGTAGGGAATTCACCATACTGACAGACCATAAACCACTCCTTCAGATCTTTAGCCCTGACAAAGGCATCTCTCAGACTACTGCGGCCCGCCTCCAACGCTATGCCCTGTTCTTGGGAGCGTACAGTTATAAAATCCAGTATCGCGGTCATGATGCCAATGCTAATGCGGACGCAATGTCCCGACTGACAGGGAGGTCAATGGACTCCTCTCCACCGGTCAAGAGTTGTCGTTACACCAGCCTGTCCTTCTTGTCTTCTGGGGAGATAGCAGCCCATACAGCCAAGGATCCCTTTCTGAAAACAATACTCTCCTGGGTACGGTCTGGTTGGCCTGCAACCGTCACACAGGATTATGAACCTTATTTCCGTAGGCGTATGGAATTAACTGTGGCTGGTAACTGTGTTTTATGGGGAGACCGAGTGATCATTCCACAGACCCTCCGGAGACACATTCTGGACTTGCTACATACTGGTCATCCCGGGGGCACACGTATGAAACAAAAGGCCCGAGGCTATGTGTGGTGGCCAAACTTAGACTCGGATATCACAACATATGTGAATGCTTGTGCTGGATGTGCACAAACTGCAAGAGACCCTCCTCGAGGGTGCGTCCAGCCCTGGACTTGGCCCACGGTTCCTTGGTTTCGACTACACTTGAACTTTGCAGGTCCGATCAGAGGACACACCTTCTTGATCATAGTGGACGCCCATTCAAAGTGGCCTGAGGTAATTCCTGTTACTCAGCCAACAACTAAGGCAACAGTTTCCATACTGTTACATCTCGCTGCTACATTTGGATACCCCAGAGAAATCGTCACAGACAACGGTGCACAATTCACCAGTCAGGAGTTTCAGCGTTTCTTGACTGCCCACAACATCAAGCACAAGTTGACCGCACCTTACCACCCATCTACAAATGGTCAAGCAGAGCGGTTTGTGCAGACTTTTAAACGCTATTTCAAAGCTACAGTGGCTACAAGTAAACAGCAGTCCCTGTCACCCCAGCAGCTGGACTCCTTCCTTTCTGCTTACAGAAACACACCACATGCAACCACCGGGAAAACTCCAGCAGAACTCCTTCTGGGTCGGCAGCCATGGACTGTTTTGGACATGCTCCGCCCACAAACAGTCCAGGAACATGTACTGCAGTCCCAAGACAAGATGGTCAAACACCATGAGATTCCCCGATTCACAGCCCAACAAAAGGTATGGGCCCGATCTTATGGGGCTTCCAACACCCATTGGCTTCCTGCTGTCATTGCAGAGACTTTGGGACCCAAGATGTATAGGGTCTGCCTGGAAGATGGTTCCATTTGCAGAAGGTATGCGGACCAACTGCGCCCTCGTTTTCAACTGCATGAATCCCTGACGCCGGCTGAACCACCAGTGTTGCAAGGAACTGCTCCCAGCGGATCAGGATGCATGGGAACTGATGATTGGGGGGACTCTGATCTTTTGAACTCAGCTCCAACAGAGCCCTCCAGCCCGGGTCCAGAGGTTGGCTCACCCACTGAGCTGGGGGATCCCTTCTTGGCACCGCCAGTGCCCATTCCAGTCGACCCTGTTTCCTCCGATCCCGAGTCGATGGGTGCCCGTCCTCAACGACACTGTCGCCCTCCTGACCGGTTTCAGCTTCAAGACCGGTTACGAGACTTTCGACGGGGCCGCCGAAAGTGATCCAATGACATTGTATCCCCGCAACTGTCCCTGGAATCTTGCTCTCACATCTGGATGCAGGAAAAGTCCTGTGCATCTCCTGTGTTTGGAGGACTGTTATTGGACAGTTATTAGTTAATGTTTTGTGCCTTTTCTCGGTTTTTTTTTTGTTTGTTTTGTTTTTTTTGTGTTGTTTTTTTAGGGATGGATGGAAGGTGTTATACCTGAAGGGTTTCACATGTACTGCCACTTTAAGGCTGGCTCCACCCAGGAGTGATGCCAAGGGTCAAGGGATATAGTAGCCATCTTGGACACATGTAAGCAGCCTAATAAGATGTTCTGTCCTGAGATGCATGTTGCAGTGTACAGTGAGTACTGGAAATAAACTTCCATTGTTCCAGACCAGAGTCTTGTGTCTCTCACAACACAGAGGATATAACAAGAAGAGTGACCCAATGGGCCGTGAAAGACAGGTAACGTCCCTGTCCATGCCTGCTGGACCATGAGTCAGCGGTAATATGCACCTTACCGCTGACCGCCCTGTCCAGCGAGGCAAGGACATTGCCTTCCACATGCCAGTAGAGAGCCGGAATCGCCTTCCGTGAGAAAAAGTGGCGTTTGGGGACCTGCCACTGAGGAACCGCACATTGTACAAACTCACGGAAGGGGGCCGAGTCTACCAACTGAAAAGGCAGCAGTTGAAGTGCTAGCAATTTAGCCAAGCTAGCATTCAACCGCTGGGCATGTGGATGGCTGGGAGTGAACTTCTTTCGCCGGTCCAGCAGCTGGGGCAGGGACATTTGCCTGCTATAATCGGACGTGGGTGTACCGCTAGCAGAGTTCCCGGAAGCACTTGGCTGTGACACACCTAATTCTACACCTTCATTCCTCTCAGAGCAGGTTTCAGAGAGGACTGAAGGTCTAGTGGGGTTGGAGATGCCAGCTGATGAGGAGCAAGGAGAGGTCCGCTTTGTTCTTTGGTGTGGGTCTTTGAGGTACGCTTGCCAACGAGCTGCATGGCAGGTCAACATATGTCTGGTCAAGCATGTGGTACCCAAGCAGGTGATGTTTTGGCCACGCGAGATACGCTTGAGACATATGTTGCAAATAGCAGTGGTGCGATCTGATGCACTCGTCTCAAAAAAGGCCCACACCAAAGAACTTTTAGAATAACGCGCATAGGCAGCGCCCTGCACAGGCGGAGCTCTGCGGTGTGGTTCAGTCGGTGTGCTGCCCCTAAGCTGGCCCCCGGAGGGCATCCTGCCTCATTGCACATGTGCATCCTCCTCCTCCTCCTCCTCTCTCCTACCAGGCACCCACGTGGAGTCAGTGCCCTCATCATCCCCTCCCTCTTCATCGCTGTAGCAAACCTGGCAGTATGCTGCAGCTTGTGGAACATGACTGCCAGATTGCTGTCCTTCTTGAGCATCCCCTCTCTCTGCGCTCACGCTACTGCCTTCCTCTAGCTGAGTGTCATCATCAGAGCCCACAAAACACTGGGCATCCTCCTGGAGCATGTACCCAACACTGTGCTCAAAGAGTTTAGGAGACTCCTCAGGAGGACGTGGGAAGGAGTCACTGATGATGACATTGAGAGGAGGGAAGACGATGCGTTGGCAGCTGCTTTGCTAGTACCCTGAGACTGGGTGAGAGAGGATGAGGAGGATGAGGAGGATGAAGAGGGCTTGGTCATCCACTCTATTAAGTCGTTGGCATGTTGCGGTTCAACATGTCCAGCTGCTGAAAAGAAGGACAAGCGTGTCCCATGGCCACGTGCTGATGACAATGCACCGCGTCCACGACCAGCACTGTTGTCTCTAGACACAGAGCCTGCTTGCCCTCTTTTATCGGCTCGCGCCTGTCTGCCTCTCCTTGCTGGCCTTCCAGACATGGTAATGGCCTGAAGGGAGTTGGGTAAAACAGCAGTGTAATGGAGTCATACAACACCCACTAAGCCCTGCAGATGGCTCTATTAGAGAACAGCAATAAACGGTAGATACAGGTGTATATTGTGCTTGAGTCACACAACACCCACTAACTCCTGCAGATGCCTTTATTATAGAACACCAGAGATAAAGGGGTATACTGTAATTGAGTCACACAACACCCACTAAGCCCTGCAGATGCCTCTATTAGAGAACAGCAATAAAGGGTAGATACAGGTGTATATTGTGCTGGAGGCACAAAAAACCCACTAACTCCTGCAGATGCCTTTTTTATAGAACACCAGAGATAAAGGGGTATATACAGATGTATACTGTGCTGTGCTGGAGGCACACACAACTTCCAATAACTCCTGCAGATGGCAAGTGGGCTCAAATAGAGAAGAGCTATGTAGGTGGATATAGCGGTGTGTACTGGGTACAGAGCATGCAGACAGCACGCACAAGCTCCTAACACTACTGACTGCAAGCTCTATTATAAAAGATAGATCACTAGCTATATAGGTGATGGTGAATATAGCGGTGTATACTGCGGTCAGGGCACACAGACAACAACCACTACACAACAGCAAGATCGAAAATCGGCCGAAAACGATCGGTGTGTACTGTGTTGAAGGTACACAGAACACCCACTAACTGCTTCAGACGCCAACACACTACACTAGGCCGCCGCGCTGGCGGCCTTATATAGTTTGGGGCGTGTACTACACAGCCTGAGCTATGATTGGCCACAGGCATCCTGCCTGTGGCCAATCATGGCTCTCCTCGCTGCTGGCGCTGTGATTGGCCAAGCATGTGGGGTCACAGTGCATGCTTGGCCAATCATGAGCCAGCAATGCACTGCGATGACGCAGTGCATTGTGGGCCATGAGCGCCACACGAATTTGCCGCGAACGGCCCATAACGTTCGGAATTCGCCGAACGGGCGAACAGCCGATGTTCGAGTCGAACGTATGTTCGACTCGAACACGAAGCTCATCCCTAGTCTTGTACAAACCTATAGTCACCATTTGCCTTCTTACTGGGTTCATGTTAATGTATGGCGAGACAATTTCCCTCTTGGTTGTCTCTGTGTGTAACCCCCCTCTTTGTCCTTGCCCTCTCCCTTTTTATAAAAGTTTCCCCTTTTATTTCCTGAGAAACCATTTTGATAATGTGTCTGCACTGGTGTTTGCTTAAGGATGTCAAAACATCCTGCAACATCCTTTGCTGTCAGAAATCAGTTATTGTGCTTGTAGCCCACTCTGATATTTGCTGTGTATCCTCATTTAATGAAGTCTTTCCTGAAACTCTTGATCTGGTTGTGGAATGTAAGGTGGAGGAGGCGGGGCGCATGGTACAGGCATAGAGAACATTGATTTAACCCTTAAATCCACACTCTCATGTCTCTGTTAACCTCTTGAGATCCGCGCTATAGCCGAATGACGGCTACAGCATGGACCTCCTTTGCCGGGACTACGTCTATTGACGTCGTCCTGTGCACGAGCGGCCTGCGCGCCCCCTGAGGGGCGCGCACAGCGCGCTCTGTGATCGGCGAGTCAATGTGACTCGCCTGATCACCGATCTGAGCAAGGGGTCGATCCCGACCCCTTACCACGTGATCAGCTGTCAGCCAATGACAGCTGATCATGTGACAAAACAGAGCCGGTAATCAGTCCCAATCACAGCCAGTGTATCAGTGCCCACCTGCCCCCTGCCAGTAACTCCCAAAGCATTAATAAAGTGCCACCCAGCAGTGCCCATAATGCCACCCAGCAGTGCCATACATCAGTACCCACAGTGCCATACATCAGTGCCCACAGTGCCATACATCAGTGCCCACAATCTGCCTCAACAACATTGCTGCACCTCAGTGCCACATATCCGTGCCCATCAGTGTCATCTACCAGTGCCGCCCATCAGTACCTATCAGTGCCACCTATCAGTGCCTATCAGTCCCATCTATCAGTGGTACCTATCAGTGCCCCTTAGTGCCACCTATCAGTGCCCATCAGTACTGCCTTATCTGTGCCACCTTATCTGTGCCTATTAGTGCCCACCAGTGCCGCCCATCAGTGCCCACCAGTGTCGCCCATCAGTGCCCACCAGTGCTGCCTCATCAGCGCATTTCAATGAAGGAGAAAAATGACCTGTTTGCAAAATTTTATAACAAACTATTAAACATGATTTTTTTTGTTGCATCTTTTTTTGTTTGTTTAGCAAAAAATAAAACTCCCAGCTGTAATTAAATACCACCAAAAGAAAGCTCTATTTGTGGGAAAAAAATGATAAAAATTTCATTTGGGTACAGTGTTGTATGACCGCGCAATTGTCATTCAAAGTGCATCAGTGCTCAAAGCTGAAAATTGGTCTGGGCAGGAGGGGGGTTTAAAGAGGAAGTAAACCCTTCCAAACAACTTGGACCTATAGGTAAGCCTAGATTAAGGCTTACCTGTAGGTCCAAGCAATATCTCCTAAACCTATATGGTTTAGGAGATATTTGCCCGAAAATGGTATGGCAGCGGCGGAGCTGCGAGACGCGACTCCCGTGCGCATGCGCGGGAGTGACGTCATCGCGGTTGCGCCGCTGTGATTCGTCGGAGCTGCGAGACGCCACAAGCAACATGGATGCGGCGGACTACAGGGGACAGCGGCGACTTCGCTGGCTCCTGTGTCAGGTAAGTGACACATAATGCGATGCATAGTAGTCCATTATGCTTTACCTTTGCAGGGAAAAAAAGAGGAAGTAAACCCATCAGGGTTTACTTCCTCTTTAAGTGCCCAGTAAGCAAGTGGTTAAGCCCATCGTGGACAATGTTTTGGCTAGGATACTATAGGGAGCCTCGGTCCAGCCGGGGATCTCCACAGCATGTTTATTTTCATCTTTATTTTTCCTTTCTAAACATTCTGACTTTTATTTCCTTTCCCTTTTTTTTTTCCTTGGCAAAATGCCAATAAGCACTACTTATGGCCAGAGGTTCCCCTGATCACAAGCAAGCTCTGTGCATTATTACTTTTCTTATTTTTATAACCAAACAATTTTTATTTATATTTCAAATTTTTTGGCAGAGTTCCAACAGGTTCAAACAGTACTTTCAATTGCTGTAGTACCAATGCCACAAACAATTCCTCACTATCTATTATGGTTAGTGAGATATTAGCAGTTGAACCCTGTTGGCAAAAAGCCAAATATCCAAATTTTGCACATGGCTTCCCCTGTGCAAGAGATGTCGGTACCAAAAAGAATTATTCAAATAGCATGTTTTGATCAAAAGTTAGCCTCAGAGTATACTACCGACTATGCCAATTTATGTATTACCTTAAAAGAGTGTTATTAACACTGCTATTATGCTCACTATCTCATACATTAGAGTCAAAGCATTCATATGTAAATCATTAAGAGAAAACATAAATACATCACTGGATACTGTAGCATCACTCTACGTTTCGATTGGGGAACTTCCATCAATTACAAAAAGGAGTCGGGAGTTCACCGCAAGACACATCTGTCGCCTTTTATTTAAGTCCCATTATAACACAGTGCAGTGGAAGGCGTCATCTTACCTTACAACGCTGACAAATTCCACACAGACCGTTAGGCCTCTTTCACACGGGGCGGATCAGTAATGATCCGCCCCGTGAAGATCCGCTCGCTCAGCGGGGATCGCTCCGTTGTCCCCGCTGTCCCCACACTGTGCAGGGACCGCCCTGTCAGATCTCCGCTCTCCTCTATGGGGATCGGACGAGCACGGACCGTCTGTCCGTGTTCGTCCGATCCGCTCTGCAGACGGATAGAAAAATAGGATTTTCCTCCGTCTGCAGAATCGGACTGTTGCGGAGGCGGACGAAATCGGGTGTCTGCGGATGCTCATCCGCAGACACCCGCTATCCCATAGGGATGAATGTATGTCCGTATTTCATCCGCAAACGGATGGATGAAATACGGACATATCGTCCGCATGTGTGAAAGGGGCCTAACAGTTAAATGATCTTATGACTTCTACGCAATAAATAACATAAAATAACATAAGCAAAGGATTGGGTATTGTCCGTCACACTTTATCAGACTTTTTCTTATAATTACAGTACTGTATAAGGGTCCTTTCACACAGGGCAGATCAGTGCTGATCCGCCCTGTGGATATCCGCTTGCTCAGCGGGGATCGGCGGAGAGATCTCCGCTGAGCAGGAAGATGACAGGTCGGTCTCTGCACACTGCGCAGGGACGGTCCTGTCAGAGCGCCGCTCTCCCCTATGGGAGATCGGGTGAGGACGGACCGCAGTGTCTGTCGTCACCCGATCCGATCCGATGACAGATGGAAAAATAGCTTTTTCCTCCGTCACACTTTTTCGGATCGGAGCGGGTTGGATGTCAGCGGACTTGTCACCGCTGACATCCGACGCTCCATAGACCTCTATGGAGCATCCGTTCAGGTCTGCCTGAAAAAACTGAACAGATCGTCCATCTGAAAGGGGCCTAAATCATTTTCCTATGAACTTCTCAGAGTGCGTGAAAGCCCCCCCAGGACTTTCTCCTTGTTCACATGGGAACAAGTGCTGCTTCTTAAAGCAGTCTTATTAAATGAACTTCTCAGGCCGCGTACACACGGGCGGACTGTCCGCCCAACTAGGTTCGTCAAACAGTTTGACAAACAGTCCGTTCAAAATTAGCATGAACGGACTTGACCACACACGACGAACGAACAGTCCGCTGAAAACTTGCGCGATGACGTGAACGGCACGTACGACGGGACGAGAAATTCGAAGTCCAATACACTGCAAAGCAACCTTCGCCGTGTAAATTCTTTCTGAGCATGCGCGAGACTTAGTTTATCGAACAAGCCTACACACGAGCGGACTGTCCGCTCAAACCAAGTTTCAGCGGACAGTCTTACGGAAATTCCGAAAAACTTTGTTCGTCAGACTGTCCGCTGAAACTGTCCGCTGAAGCCCACACACAAGCGGACTGTCCGCTGAAACACTGTTCAGCGGACAAAGTTGGGCGAACAGTCCGCCCGTGTGTACGCGGCCTCAGAGTCAATTAAAGCCCACCCAAGACTTTATCACTGTTAACTCAGGACAGCCTTTTTTACTGCTTCTCAGAGCAGTTAAACTTATCACCGAGGTCTAAAAACAACTTCTACATAAATTACAGGTCCATCAAACGTTTTCTAAATAGGTGGTGAGAGAATATAAATATATCAATTCAACTCACCATACATATTATAATCGACCCCGGACCGAGCCCCCAAACTGAAGGGAATGTAGATTGTCAGAGGTGATTTTTAACCCCTTCATGTCTGTTAAAGTGTGATGTCCAATTACCCACACAGGCCTGGGAGATTAGCCAATTGAGACAATGACACAAAACAACAAAGTCTCTCTGAGCAAATCTAATCTTTATTCTTTGGTGTGAATATTTAAAGGGGGCTTTCAGAAAGTACCGCCCTTTGAACGTGTCATACAGATTATCCAATCATATACAAGTACAGCCTGCAATAAAAGTGAAACTAGTGATTCCTCAAAATCATGTGCTTTCCAAGAAACGAAACAACTGAAAGAAGATAACAGTAACATGAGAAACGAAACTAGATTAGCAAAACTTGAGCATGTCTATTTGTGAAGAGGATGTTAGAGAGACACAAAATGGAAACCGATTTTCTTAAAGAATGAAAGCGGTTAAGCTAAATATCCCTTCAGATGTTGGGTGTCATTAAATTTGCAGGAGACACCACCATGTAGAGTAAGTGCTGCGGTGATGCACATAAAGTTTGAATACAATACAAGGAATGCAAGGTGCCATAGTCATGCACTTACAGTATGTCCTCAGTCTTCTGGGTTGAATGATGTCGGAGGACCTCTTGTGGCAAGAGAAAGCTACTGCAAGGTACCAACGCTATAGAGCAGACACTATGGTGATGCACTTGATGCACAATGCAAGGTAGCGTGGTCATGCACTAATGCCGCGTACACACGATCGTAAATTCGGCCAGCAAAAGACCGATGAGAGCTTTTGGGCGGAAAATACAACTGTGTGTTTGCTCCATCGGATTATTGCTGGCTGGAATTCGAAACTTGGTTTGAGCGGACAGTCCCCGCGTGTGTAGGCTTGTTCGTCAAACTAAGTTCCGCGCATGCTCAGAAAGAATTTATACGCCGAAGGTTGCATTGCAGTGTATAGGACGTCGTTTTCTAGTCCCGTCGTACGTGCCGTTCACGTCATCGCGCAGGGTTTCAGCGGACTGTTCGTTCGTCGTGTGTGGCCAAGTCCGTCCATGCTAATTTTGAGCGGACTGTCTGCTGAAACTGTTTGACGAACAAAGTTGAGCGAACAGTCCCCGCGTGTGTACGCGGCCTTAGTCTTTGGGCCTGAGTTAGATTCCGCCTTAGAAAGGATGGCAGATAAAAAGAAAACCTTTCCCGCAAACAAAAAAGTTTTCAAAGAAAACGTTTTCGTCCCTCTAAGGAACCCTCTAAATCAGAGAAGAGTTCAACCCCCAAAAAGCATTGGTTGGGACATAAAGGGAAAGGGGGCATACTTTTTAACTGCCCCAATCAGGACCCCAAACCCCAGTGACGTCAGGGTTAGTGATGACCGAACAGTTCGCCCGGCGGTCGTTTCGCGGCGAATTCCGGCTGTTCGCGGTCCGCCAGTTCGGCGGACTATTGGCGCCGTTCGCCAGGCGGACTTCTGTGTTTTTACTGTGTAAAGGAACTTTGACCTGATGACACATCCATCATGGGGTACAGGACAGCCAATTGAGACATTACAGCACAAGGTCACTTGGACATTCCCCCTAACCTATAAATACACCCGATCCGGCGGCCATTTTACATTCTTTCTTCTGTCACTATAGGGAAAGGTTGCTGTTTGGAGCAGGGAGAGATAAACCACTAGCTATTTGGTACACAAAAGTTCTTTTCAGGACTGGTATAGGTGTTAGGGGTATATAGGTTTGCTGTGCTACTGATTGTTGCAGCAGCCTGAGTGTCTTTTGTCAGTTTAGAGAAAGGGACAGAGCGCTGTGTGCTGCTATTTTAGGGACAGCCAGATTAGTCATCATCATCATCATTAGCTGTTACTATCAGGTCCACAAAAGTGCTATTCGAGTAACCAGTAATTGTTCCAGTCTCCTCTGTTTTGCCAGTTTGTATAGGGACAGGAAGGAAGCAGTGTGTCAGGCAGTGAGGGTCAGTTTAAACAGTTGCTGTTACTATTAGTTCCACAAAGGTTCTTTTCAGGACTGGTATCAGTGGTATGGTAATAGGCTTGTACACGTATAATATTCTTTCTTCCAAATATAGAAAGAATATTATACTTGACTGCTGCCCTTCTGCTGCAGTCTGCTAATCATTCACAACTCACTTGTTCCACAAAGCTCTTTATCAGGACTGGTAACTTGGTCTGTGTAGGGTGCTACAGTACATAGGGTTGAGTGCGGTACAGTCTGCCGTTCTGTAAGGACTGGTATCGGTCCACAATAGATAGGGTTGAGGTGCACCATTGCTGACCGCTGCCCTATACGGCAGCAGTCCTTCAGCAGTATAGGGACTGACGTACAGTCTGCTAATCAGTCACACACAACCTACTTGGTCCACAAAGGTCCTTATAAGGACTGGTAACTTGGTGAAGGGTGCTACAGTACATAGGGTTGAGTGAGGTACAGTCTGCTGTTCTGTAAGGACTGGTATCGGTCCACAATAGATAGGGTTGAGGTGCACCACTGCTGACCGCTGCCCTATACGGCAGCAGTCCTTCAGCGGTATAGGGACTGACGTACAGTCTGCTAATCAGTCACACACAACCTACTTGGTCCACAAAGGTCCTTATAAGGACTGGTAACTTGGTGAAGGGTGCTACAGTACATAGGGTTGAGTAAGGTACAGTCTGCTGTTCTGTAAGGACCGGTATCGGTCCACAGTAGATAGGGTTGAGGTGCACCACTGCTGACTGCTGCCCTATACTGCAGCAGTCCTTCAGCAGTATAGGGACTGACGTACAGTCTGCTAATCAGTCACACACAACCTACTTGGTCCAC
Organism: Lithobates pipiens; assembly: GCF_037356315.1. Taxonomy (NCBI): domain Eukaryota; kingdom Metazoa; phylum Chordata; class Amphibia; order Anura; family Ranidae; genus Lithobates; species Lithobates pipiens. The sequence continues at coordinate 88,650,062 of NW_027507685.1, forward strand.
AAAGGTCCTTATAAGGACTGGTAACTTGGTGAAGGGTGCTACAGTACATAGGGTTGAGTGAGGTACAGTCTGCTGTTCTGTAAGGACCGGTATCGGTCCACAATAGATAGGGTTGTGGTGCACCACTGCTGACCGCTGCCCTATACTGCAGCAGTCCTTCAGCAGTATAGGGACTGACGTACAGTCTGCTAATCAGTCACACACAACCTACTTGGTCCACAAAGGTCCTTATAAGGACTGGTAACTTGGTGAAGGGTGCTACAGTACATAGGGTTGAGTGAGGTACAGTCTGCTGTTCTGTAAGGACCGGTATCGGTCCACAATAGATAGGGTTGAGGTGCACCACTGCTGACAGCTGCCCTATACTGCAGCAGTCCTTCAGCGGTATAGGGACTGACGTACAGTCTGCTAATCAGTCACACACAACCTACTTGGTCCACAAAGGTCCTTATAAGGACTGGTAACTTGGTGAAGGGTGCTATAGTACATAGGGTTGAGTGAGGTACAGTCTGCTGTTCTGTAAGGACCGGTATCGGTCCACAATAGATAGGGTTGAGGTGCACCACTGCTGACCGCTGCCCTATACTGCAGCAGTCCTTCATCGGTATAGGGACTAAGAGTTTTGTCACAGGGTGATTTAAAAAATGACAGGCAGAGGAAGAGGCAGGCCCTTCCGCAGGGGTGGTAGGGGTAGGGCAGGAGCAACAGCCTTGAGCCAAAGTGGGAAGTTGCAGAAGGTGCGTTCAATTACTTTAAAGGACGCACCAGACTTGGTTGAGTGGCTCACTCAGCCTTACTCTTCTGCACCCTCCTCATCCTCTCGATCTGCACCCTCTTCTTCACTCTCTGCTATGTGCACCCCCAAAGACACTACCACCAACTACACCACCACCACCACATACCTTCCGCTTGAGTCACAGGAATTATTTTCCGATCCATATCAAGAGGACATTTCTGATGTGCAGCCACTCTTGGTATTGGATCAGGAAGAGGAGGTAGCAACAACCGCTACTCAGCAGTCTGACGACAGTACCCAGATCAGTCCAAGGAGGAGGTTGGTCCCCGGTGTTGCTGCCTACTCCGAGATCTCTACTTATAGCGGTGGGGAAGGTGACGTTGATGATGACGTGTCTAGTGATGTCACGTGGGTGCCCACAAGAGAGGAAGAGGAGGGGAGTTCAGAGGGAGATATGGACCAGCAGATAGGGAGGAGAAGCAGGAATAACTTACATTGCACAGGAGGGACAAAGCAGACTGCAAATGTATCAGGAGCAAATCGTCGACCATGTACGGTCACATCTGGCGCTCCCAGGACACCGGCACATGGCTCCGCAGTGTGGGCTTTTTTTAACGTGTACGCTGCTGACAATAGCGTTGCCATCTGCAATCTTTGCAGTCAACGCATTAGTCGCGGTAAGCCCAACACTCACCTAGGGAGGACCGCCTTAAGAAGGCACATGGGCAGCCATCACCGAGCCGAGTGGGAGCAACGTAACACACAAAGCCACACTGCAGGCTCTCACCGTCCAGCCTCGTCTTCTACTTCTCCTTCTCCTCTCTCCTCACAATTGTCCTCCACTCCACCTTCCATCACGCCAAGCTCATATTTTTCTGCAAAAAGGCAGGCTTCCGTGGGCCTAATGTTCGAGCGTAAAAAAATGATGACGCCGAATAACCCTCTTGCCCAACGATTGACGGCTGGCTTGTCAGAACTCATAGCCCGCCAACTACTGCCATATAAACTGGTGGACTCGGAGGCCTTTCGCAAATTTGTGGCCATTGGAACACCACAATGGAAGGTCCCAGGAAGGAAGTATTTCTCAGAGAAGGGCATCCCAGAGCTATATGGCCATGTTCAGCGGCAAGTGAATGTATCTCTGGCACACAGTGTCGGTGCCAAGATACATCTGACCGACACCTGGTCTAGCAAACACGGGCAGGGAAGGTATATCACTTTTACTGCCCACTGGGTGAACCTTCTGACGGCCGTCAAGCATGTAACCCGTGGCACCCGTGTAGATTTGGTTTTACCGCCACGGATTGCATGCAGGCCTGACTCTTCTTCTCCTCCTCCTCTTACTCCATCCTCCTCCCTCTCCTCCTCAGCTGCCTCCTCCTTTTCCGCTGCTAGCGTCTCTTCCGCTGCACCGCCCAAGCTCCCCAGAACCTATTCCACATGCCAGGTGAGACGTTGCCATGCCGTGCTGCGTCTGTTGTGCCTGGAAGCCAAGAGCCACACTGGCCCGGCACTCCTTTCAGCTTTGCCTTCACAGGCAGATCAGTGGCTAACACCACTCAATCAATTTGACAGTTGGTAAAGTGGTGTGTGACAACGGTGCCAATCTGCTTAGCGCATTGAAACAGGGCAAAATCACGCACGTGCCATGCATGGCACACGTCTTAAACTTGGTCGTGCAGCGATTCCGTGTCAAATACCCTGGGGTCCAGGACATCTTGCGGCAGGCAAGGAAAATCTCGGCCCATTTCAGAAGATCTTACACGGCCATGGCTCGCCTTGCTGACATTCAGCGGCGACACAATCTGCCGGTCAGACGTCTTATTTGCGATTGCCCGACGCAATGGAACTCAACCTTCTATGTGCTTGATAGGCTGCTCCAGCAGAAACGTGCAGTTAACGTCTACCTGTATGAACTCTGCGGCAGAAACGGTTCTGGGGAGCTGGGTTTTTTTTCACCGCGCCAGTGGCTGCTCATGCACGACGCATGCAGACTTCTGCGGCCATTTGAGGAGATCACCAAACTGGTCAGTCGCAGCCATGGCGCCATCAGTGACATGGTACCTTATGCCTTCTTTATGGAGCGTGCATTGCGTCGTGTCATTGATCAAGCTGTGGAGGAGCAGGAGCGGGAAGATGAGGAAGTTGCAATGCTGGATGAATTCCCAGGGGAGGCTACTCTATCTGAGACAAGTCAACAACAGGAGTCTGAAGAGGAGTCAGAGGAGGATGGTGCCGGGGCGGATGAGGAGGAGCAAGAATAGCATGTTTTAAACCTTTCTGGGATCCCTGTTGTGCGTGGATGGGGAGAGGAGAATGAAGAGGACGACATTATCCTGGATGATGAGCAGGAGCCAGGCCACCACACCGCTTCCACTTTAGTGCAAATGGGGGCCTTCATGCTCCAGTGTTTTAATAGGGACCCCCGTATAAAAAGCATAAGGGTCAAGGACCAGTACTGGGTGGCAACGTACTTAGACCCCCGGTACAAACACAAAATGGCGGAAATGTTACCGCCGTCGCAGAGGGCTGTCAGAATGCAGCACTTCCAGGCCTTGCTTCGAGAAATGCTGCATTCTGCTTTTGCGTGCGCTGGCAGAGGAGCAATTCCCACTCCCAGAGAAGGAGTTGCGGGTACCAATCCAACAGCGCCTGCAAGAAGAGGCCGGTTTGAAGATGTGTTGCTGACTTCGGATATGAGGTCATTCTTTCAGCCGACCCATCGACAGGTGTCATCCGGATCCAGCATCAGGGAACGCCTAGACCGTCAGGTGTCTGACTACATCGGGTTAACGGCCGATGTGGACGCTCTGAGGAGTGATGAACCCCTGGACTACTGGGTGGGCAGGCTTGACCTCTGGCCAGAGCTTGCCCAATTTGCAATCGAACTGTTGGCTTGCCCCTCATCCAGTGTCCTGTCCGAAAGGACGTTCAGCGCAGCAGGGGGGATCGTGACCGATAAGCGTACTCGCCTAGCTCACGACAGTGTTAACTACCTCACATTTCTAAAAATGAATGAGGCATGGATCTCGGAGGAATTCAACACATGTGACCAAGTAGACCATGTATATGTCTATAAACAATTTTTTTAACCACTTAAGGACCGCCGTATTGCCAATGTACGTCAACACAATGGCACAGGCAGGCACAATCACGTAAATGTACGTGCCTGCCTTCCAGCGGGTGGGGGGTCCGATCGGACCCCCTCCCGTTGGATACGACGGTCCGGTTCGCTCCAGAAGCGCTCTGTGATGAGGGGATGGCCGTTGGTTTTCGGCCACCCCCTCTGGATCGCTCCTGGCCAATGAGAAGCTTCCTCCCACTGTGTATTGTTTACACAGGAAGGAGGAAGTGATGTCATTCTCCTCGGGGCGGTCTTTTTGACCGGACTACGAGGAGAAGACTAATAGTAAGTGTGCACCAACACTACACTGACATGTAGGTACACACAGGCACACAAACCCCCCCCGATCCCCCCCCCCCCGATCGCCCCCCGCCCCCCCTCCCCCCCCCAGTCACAGTGTCACTGATTGCATTGATCATTTCTTTACTGATCAATGCATTCAGTGTCAGTTGTGACAGTAAAAACTGTCAGGACAGTTAGTGTTAGGTCCAGGGTAGCCCCCTATCACCCCCCAATAAAGATTTAACCCCCTGATTGCCCCTAGAGTTAACCCTTTCACCCCCTTTTGCCAGTGTCACTAAGCGATCATTTTTCTGATCGCTGCATGTGTCGCTAGGTAGCTAGTTATTTTTTTAGGTTCACCGCCAGGTTTTTATATCGCTAGGTACCCCGATATACTACCCAATAATGGTTTTAACCCCCTGATTGCCGCTAGTTAACCCTTTCACCCCCCTTTGCCAGTGTCACTAAGCGATCGTTTTTCTGATCGCTGCATTAGTGTCGCTACAGTCGCTAGGTAGCTAGTTATTTTTTTAGGTTCACCGCCAGGTTTTTATAGCGCTAGGTACCCCGATATACTACCCAATAATGGTTTTAACCCCCTGATTGCCACTAGTTAACCCTTTCACCCCCTTTTGCCAGTGTCACTAAGCGATAATTTTTCTGATCGCTGCATCAGTGTCGCTAGTGTCGCTAGGTAGCTAGTTATTTTTTTAGGTTCACCGCCAGGTTTTTATAGCGCTAGGTACCCCGATATACTACCCAATAATGGTTTTAACCCCCTGATTGCTGCTAGTTAACCCTTTCACCCCCTTTCACCAGCGATCACAGTATAAGTGTCACTGGTGACGCTGGTTAGCCAGTTAGTTATTTAGGTTCCCCGTCAGGTTTTTATATAGCGCCAGGGACCCCCATATACTACCTAATAAAAATTTTAACCCCCTGATTGCCCCTAGTTAACCCTTTCACCACTGATCACCGTATAAGTGTTACGGGTGACTCTGGTTAGTTTGTTTTTTATAGCATCAGGGCACCCACCATTTATTACCCAATAAAGGTTTAACCCCCGATCACCCGGCGGGTGATATCAATTAGGTTTTAGGGTCAGGGTCTGCGTCGCCCCAGGCAGCGCTAAGTTAGTGCCAGTACCGCTAACACCCACACGCAAAGCATACACCTCCCGTAGTGCTATAGAATCTGAACAGATCATTATCTGATCTGATCAGATCTATACTAGCGTCCCCAGCAGTTTAGGGTTCCAAAAAAATGCATTGTTAGCGGGATCAGCCCAGATACCTGCTAGCACCTGCGTTTTGCCCCTCTGCCCAGCCCACCCAAGTGCAGTATCGATCGATCACTGTCACTTACAAAACACTAAACACATAACTGCAGCGATCGCAGAGTCAGGCCTGATCCCTGCCATCGCTAACAGGTTTTTTGGTAGCATTTTATATTTAAATCCGGAAGGCAGTGCTTGGTTTTCGGGGTCCCGTACGTGGCTAGGCTCCCAAAAAGTCCCCCACATGTGGTATCCCCGTACTCGGGAGAAGCAGCAGAATTTATTTTGGGGTGTAATTTGACTTCTGCCCATAGCATGTGTGAGCAATATATCATTTAGTGACAACTTTGTGCAAAAAAAAAAAAAAGTTTGTAATATTCCCGCAACTTTTGGCAAAATATAAAATATTCCATGGACTGAACATGCCTCTCAGTAAATAGCTTGGGGTGTCTACTTTCCAAAATGGGGTCATTTGGGGGGGTTTTGTGCTATTTTGGCATTTTATGGCCTTCGAAACTGTGATAGGTAGTGAGGAGTTAAATCAAAAATTTGCACCCTTAGAAATCCTGAAGGTGGTGATTGGTTTTCGGGGTGCCGTGCGCGACTAGACTCCCAAAAAGTCCCACACATGTGGTATCCCCGCACTCAGGAGAAGCAGCAGAATGTATTTTGGGGTGTCATTTCACATATGCCCATAGCATGTGTGAGCAATATATCATTTAGTGACAACTTTGTGCAAAAAAAAAAAAGTTTGTAATATTCCCGCAACTTGTGGCAAAATATAAAATATTCCATGGACTCAACATGCCTCTCAGTAAATAGCTTGGGGTGTCTTCTTTCCAAAATGGGGTCATTTTGGGGGGTTTTGTGCTATTTTGGCATTTTATGGCCTTCGAAACTGTGATAGGTAGTGAGGAGTTAAATCAAAAATTTGCACCCTTAGAAATCCTGAAGGTGGGGATTGGTTTTCTGGGTGCCGTGTGCGACTAGACTCCCAAAAAGTCCCACACATGTGGTATCCCCATACTCGGGAGAAGTAGCGGAATATATTTTGGGGTGCAATTCCACATATAACCATGGCATGTGTGAGCAATATATCATTTTTTTTTTTTTGTCATTATTCAATCCCTTAGGACAAAAAAAATTAATATTCAATGGGCTCAACATACCCATCAGCAATTTCCTTGGGGTGTCTACTTTCCAAAATGGGGTCATTTGGGGGGGATTTGTACTGCCCTGCCATTTTAGCACCTCAAGAAATGAGATAGGCAGTCATAAATTAAAAGCTGTGTAAATTCCAGAAAATGTACTCTAGTTTGTAGACGCTATAACTTTTGCGCAAACCAAAAAATATACGCTTATTGACATTTTTTTTACTAAAGACATGTGGCTGAATAAATTTTGCCCTCAATGTATGACTAAAATTTAGTTTATTCGATTTTTCTTATAACAAAAAGAAGAAAATATCTTTTTTTTTCAAAATTTTTGCTCTTTTTCCATTTATATCGCAAAAAAAAAAAATCGCAGAGGCAATCAAATACCATCAAAAGAAAGCTCTATTTGTGGGAAGAAAAGGACGCAAATTTCGTTTGGGTGCAATATTGCATGACCGCGCAATTACCAGTTAAAGCAGCGCAGTGCGAAATTGCAAAAAGACCTCTGGTCCTTAAGGTGTTTATTGGTCCGGAGCTGAAGTGGTTAATCAAGCACACAGACCTTCTTTCTTCATTTGGCTCACTTCCTTGTCCCAAAAAAGCACACCGTACTATATGCCCCTACCCTCCTCTTTGAAGAGGTTGAGCGGTGTCATATTTCTACTGGGGCTGCTTATGAGGGGATCACACCATCCCTGTGCTGTGCTGACTTCCTCCTGGGGGTTCTTATTATGAGGGGATCACACCATCCCTGTGCTGTGCTGATTTTCTCCTGGGCCTGCTTATTATGAGGGGATCACGCCATCCCTGTGCTGTGCTGACTTCCTCCTGGGTGTTCTTATTATGAGGGGATCACACCATCCCTGTGCTGTGCTGATTTTCTCCTGGGCCTGCTTATTATGAGGGGATCACACCATCCCTGTGCTGTGCTGACTTACTCCTGGGGGTTCTTATTATGAGGGGATCACACCATCCCTGTGCTGTGCTGACTTCCTCCTGGGGGTTCTTATTATGAGGGGATCACACCATCCCTGTGCTGTGCTGACTTCCTCCTGGGGGTTCTTATTATGAGGGGATCACACCATCCCTGTGCTGTGCTGATTTTCTCCTGGGCCTGCTTATTATGAGGGGATCACACCATCCCTGTGCTGTGCTGACTTACTCCTGGGCCTGCTTATTATGAGGGGATCACACCATCCCTGTGCTGTGCTGATTTTCTCCTGGGCCTGCTTATTATGAGGGGATCACACCATCCCTGTGCTGTGCTGACTTACTCCTGGGGGTTCTTATTATGAGGGGATCACACCATCCCTGTGCTGTGCTGACTTCCTCCTGGGGGTTCTTATTATGAGGGGATCACACCATCCCTGTGCTGTGCTGATTTTCTCCTGGGCCTGCTTATTATGAGGGGATCACACCATCCCTGTGCTGTGCTGACTTCCTCCTGGGGGTTCTTATTATGAGGGGATCACACCATCCCTGTGCTGTGCTGATGTTCTCCTGGGCCTGCTTATTATGAGGGGATCACACCATCCCTGTGCTGTGCTGACTTCCTCCTGGGGGTTCTTATTATGAGGGGATCACACCATCCCTGTGCTGTGCTGATTTTCTCCTGGGCCTGCTTATTATGAGGGGATCACACCATCCCTGTGCTGTGCTGACTTACTCCTGGGGGGTTCTTATTATGAGGGGATCACACCATCCCTGTGCTGTGCTGACTTCCTCCTGGGGCTGCTTACGGTGCTGCTGTCAGTGCTGTATATCACGGTGCTGGTGTGAGTGCTTAATGTCACGCTTCTGATGTCAGTGCTCTCTATCACAGTGCTGCTGTCAGTGCTGTATATCACGGTGCTGGTGTGAGTGATTTATGTCACGCTGCTGATGTCAGTGCTCTCTATCACGGTGTTTCTGTCAATGCTGTATGTCACGGTGCTGGTGTTAATGCTTTATGTCACGCTGCTGATGTCAGTGCTCTCTATCACGGTGCTGGTGTCAGATGATTATCACGGTGCAGGTGTCATTGCTGTATGTGACGCTGCTGGTGATCATCTCCTGCACCCTATTCTTTGCCTACCCTGGTCCCTGACCTTCCCTCTCCTCCATTGCCTTCATGCGCTCCACAGTCCTGAATTGTCAGAACAATTTCCCATATAAAAAAAGAATGCTTGTAGTTATCGATCCCAAATTCACCTCATACATGTGTTATGTCATTGGCCATGTGGTGGGACTCTGTTTGCCCAGCTAATAATTATTTTGTGGCTGCAAATTTGACCTATAGGTTTGCGAAGTTCGCCTCCCATTGAAGTCAATGGGGCCCGCCGCGAACGTTCCGTTTCGCGAACTATCGGCCGCGTTCGCGAAACGTCCCGTCGGAAGTTCGTCCATCACTAGTCAGGGTTCCTGTGGGAGGAAGATTAAGCTAATTTCTTCCACAGTGGGAAGAGACAACCTCGAACGAGTTTGTCTTAAATATAATAAAAAGGGGTCACGCGCTGGAATTCCACAGCAGCCCTCCCTCAAAGTTTTTGGTGACAAAACTCCCAAGTCACTCGGAAAAGGCCAGGGCCTTACCTTTGCTGATAGGGGAAATGGTGGATCAAGAAGTATTGACACCAGTCCCTATTCAGGAACAAGGAGACTTGGTTTTTACTCGCACATTTTTGTAGTAAAAAAGCCATCGGGGAGGTTCAGACTAATTATGAACCTCCGACCACTGAATCGCTCCATCCGTTACAAGAGATTTCGGATGGAGTCCATTTATTCCATAAAAAATCTCCTCCAGAAAGAGATATTTATGGCTACCCTGGATCTAAGGGATTCTTATTTGCATATCCCAATAAGGGAGGAATGACAAAAATTCCTTCGGATGGCAGTGCAGATAGACACAAAAGTTTACCACTTTCAGTGCAGAGCGCTCCCCTTTGGTCTATCGTCCTCCCCGAGGATCTTTACCAAGGTTCTCGGAGAGGCACTAGTTCCATTGAGGCTTCAGTCAGTCTCGATTATTCCCTATCTAGACGACCTGCTTCTAACAGCACACTCGGAGAGTCGTCTTTCTGAGGATCTGGAGTTGACTCAACTCAGCCTGAGTCGATTAGGGTGGATTGTCAGTCAGGAGAAATCCAAGACAACCCCTACACGGGAGATCCTGTATTTAGGTTACTGGATCAAGTCTGTAGATCAGAAAATTGTACTGCCAGAAGAAAAGATTTTGAATCTGTGGCAGAGAACATCTTTTCTTCAATACAGCCCCAAATGTACGGTGAGGGAAGTAATGTCTGTCTTAGGTCTTATGACAGCAGCCATTCCAGCCGTACAATGGGCCAGGTTCCACCAAAGAGACCTTCAGGGGTTTCTGTTGGAACAATTAAAAGGCAGAGATCTGGAAGAGGTATCGATCCCCTCAAAAATAAAACGCTCCCTCTGGTGGTGGAAGGACAGGGAGAACCTAAACAAAGGGGTTCCTTGGGTCCTTCCTATCACTTCAACACTGACCACAGATGCGAGCAGCTGGGGCTGGGGAGCCCACCTCGGCTCGAGCTGGGTCCAGGACAAGTGGACCCCGGAAGAGAAATGTTTCTCCTCCAATTGGAAGGAGCTAACAGCAATCCTGAGAGCTATTTTAGCTTTTCAGTCCACAATACAGGGTCACCATCTACAAGTCCGTTCAGACAACATGATGGCTGTAGCATATATAAACAAGGAGCTACCAGAAATCCTTGTTTGATGTTGGTAGCCAGACGCATTTTCCAGTGGGCAGAAGCCAATCTGGAATCCATTTCTGCTGTACACCTGAAAGGGGAGCTGAACAGCACAGCGGACTTCTTGAGTGGAAAAAGAGTTTTGAACCAAGAGTGGTCCTTGCACCCAGAGGTATTCAATCTTATAACAACTCACTGGGGAAAACCAGTAGTGGACCCTTTTGCAAGCAAAGAGAATGCAAAGGTTCCCAGTTTTTGCTCGCTGAGCCCAGGAGATCAGCCCCTGGTTGTAAATGCCTTGCAGACTCCGTGGACTTTCAGTCTGGCGTATGCATTTCCCCCTCTTCATCTCATTCTGAGGATCCTAGCAAGATTCCTCACAGAGGAAACCTGTTTGATCCTAGTAGCACCGTTCTGGCCCAGGAGACCGTGGTTCACAATGTTACTACAATTGACAGACTGTCCTCCTCTAAGCCCTTGTACACACGGTCGGAGAATCCGTCGGAGTGTGTCCTATCGGACCGTGTTGTCGGATAATCCGACTGTGTGTGGTATGCATCGGACTGATTTCGTCTGAATATCCGTCGGACCCAATTTTCCAACTTGTTGGAAATATTTCCCGACCAACTGGTTCGACATACTCCGATCATGTGTAGAGAATTTTGATCGGACCAAGTGCCACGCATGCTCAGATCAAATTCCTACATCAAAGCTATTGGATACTAGCCTGAACGTAGTCCCATCGTAACGAAATTACGTCATCACGTTCTGAATGATCGGATTTTTCAACAACTTAGTCCGACCGTGTGTATGCAACAGTTTCGGACAAGATCCGACGGACAAAATCCGACGGATTTGGTTGTCGAAATCTCCGACCGTGTGTACAGGGGCTAAGGCTTTCCTGCAGACAGGACTTCCTGTCGCAGGGACCTCTTTATCATCCGCAAGTGGCCACACTGAAGCTTTCAGCATGGTTACTGAGGAGGAAATCTTAAGGAGTAAGGGCCTGACAGACTAGGTAATTGCGACCTTACTACAGAGTCGCAAACCAGTCACAAGGGCTATTTACAAAAAAGTCTGGAGAAAATTTAATAGCTGGCTGAATAGCCGTAAGGAGATAAACATGAATACGGCTAATATTCTACAGTTTTTACAGGAAGGGATAAACAAAAGGGGTTAACTCTAAGTACTATTAAGGTACAGATAGCTGCCTTAAGTGTGTACCTAGATGAACGCTTACAGGAAAATCATTTTGTCGCTAGGTTCTGTAAGGCAGTTGCTAGACGTAAGCCGGTCAGAGTCAACAGAGTCCCATCCTGGGATTTAGCAGTTGTGGGTCACCCTTTGAGCCTATCTCAGAGGCCTCCCTAAGGCTTATTACATTTAAGACAGTACTCCTGGTGGCAATCACTTCAGCCCGTAGTGTCAGTGAAATCCAAGCCCTTTCCATCAGGGAACCGTTTTTACAGATCCTAGAAGACAGATTCATTCTAAAGACAGACCCTGGGTTCTTACTAAAGGGTAGCATCCAGCTTCCATAGGTCACAAGATATTGTCCTCCCCTCATTTTGTCAAAATGCAGCAAATGAGAAAGAACGTTTTCATTTATTGGATGTGAGGAGGTGTATTCTAGAGTACCTAAAAGTAACAAATCCATTCAGAATCTGACTCCCTTTTTGTCCTTTTTTTACTGGCAGCGTAGGGGGCAAAAAGCTTCAAAAGTAACCATAGCTAGATGGACTAGACTAGCTATAGCAGAGGGGTATAAGGCCTTGAATAGAGATCCTCCTGAGGGTGTGAAAGCTCACTCCACAAGAGCGTTGTCTGCATCCTGGGCAGAAAGAGCTGGTGCCACCCCGGAGCAGGTATGTAAAGCAGCCACATGGTCAAGCTTTTCCACCTTTACAAGGCATTACCGACTGGACCTAATGTCTAGTCAGGATCAGGCCTTTGGGAGGAAAGTCCTCCAGGCCGTGGTCTCCCCCTAATCTGGTAAGTACTTGGGGATCCTCTCAAGGGCTGTCCTGGAAGAACACTTGGGAAAACTGGAGTTAGTACTTACTGGTAACTCCTTTTCCGGTGGTCTTCCAGGACAGCACAATCCCACCCTTTATTTGATTATAGTGATGTACTAATGTTATTACCTGTTATGGTTTATATGTTTTGCAGTTCCATCCTTCGGTTCTTGGTGAATGACTGACCAGGGACCTGAGGGGCTGCCTTTTGAACTGTGGCAATGTGTTTCCTGTGTCGATGGGAGGGACTCCATCTCTCAAGGGCTGTCCTGGAAGACCACCGGAAAAGGAGTTACCGGTAAGTGCTAACTCCAGTTTTCACATACATTTTAAATCTAAAGCACCTAGCCTTAAATGATGCCTCTATGCCTGTTTTTTTTTTTTACCTGAACAAAAAGCTTTTTGCTGTCTTGCCAGTAATCCGAAGCACACAGGGAACGTCTAAATCGGTTAGAACTACTTTTAATGGCCCTGTGTAATTCCAGCACATTTCCCCCCCCCCCCGGCCCCCCGGCCCCCACTCTACAAGGTCAGTCGGTTTCCTGACAACACGGATTACAATGATGCCATCGACTCGGCTTAAAAAAAAAATCTTGCACACAGTCTGTTTAACATGCGGCGCACCATCCTCAAACATTCATTTTTAATCAGGTACATAGCACTTCAGGCTCTCAAAGCGTGAAAAAGCCCCACTCCTCGCTGCAGAGGTGTTCATAATGTTTAAATTCCAGTACAGAAGAAATCTGTTTTGCTGAGTTCATAAAAAAAAAAAAATTACAAGGAAAAATGCCTGCTGGAGGTGGACGTATTACCCAGAATCCTTTGCGAAAGGCAGCACCCAGGTTAATGCATTTTTAACACTGTTTTGCATTAGTATAGATGAGGAGCAGAGAGGCACCCGTAGTAAAGGGGTTTACCGCTTTCTGGATTATGTAAATGGCAGTTTAGAGAAACGCTCTTAACAGTAACCATTAACCAGTTTGCTCTGGGCAAAGAGCGAGATCAAAGGCAACCTGCCTGGTAATTTATGCCAAAAATAGACCCGTGTGTTACTCTGTCTCCCACCATACTGTGGAAGATGGTTCGCTCATTAGTGTATCAGTTCATAGGTGGCGTTTGTTTTCTAACCTTTCAATGAATACAGAAATCAATTTCTTAACCACTTGCCTACCGGGCACTTTCACCCCCCCCCCCTTCCTGCCCAGGCCAATTTTCAAGCTTTTTGCGGTCATGCAACACCTTACTCAAATTACATTTTTTTTTCACACAAATAGAGCTTTCGTTTGGTGGTATTTAATCACCACTGGGGGTTTTTTATTTTTTTGCTAAAATTAAAAAAGACTGAAATTTTAGAAAGAAAAAAAAAAGATTTTTCATAGTTTGTTATAACATTTTGCAAACAGGTAATTTTTCTCCTTCACTGATGTGAGCTAATGAGGCACTAATGAAGCACCATTGATGGGCATTGATAGGTGGCAGTGACGGGCACAAATGAGGCGGCTCTGATGAGGAGGCACTAATGAAGCAGCATTGATGGGCACTGATACGTGGCTCTAATGAGGCAGAACTGATGGGCAAGCACTAATGAAGCAGCATTGATGGCCACTGACGGGCAAGCACTAATGAAGCATCATTGATGGGCACTGATAGGTGGCACTAATGAGGCAGCACCAATGGGCACAAATGAGGCAGCTCTGATGAAGAGGCATTAATGAAGCAGCATTGATGGGCACTGATAGGCTGCACTAATGAGGAGGCACTGATGAAGCACCATTGAGGGGCACTGATAGGCGCCACTAATGAGACAGCACTGATGGGAACAAATGAGGCGGCTCTGATGAGGAGGCACTAATGAGGCAGCTTTGATAGGCAGCATTAATGAGGCAGTTTTGATAGCCGGCACTAATGAGCAGGGGAGGGCTGGCAGCCCTAGGCTTGGGGGGCAAGTCCAGTCAAGTGGCCCATTGACACCTTGCCAACCAGCCGCTGTCGTTTATACAGCGGCAGATTGGCTCCCCTGCTACGTGGCAATGCTGGAGCTGATGCATGTGGCTGCGATATCCGCCGGCAACTCGTGATTGCTCCTGAGAGAGCCAGTCAATGTAAACAGACAGATCCCCGTTCTGACAGGGGAGTTAGAGAGAGATCTGCTGTTCCTAGTGATCAGGAACAGCGATCTCTCTCTACTCCCAATCAGTACACCCCCCACAGTTAGAAACACCTCCCAGGGAACACAATTGACCCCTTGATCGCCCCCTAGTGTTAACCCTTTCCCGTCTAGTTATATTTATACAGTAGTCAGTGGCTATTTTTAGCACTGATCACTGTATAAATGTCAATGGTCCCAAAAAAAAGTGTCAAAAGTGTCCGATCTGCCCACTAAATACCGCTGATCACAGCCATTACTAGAAAAAAAAATGCCATAAATATATCCCCTATTTTGTAGATGCTATAAGTTTTTTCGAAAATAAATCAATATATGCGTATTGCAATTTATTTTTTTACCAAAAACGTGTAGAATACATATTGGCCTAAACAGGAGTCTCAAAACTTTTCACACAAAGGGCCAGTTTACTGTCCTTCAGGATTAGGGGGGGCCGGACGGCGGTCAGTGTGAGTAGAAAACTGATGAAGAAATTTATTTTTTGGGGATATTTATTATAGCAAAAAGTAATAAAAAAAACATTTATTTTTCAAAATTGTCGCTCTTTTTTTGTTTATAGCACAAAAAATAAAGACCGCAGAGGTGATCAAATACCAACAAAAGAAAGCTCTATTTGTGGGGGAAAAAGGCATACATTTTATTTGGGTACAGTGTCACACCACCGCACAATTGTTAGTTAAAGCGATGCAGTGCTGTATTGCAAAAAATGGCCTGGTCGGGAAGTTACTAAATCCTTCAGGGGCTGAAGTGGTTAAACCACAGAATCAGCTCACCATCACCAGTGCCCATCTATTCAGTTTCACCAGTGCAGCCTGATCAGTGCTATCTCACCAGTGCAGACAGTGCCCATCAGTGAAGCCTGATCAGTGCCGTCTCACCAGTGCAGACAGTGCCCAGGCATCAGTGCAGCCTGATCAGTGCCAATCAATGCAGCCTCACCAGTTAAGACAGTGCCCATCAGTGCAGCCTAATCAGTGCCCATCAGTGCTACCTCACCAGTGCAGACAGTGACCAGGCATCAGTGCAGCCTGATCAGTGCTATCTCACCAGTGCAGACAGTGCCCATCAGTGAAGCCTGATCAGTGCCGTCTCACCAGTGCAGACAGTGCCCAGGCATCAGTGCAGCCTAATCAGTGCCAATCAATGCAGCCTCACCAGTGAAGACAGTGCCCATCAGTGCTACCTCACCAGTGCAGACAGTGACCAGGCATCAGTGCAGCCTGATCAGTGCTAACTCACCAGTGCAGACAGTGCCCAGGCATTAGTGCAGCTTGATCAGTGTCCATCAATGCAGCCTAACCAGTGCAGTGCCCATCATCAGTGCAGCTTGATTAGTACCCATCAGTGCAGCCTGGACTGTGCCTGTCAGTACAGCCTGATCAGTGCTATCTCACCAGTGCTTACAGTGCCCAGGCATCAGTGCAACCTGATCAGTGCCCATCAATGCAGCCTCACCAGTGCAGACAGTGACCAGGCATCAGTGCATCCTGATCAGTGCAGCCTCACCGCTGCAGACTGTACATATTAGTGCAGCCTGATCATTGCCGCCTCATCAGTGCAGACAGTGCCCAGGCACCAGTGCAGGCTGATCAGTGCTGATCAATGCAGCCTCACCAGTGAAGTGCCCATCATCAGTGCAGCTTGATCAATGCAGCCTCACCAGTGCAGACAGCGCCCAGGCATCAGTGCGGCAGAATCAGTGCCCATCAAAGCAGGATCACCAGTGCAGTGCCCATCATCAGTGCAGTTTAAATGCCCATCATCAGTGCAGTTTGATAAGTGCCCATCATCAGTGCAATTTAAATGCCCATCATCAGTGCAGTTTGATAAGTGCCCATCATCAGTGCAGTTTAAATGCCCATCAACAGTGCAGTTTAAATGCCCATCATCAGTGCAGTTTGATAAGTGCCCATCATCAGTGCAATTTAAATGCCCATCATCAGTGCAGTCTGATAAGTGCCCATCAATTCAGCCTCAACAGTGCAGTGCCCATCATCAGTGCCCATGGAATGTGGGGGGGGGGGTCAGCTGGGGGTGTGTCTGGGTCTATCTCACAGCCAGGTCCTTGCCTTGCACAGTCTCTTCGAGGTGGGGTGAAGAATATGTCACCTGTTCTCTGCTACTCCTCAATCCAGAGCTCGGCCCCAGTCCATAACCGATCAGGTCACGTGTGACGTGACGCACCTTCTCCCCTGGCATGTCATATGCCCTGACGACTGCCTCTGAGACTCCTGGGAGGTGGGAGTTGTAGTTTACTGCATTGCCGAGTTCCTCCCACCACTAGGAACTCGAGCGCGGCCAGACTACAACTCCCAGAGTGCAGTGCAGAAGATGCCATACAGCCAATCGGTGGCCGCTGTTCTGTCATAAGGTTCATTAATTTAACTTGGAATTTATGACAGAACACCGCCGCGGCCGTTTTTAATGTCAAGGTAGGCGGCCTGGGGGGAAATTTCCACCCTGCCCCCCGGTCCAGCCCGCCCCTGCTAATGAGGTGGAACTGATAGGTGGCACTGATGAGGCACTAATGAAGCAGCACTGATTGGCAGCACTGGTGGGCACTTTTGGGACGGCACTGATAATCAGTGCCATAATTATCAGTGCCAATGTCCCTTTAACACAAGCTGGTTGCCGATTCTCTTCTTCTCTCCGAAAGAAAGGCCGGTAACCGGCTTGTGTTTGCATCCTATAATCGGCTGCCAATGGCTGACAGCTGATCACATGGTAAAGGGCCACTGCGATTGGCCCTTTACCCCAATCTGTGATCAGCTGAGTCCGTAGGAGTGGCGATCACAGAGCACGTAGGCAGCACAATCTCGGGAGGACATCCATGTATGCCCTCCACACAAATTAAGCCCCCGCTGTAGCCATCTTTCAGCTTTAGCGTGGGCAGGAAGTGGTTAAAGTGGAACCAGGGACAAAATTTGCTTTTTTTTTTATTTATTTTTTTATAAAATGCTTTTAGTTTGTTAGCAGCAATATTTGTCGTCCCAGCATAACCATTTCTCTTACTGGTTGATCCTGCCAGTAGATACCTTATTTTTCCTCTTTCTGTAACAGACCAAGCTGTCTGACAAAAATGACAGTTTTAGGAGTTGGGACAAACCATATGCTGGGAGGGTGCTTACAACTGTCAGTTTTGCTGAGCATTATGGGAAATGTAGTTCCAAAACACCTGGGGTGCCATGGTTCACCATCACTGCCCTAGAGAATAAAATAGTGGTGGCTCCAATTTTTTACGTTACACAATATGAGCTGAAAGGAATTTCTGTGAAATTTAGGGAACACAAATTCAATAAATCACCCAATTATTTTGAAAAATAAAAAGGTTAAGAGGAGAAAAAGTATTTTGCTTATCATCTAGTAAGGATAAAACACCACATCCCTTGAAAAAAAGTAAGAAAAATTTAAATTTGTATTTGGGATTTGTAAGGTGCTAAATTAGAACAAAATCATTAATAAAAAGCAGAACTTTATTAAAGCATTAAAACAAACTTACAAAAAGGTAGATGTTGAAATTACAGTACTAATACATGTGCTGACTGATTTCATCTCTACATGTTTCGCCTTGGTAATTGGCTTCTTCAGGAAACTGATATCAGGCACAATGTTGTAATTTAGCACCTTTAAAATCCCAAATACAACTTTAAATTTCTAACTATATAAGGTTACGAGTTTGCACTGAGTAAATAGATACCAAATGTCAAACCTTAAAAACTCACCCTCCAATGCAGTACAGATCTCAATTTATTAGATGTGAAAGGGGGACCCGGACGTGACATTATACATGTAGCTTCTAGGTCACCAAGTAGGAGGAGGAGAGTGGCTTGGCTCCCTCCCCTCTACCCAACGGCATGCTGGTCCACGCAGTGTTGTTGCGGTGGACAACTGCAACAAAGAACAAAAAATCTGGCTACCCGGTATGACGTGGACCCAGGAATGGAGACTTTATATCACCAAAAAGCTCTGCAAAGCCTCCAGGACTTTTTATCCCCTTGCTGCCGCTTGCCCTTTAAGAGGTTCTGAACAACCGGAGGCAGAGTTCCTGATCATGTGACCACTGAAATTGGTTGTTATAGTGGTCACTTGATTGGGAGCCCTTCCCCATGGCTCCTGATCATAAACGATGACCAGGAGCTGTCAGTGTGTTCGGAGCATGTTCCGAGACAATGGAGGCACTATTGGTACATATGTGTGGCACATGGGCATTGAAGCTCACCTGCCCCGCAACCGCATATATGTGTTAGGTGGTCAGCAGGAGGTAAAAATTCTGATAAATATCTTTTTCCACATCCTTCACAAACTCTGGAGCCTCTCACCATGTGTAGGACAAGAAACCTAAGTGTCATGTAGACACTTTCCACAATGTCTTTAATATTATTATATAATACAGCAGGTAAAATAAGTATTGAACACGTCACCATTTTTCTAGGTAAATCGAATTCTAAAGCTGCCATCGACATGAAATTTTCACCATCTGTCAGTAGCAACCCATACAATCCATACATACAAAGACACCAAAACAAGTAAGTTCAGAAATTAAGTTCTGTGTAATAAAATGGAATGACACCAGGGAAAAATTATTGAACAGATGAAGAAAGGGAGGTGCAAAAAGGCATGGAAAGACACGGCAACAGCTGAAATCTATCAGTAATTAGAAAGCAATCCTGCCCCTTGTCAGTGCAAATTAATATCAGTTCAGTTCAGTCTCAACTGATGGTATCACACAAGAAACATCTCATGACCTTCGCAACCTTATTGCTGCAAAACATACTAATGGCATTGGTAACAGAAGGATTTCTAAACTTCTGACTGTTCCAGTGAGCACTGTTGGGGCCCATAATCCAGAAATGGAAAGAACTCAATTTCACCATAAACTGGTCACGACCAGGTACTCCTTGCAAGATTTCTGACAGAGGAGGGAAAAGAATTATCAGAAGAGTTGTCCAAGAGCCAAAGACCACTTGTGGAGATCTTCAGAAAGACCTGGAATTAGCAGGTACAATTGTTTCAATAAGTAATGCATTTAACTGCTATGGCCTGTATGGTTGCTTGCCACACAAGACTCCATTGATGAACAAAAAGAATGTTGAAGCTCATTTAAAGTTTGCTGCACAACATTTTAGACAAGCCTGTGAAATATTGGGAGAGTATAGTCTGGTCAGATGAGACCAAAATGGAACTCTTTGGATGCCATAATACACACCATGTTTGGAGGTCAAATGGCATATCACCCCAAAAACACCCCCATTACCCACAGTGAGGTTTAGCGGTGGGAACATCATGGTGTGGAACTGTTTTTCACCATACAGTACTGGCAAACTTCATATCAATGAAGGAAGGATGAATGGAAAAATGTACCAAGACATTCTTGATAAAAATTTCAGCCATCTACCAGGATGATGAAGATAAAACGAGGGTGGACATTTCAGCAAGACAACGATCCCCAACAAAAGCCAAGGAAACTCTCAATTGGTTTCAAAGAAAAAAAAAAAATAAAGCTCCTAGAATGACCCAGCCAATCACCTGACTTTAATCCAATAGAAAATCTATGGAAAGAACTAAAGATCAGAGTTCAGAGAAGAGGCCCACAGAGTCTTCAAGATTTGAAGACCGTTTGTGTGGAAGATGGGCCAAAATCACACCTGAGCAACGCATGCGACTCGTTTCTCCATACAGGAGGCGTCTTGAAGCGATTATTACCAACAAAGGATTTTTTACCAAGTATTAAATACATTTCATTTAGCATGTTCAATACTTTTTTTCCTTGAGTCATTTCATTTTATTACACAGAACTTTATTTCTGAACTTATTTGTTTTGGTGTCTTTGTATGTATGGGGTTGTTACCAACATGCGGTTAGACTTTCATGTCAATAACACCTTTAGAAATATATTTACCTAGAAAAACGGTGACACGTTCAATACTTATTTTACCTGCTATATACCGTTGATCCCCCGCTGTTTGTAAACCCTTTCTGCCGTTCTCTGTGGCTTCCAGGTATTTTCGGCTGCACCGGGCGTTCTCAGCTATCTTCCGCTATTTTCGGCCGTTCTCCGCTATTTTTGGCCGTTCTTGGTGGCTTTCGGAAAGCCGAAAGCCGACGAGTACGGCCGAGTGTGGCCGAAAATAGCCGGGAACGGGCAAAAATAGCCGAAAGCCGCCGAGAACTACTGAGCGCCGCTGAGATACACAGGACATCCGTTCTGTATCTCGGCGGCACCATTTTTAAATGACAAAGACACTGACAAGGCTGCAATGCAAGGCTGCAAATGACACTGGCAAGGCTGTATTGATGGGCATTTAGATGTAAGTTTTTTTCCTTAAACTTCCCTTTTTGTTCTTTTAAATTCCCTCCTAAACTTGGGGTGTGTGTAATACGCCAATAAATAAAAAAAAATTTCATGGGAGTTCTACATAAAGTCTTCTCATCCACCACCAACCCCCTTCACAATGCAGCTCTGCAGCAATAAATCACTTATAATACAATTAGCCATCAATATATCACTGTTTACATTGCCTGCTACTGAGCTCACCAAGGGATTGCTCTATGTCTGGATCAGTAGCTCTGGAAATAAGGGCTCAATTGGTTAAAAAAAAAAAGCCCTGCTTTATGAAGGCTAGCTACTGTTTCCATAAAGAATGAATGATAGCGCATGTAAAATGCATGTTAAACTGAGAAATTCTCTCATATTCCCACCCATATTAAAATGCACAAAGGTGCATCAAAAATGTACTGCACGGAGCTGAAAAATGCATGAAAAAAATCAGTGTGTACAGGCTGCCCGGTGCCAACTTTAATATATAGATCAATGTTTTATGTGTGCTCAGATGATCACTACAAACTTTGGTGTTGTAGGAAGGTACTTTTCCTTTGACGTCCTCCCACCAGCCCCATTAAGGCCTACAGAGGATGTCAGTCCCTGCTGCCGTGTCCTATGTGGTGCACAAAACTTCCACGGAGCCAGTATCATGTAAGGTCTAATGCACTCAGACATTTATCAGCTCCTGTATACTGAAGAGTAAATTCCATAATGCCTTCCCGCAGGGCTTTTTTTTGGGGGGGGGGGGGGGGCGGCGCAGTTCCAGCACTGAATGTATGTAATGGCAAGAGCTGCTGGGGTGTGCTGGAGAGTCTATTGATGCTGGTTGCTGGGGGATCTATTGTTCCTGGAGGTGATCTATTGTTGATGGGGGGGGGGGGGTCTTGTGTTGCTGGTGGGGTCAATTGTTGATGGGAAGGGTCTATTGCTTCAGGGGATCTATTTTGATGAGTTTCTTGTTCTTATTAACAAATTCCATACAAATTACTTATTACCACAAAATTATATTTGGTTCTGTAGTATCTAAAAGGGGCAGTACTGGGAGGTGAACCAGGGGATGTTTCTCAGGGGTGGGGTGGGGCAGGGCGGAGACAGGAAGTAACTCAGAAGGGGCAAGGGGTGCGCTGGAGTCTATTGATCCTCTCTGCTGGAGGATATATTGTTCCTAGGGGTGATCTATTTTTGCATGGTAGAGGTCTATTATTGTTGCTGGGGGGGGCCTTGTGTTGCTGGCGGGGTCAGTTGTTGCTGGGAAGGATCTATTGTTGCAGGGGATCAATTTTGCTGCTTTTCTTGCTGCTATTAACAAATTCCATACTAATTACTTATTACCACAAAATGATATTTGGTTCTGTAGTCTCTAAAAGGGGCAGTACTGATAGGTGGAACCAAGGGATGTTTCTCAGGGGTGGGGCGGGGCGGAGACAGGAAGTACTGTATTTCTTGGCATAATAACACACACTTTTTCACCCTGAAAATTGGGTGCAAATAGCATGCGTGTGTTATACACTGCTACAGGGGCGGACTGACAACTCATGGGGCCCCGGGAAATAGGAGATTATGGGGCCCCCATGGCAATCAGAGAATATGGGGCCACACAGTAGACACACACACACACACACACACACAGTATACACAGACACGTTTCTATTGGCTGAGAAGGTACTGGAGAGGTGGGGCAGCTATAATCTCAGGATTTTTAGACCAAAAGGATGATGGTAAGGGGACATTTCAGAGTCAGGTGTTAAAAAAAAAAAAAAGAAAACACAAATTTTTACATACTTTCCCTGGTTTTACTGAGGCTGGCAACCCTGATGGGGCCCCCTAGTGGCATGGGCCCTCGGGCAGTGCCCAAATGGCCCAATGGTCAATCCGCCCCTGCACTGCTACTTCAATTTTAGCTGCCTCGGAGGGGACAGGGGAGGGGGGCGGGCGAGCATCATCAGATTGCATACAGTGAGAATCTCCTGTTTACTTGGTGGCCTCTGTAATAGGAAGTTCCGTCTCCTGGGCTGCCATTGGACCACTGTTTTGTCTATCATAGGAGATTCTTACTGTATGTAATTTGTCTGCGCTCATCCCACCCCCCTCCGTGTCCCCTCTAGGCTGCAGATGGGCATTTATCAGTAGTGATGGATGAACTTCCAACGGGACGTAACGCGAACGCGGCCAAATAGTTTGCAAACCGCAAAGCTCGCGGTGGACCCCATTGACTTTAATGGCAGGCGAACCTTAAAAACCTCCAGGCCATATTTTCAGCCACAAAATACTTACTAGCTGTGCACATAGTCCCACAACATGGACACTGACATAACAAAAGTATTAAGTGAATCTGGGATCGACAACGACAAGCATTCTTTTTTTTTATCTGTGAAATTTTGACAATTCAGGAACGCATGAAGGCAGTGGAGGAGAGGCAAGGTCAGCGCAGGCTATGACGGGGGTGCAGGAGATGATCAGTGCCACAGTTAGGGCAGCGCAGTCCTGTGCCAGTGTCCCAGTGTGCCAACCTGTGCTTGAGCCCCTCCCTCTGCCCGGCCCTTACCCCCACCTATGCAGGGCTCCACTGCGGTGGTCCAGAGGTGACAGTCCAGTGCTGATCCTCAGCCATGGTGCTGGTACTGCCTGCTGATTGGATTCTCCGCTGCTATCTCCCTCACTGTCTGAAACCAGCACCGAGATAGAGAGCACTGACACCAGCACCGAGATAGAGAGCACTGACACCAGCACAGAGATAGAGAGCACTGACACCAGCACTGATACCAGCAACTCGCTGCGGGACCCAAAAATATGACATCGCTCAACCTCTTCAAACAGGAGGGTACGGGCATATAGTACAGTGTGCTTTTTTTGTACAAGGAAGTGAGCCAAAGGTAGAAAAAAGGTCTGTGTGCTCGATTAAATAAATCGTTTATAGAGTTATGCATATACATGGTCTACTGGTCACATGTGTTGAATTCCTCTGAGAGCCATGCCTCATTCATTTTTATAAATGTGAGGTAGTCAACACTGTCGTGAGCTAGGCGAGTGCACTTATCGGTCACAATCCTCCCTGCTGCGCTGAATGTCCTTTCGGACAGAACACTGGACGAGCGGCAAGCCAACAGTTCCATTGGAAATTGGGTATGCTCTGGCCAGAGGTCAAGCCTGCCCACCCAGTAGTCCAGGGGTTCATCACTCCTCAGAGCGTCTAGTCGGTCACCTGCCGGTCTAGGCGTTCCCTGATGCTGGATCCGGATGAGACCTGTCGATGGGTCGGCTGAAAGAATGACCTTGTATCATAAGTCACCAACACATCTTCAAACCACCCTCTTCTTGCAGGCGCTGTTGGATTGGTACCCGCAACTCTTTCTCTGGGAGTGGGAATTCCTCCTCTGCCAGCGCACGCAAAAGCAGAATGCAGCAGTTGTCGAAGCAAGGTCTGTAAGTGCTCCATTCTGACAGCCCTCTGTGATAGTGGTAACATTTCCGCCATTTTGTGTTTGTACCGGGGGTCTAAGTACGTTGCCACCCAGTACTGGTCCTTGACCCTTATGCTTTTTATACGGGGGTCCTTATTAAAACACTGGAGCATGAACAACATTTGCACTAAACTGGAAGCGATGTGGTGGCCTGGCTCCTGCTCATCATCCAGGATAATGCCGTCCTCCTCGTTCTCCTCTACCCATCCACGCACAACAACAGGGATCCCAGAAAGTTTTAAAGCATGCTCTTTTTGCTCCTCCTCATCCGCCCCGGGAACCATTCTCCTCTGACTCCTCTTCAGACAACTGTTGTTGACTTGTCTCAGATAGAGTAGCCTCCCCTGGGAATTCATCCAGCATTGCGACTTCCTCATCTTCCTGCTCCTGCTCTTCCATGGCTTGATCAATGACACAACGTAATGCACGCTCCATAAAGAAGGCATAAGGTACCATGTCACTGATGGCGCCATGGCTGCAACTGACCAGTTTGGCCACAGAATTCTGCATGCGTCGTGCATGAGCAGCTACTGGCATGGTGAAAAAAACCAAGCTCCCCAGAATCTGTTATGCCGCAGAGTTCGTACCGGTAGTCGTTAACTGCACGTTTCTGCTGGAGCAGCCTATCAAGCATATAGAAGGTTGAGTTCCATCACGTCGGGCAATCGCAAATAAGACGTCTGACCAGCAGATTGTGTCGCTGCTGAATGTCAGCAAGGCGAGCCATGGCCGTGTAAGATCTTCTGAAATGGGCCGAGATTTTCCTTGCCTGTCGCAAGATGTCCTGGACCCCAGGGTATTTGACAACGAATCGCTGCATGACCAAGTTTAAGACGCGTGCCATGCATGGCACGTGCCTAATTTTGCCCTGTTTCAATGCGCTAAGCAGATTGGCACCGTTGTCACACACTACTTTACCAACTGTCAAATTGAGCGGTGTTAGCCAATGATCTGCCTGTGAACGCAAAGCTGAAAGGAGTGCAGGGCCAGCGTGGCTCGTTGCTTCCAGGCACAACATACGCATCTCAGCATGGCAACATCTCACCTGGCATGTCGAATAGGTTCTGGGGAGCTTGGGCGGCGCAGTGGAAGAGACGCTAGCAGTGGAAAAGGAGGAGTCAGCCGAGGAGGAGAAGGAGGAGGATGGAGTAGGAGGAGGAGAAGAGCCAGGCCTGCATGCAATCCGTGGCGGTAAAACCAAATCTACACGGGTGCCACGGGTTACATGCTTGACGGCCGTCAGAAGGTTCACCCAGTGGGCAGTAAAAGTGATATACCTTCCCTGCCTGTGTTTGCTAGACCACGTGTCTGTGGTCAGATGTATCTTGGCACCGACACTGTGTGCCAGAGATACATTCACTTGCCGCTGAACATGGCCATATAGCTCTGGGATGCCCTTCTGTGAGAAATACTTCCTTCCTGGGACCTTCCATTGTGGTTTTCCAATGGCCACAAATTTTCGAAAGGCCTGAGAGTCCACCAGTTTATATGGCAGTAGTTGGCGGGCTATCAGTTTTGACAAGCCAGCCATCAACCACTGGGCAAGAGGGTTATCTGGCATCATCATTTTTTTAAGCTCGAACATTTGGCCCACGGAAGCCTGCCTTTTTCCAGAAAAACGTGAGGATGGCATGATGGAAGGTGGAGTGGAGGACAATTGTGAGGAGAGAGGAGAAGAAGTAGAAGAAAAGGCTGGACGGTGAGAGCCTGGAGTGTGGCTTTGTGTGTACCGTTGCTCCCACTGGGCTCGGTGATGGCAGCTCATGTGCCTTCTTAAGGCGATCGTCCCTAGGTGAGTGTTGGGCTTACCGCGACTTATGCGTTGACTGCAAAGGCTGCACATGGCAACACTATTGTCAGCAGCAGACACGTTAAAAAAAAGCCCACACTGCGGAGCCATGTGTAGGCGTCCTGGGAGCGCCAGATGTGACCATACATGGTTTATGCCTCGCTCTTGATATATTAGCAGTCTGCTTTGTCCCTCCTGTGCAACCTCAGTTCTGCCTACTTCTCCTCCCTATCTGCTGGTCCATATCTCCCTATGAACGCCCC
Organism: Lithobates pipiens; assembly: GCF_037356315.1. Taxonomy (NCBI): domain Eukaryota; kingdom Metazoa; phylum Chordata; class Amphibia; order Anura; family Ranidae; genus Lithobates; species Lithobates pipiens. Next base: position 88,676,349 of record NW_027507685.1, read on the forward strand.
TCCTCTTCCTTTCTTGTGGGCACCCACGTGCCATCACTAGACACGTCATCATCTACGTCACCTTCCCCATGCTATAATTGGAGATCTCAGTGTAGGCAGCAACCTCCTCCTTGGGCTGATCTGGGTACCGTTGTCAGACTGCTGAGTGGCGGTTGTTGCTACCACCTCTTCCTGATCCAATGCCACGAGTGGCTGCGCATCGGCAATGTCTTGTGATGGATCGGAAAATAATTCCTGTGACTCAAGCGGAAGGTATATGGTGGTGGTGGTATTAGTGTCTTTGGGGGTGCACACAGCAGAGAGTGATGAGGAGGGTGCAGAAGAGTAAGGCTGAGTGAGCCACTCAACCAAGTCTGGTGCGTCCTTTGACGTAATCGCACGCGCCTTCTGCAATTTGCCAATTTGGCTTAAGTCTGTTGCTCCTGCCCTACCTCTACCACCCTTGCGAAAGGGCCTGCCTCTTCCTCTGCCTGTCATTTTTTAAATGACCCTGTGACAAAAATCTCTAGAGAAGTGCAGTATGTATGTGGAAAGAAAGTATATTATACGTGTACAAGCCTATATACTGTACACCTATAAAAGGACCTTTGTGGACCTAGTAGCTAGTGATTTGCAGACTGTCCCTGCTCAGAACACCAAACTGTCCCTCAGTCCCTACACTGATAAAAGACAGCTGCAGAATCGGGCAGCACTCAGCAACACAGCAGTCAGCAGTGCACCATAATATACTTTGTATATTTGAAAGAAAGTATATTATACGTGTACAACCCTATATACTGTACACCAGGGGTCAAGTCCTGGGGAAAAAAATTCCCACCCAAGATCCACTCCCCCACAAAAAAAAAAAAAAAAATAATGATATGCTCATATGCACAAACACTTCAAAAGTGGTATTTTTCATCCAATTTTCGTATTGTGTGTATGAAGCTTAACTGTTAGTAAATAAAAAAAAAACTATCCTCAATAAAAATAAATACGGTAATTCTCTGAATAATAAGCATTCATTCAATTGTGCTTCCACGCAAGTGTGAACATCATGTTCTGATCTTTAGAGCCGGTTCACACAGCGGGCGATGCAAGGCGACACGACTCGCCTCGCCTCGCTCTCGCAAGTCGCCCCCGTTCTGTACAATGGAACCGTTCTGAGAGGAGCGACTCGAGTCGCTCCGACTCAGAAAAAAGGTTCCTGTACTACTTTTGGGTGACCTCGGGGCGACTTGCATTGACTTCTATACAGAAGTCATCTGCAAGTTGCCGCTGAGGTCGCGGCAGGTCGCGGCGAGGCAAGTCGGAGTCGCCTCGCCTCGCCTGCAGTGTGAACCGGCCCTTATTGGGGAATGTTATTTTGTATATAGAGTGTTTATATGGTGAGTTTACACTTTTCATTGAACAGAGTTTGGATAACACAGGGTTAAACGGAAAGGTCATAAATTGACTGCACATGATCTGGGCAGAATGCTTAGGGAGATAGTGATGTGTTCCTGCTTAGGAGATGTATGTTAGCTTGGGGGGCTGCAAACTCTGCAGGGCTCCAACACACACTCACTGCTATTCCAACCCTTCACATATTTCCACATAAACTTCCCTCCTGGCATTAAACTTTGCCAGGTATTGTGGTCAGCTTACCACCCCATACTGATGTTCCACCCTCAGCTCACCTCTCTCCCTGCATGACCTGCATGCCCTGTGAGCAGAATAGCTGTGCTCCTCCTCTGGGTTCTCTCATCGTATGGCACTGAAGATAGAGGAGGGGGGGATTCAGCGGGACACACAGAGCAGGTATGCAGGAGACTGGGGGGGGGGGGGGGGGTGAGGAGACAGAAAATCAGGAGGGGCCGGTGGGGAGGAGCGTATCATCAGAGGTCTGACTAAATACAATCTCTTAGCAGCAGGGACCTGATCTACCCGTTAGCTAGCTGTGATTGACAGGTAGATTGAAGAGGAAGCTGTCATGGGCCCCCTACTGGCAATCCATGAATGGTCAGTCCACCCCTGGTGTGCGGCGCTTACTATTGCGAGCTGTGTCGGCGGCTGCTGGTATAGCACCCGCCACACAGCTCGCATACTTGTATAAGTCTTGCAGGACATGGCTGCTAACAGGAACAGTTCCTGTTGTGGAAAAAGTGCAGGAACTCTGTTCCCATGCGCACCCACAGGTCTTGAGCCCTGCTGTACACCTATAAAGGACCTAGTAGCTAGTGATTTGCAGACTGTCCCTGCTCAGAACACCAAACTGTCCCTCCACTGATAAAAGACAGCTGCAGAATCGGGCGGCACTCGGCAGCACAGCAGTGCACCATAATATACTTTCTATATTTGAAAGAAAGTATATTATACGTGTACAACCCTATATACTGTACACCTATACCAGTCCTTAAAAAGGACCTTTGTGGACCTAATAGTAATAGCTAGTGATTAAACTGACTGTCCCTGCTCCACACAGCGTCCTGTCTCTACACTGATAAAAGACAGCTGCAGAATCAGTCAGCAGTGCAATCAGCAGCACAGCCATCAGCAGCAGTGCACCAGAACCCTATATACTGTATACTTATACCAGTCCTTAAAAGGACCTTTGTGGACCTAATAGTAATAGCTAGTGATTAAACTGACTGTCCCTGCTCCACACAGCGTCCTGTCCCTACACTGACAAAAGACAGCTGCAGAATCGGTCAGCAGTGCACTCAGCAATCACCAGCACAACAGTCAGCAGCAGTACACCAGAACCCTATATACTGTACACCTATACCAGTCCTTAAAAGGACATTTGTGGACCTAATAGCTAGTGATTTGTGTCACTATAGTCTGTCCCTGCTCCACACAGCAACCTCTCCCTACACTGACAAAAGACAGAATGTAAAATGGCCGCCAGATCAGGTCTATTTATAAGGTAGGGGGAATGTCCAATTGTCCATGTGCTGAAATGTCTCAATTGGCTGTCCTGTACCCCATGATGTATGTGTCATGGGTCAAAGTTCTTCACAATGTAAACGCATATGTCCGCCGTGCGAACAGCGCCAGATGTCCGCCAGTTTGGTGAATCGTGAACGACCAAAATTTGCCGCGAACCGACCGCCGGGCGAACCGCAAGGCCATCTCTATTTATCAGGCTGCACTGATGGCAATGGTAAGGCTGCTGCATTGATGGCAATGGTGAGGCTGCAGATGGGCACTGACCTTTATTTTGCTTCAAAGTTCCTTATTTAAAATTTAATTTATTTTGCCTGAAACTTCCCTCTTAAAATGAATGTGTGTTATACACCGATAAATACGGTAACTCAGAAGGGGCAAGGGGTGCGCTGGAGAGTCTATTGATGCTGTTTGCTGGGGGAACTATTGTTCCTGGAGGTGATCTATTGTTGCACGGCAGAGGTCTGTTATTGTTGCTAATGGGGGTCAGTTGTTGCTAAAAGGGAACTTACTGTTGAGGGAGGGGTCTATTGTTGCTGGAGGGCATCTAATTTGTGTGGCAGTCTATTGTTGCTAGTGGGGGGAACTATTTTTTTCGGTTGGGCTTATGTTGCTGGGCGGTCAATAGTTGCTTGAAGGGATCTACTGTTGAGAGAGTGGTCTATTGTTGCTGGCGAGTCTATTGTTGTTGAGGTCCATTAGTTCAGGGGATCTATTTTGCTGCTTTTCTTGTTTTTATTAATCAAATTAATATTATTAATATATTAATTTATCAAATTACTTATTACCACAAAATGATATTTGGTTCTGTAGTCTCTAAAAGGGGCAGTACTGGGAGGTGGAACCAGGGGATGTTTCTCAGGGGTGGAGCAGAGACAGGAAGTAACTCAGAAGGGGCAAGGGGTGCGCTGGAGTCTATTGATCCTCTCTGCTGGGGGATCTGTTGTTGCATGGCAGAGGTCTATTATTGTTGCTGGGGGGGGCGTCAGTTGTTGCTGGGAAGGATCTATTGTTGCAGGGGATCTATTTTGCTGCTTTTCTTGCTATTAATAACAAATTCCATACAAATGACTTATTACCACAAAATGGTACTTGGTTCTGTAGTCTCTAAAATGGGCAGTATTGAGAGGTGGGTAGGGAGTGGAACCAAGGGATGTTGTTCAGAGGTGGGGTGGGGGGTGGAGACAGGAAGTAACTCAGAAGGGAGGAGTTCCAGCACCTATTTTCTGAGAAAAAAAAGCCCCGCTTTCCTCTGCCCAGGGGTAGCATACATCCAGCTGCTATATTTGGCTGTACCAATGTAAATGCTGACCATGTCTGCGTTGGCATTTACCCGCACAATTCTCAGAAAACACTGCACTTTCGTGGGTAACTGACAATGCAGAAGCGGTAAAATCCCCAGCATTATCCTGCACCCAGGGAGCCACAGGTGTGGTATAAAGTCGCCAACACAAGTCAATGGGTGTACGCCGCACCAGTGGCTCCCTGGGTGTAGGGAAGAGCAGGGAATTTAATGCAGAGGAAACAGGCGCTGATCGATACCCATGTGTATGAGGTCTAAATAGGAAAAAGCCCACCCCCTCCCTGTGCACACAGTATCCCGGGACCCAGGAAATCCTCAGCAGCAGCTGGTATGTTGAATAGTGCCCGTGCAGTGTGATCCGGGCTGCAAACATATCTAACAGCATCTTGTTTGATCTAAATGAGAAAAAAGTTATCTGCTGAGCTCCCCAATCTTCCCCATCTTCTCTAGGCAATCTGAAGTTCTGAACTCCAACATTCTTCTGCAGCGGGCAATGTACATGTTGTTGCTTTGCTCTTTCTGTGTCAGTGTGGTGGTGTTAATTAAGTGGAACTAATTTGCTGCATTCCTTACTGTATTAGATTGTGGTCTTATCACAGAAACCTCAGCAGTCTTGCAATGGATGTGCCAGGCTGTGTATCGTAATAATGGAGACTGGTGCATCCACTGCCAACCAGCAGGACTCTGGTGGGCACTTCAGGGTGCAAGGGGGCATTCTGTTGGGCATTTCTGGTGTAAGTGGTGCACACTGCTAGGAGCACCCGATTGTAAAGGGGCCACTCTGCTGGACGCTCCCGGGTTTAAGTTGTGCACTCTGCTTGGCTCTCCTAGGTGTAAGGTGTGCACTCTGCTAGAGTTTCCTGGTGTAAAGGGAGCACTCTGCACATCTTATATCCAGGAGCATCCAGCAGAGTGCCCTCCTTTACAATCGACAGTGCCCAGCAGAGTGTCCCATTTACACCTGGGAGTGCCCAGTAGAGTTCCCACTTTACACCCAAAAGCGCTTTTGGGTGTAAAGTGGGCACTCGGCTGAGCACTCCCAGGTGTAAAGGAGGAACTCTGCTGGGCACTCCCAGGTGTAAAGGAGGAACTCTGCTGGGCACTCCCAGGTGTAAAGGAGGAACTCTGCTGGGCACTCCCAGGTGTAAAGGAGGAACTCTGCTGGGCACTACAGTGTGTAAGGTGTGTACTCTGCCAGAGTTTCCTGGTGTAAAGGGGGGTACTCTGCTGGGCGCTGTTTTAAAAGGGGCACTCTGCACATCTTACATCTGGGAGCATCCAGCAGAGTGCCCCCTTTTACAATTGACAGCGCCCAGAAGAGTGCCCATTTACACCTGGGAGTGCCCCCTTAACACCCGAAAATGTTTTCGGGTGTACAGTGGGAACTCTTCTGGGCACTCCCAGGTGTGACGGGGGCAGTCTGCTGGGCACTACAGGGTGTAAGGTGTGCACTCTGCTAGGCTACCATGTGTAAAGTGGGCACTCTTGGGTGTAAGGAGTGCATCCAGGTGTAAAGGAGGAACTCTGCTGGGTGCTCCCAGGTCTAAGGGGTGCACTCTGCAAACACTAAAGTAACCTCAAGGTTCCCTATACTGTATTTATTCATAATTGTAATCTTTACTATTTATGGACACAACCAGATGCAGGAACGGTCACCTAATTTATATAAGTGTGTAATATATATCAGCCAAAACATTAAATCAACCCACTTTATTGTATACAAAAACATGCACATGTTAAATCAAGTATAAAACAACCTCCACCTTGCCCAGGCAATGAATGCCCTATAGATTCTCTAGTAACTACTAAGAGGTGCATTCTGCTGGGTGCCTCGTGGTGTAAAGGGGGCACGCCTTCATGTAAGAGGCGACTGTGGTGGGCATTCATAGATGTAAGGGGCAGGGGGGTCTCTGATGTTGGGGATCTATTTGATTATTTACATTATAAAATGTTTTAGGCCTGTGAATATTTGTACTGAAAAGTTTGGAGACACCTGCATTAGATGATAATGTGGGCTGTACTATCCACTTATACAGGGTAGTAATGGGTATGGAAAGGAAGCTTAGACTAGTGTCTTATGGACTCCAGACAAATATAACAATCGGCATCTAGTTTGCCATCTTCTACTGTTCACATTTGGGTAAAGCTGTGCAAACTAGCTTAGATGAGTATGACGACTGCTAAATAGTTCCTCCTTTACACCTGGGAGTGCCCAGCAGAGTTCCTCCTTTACACCTGGGAGTGCTCAGCCGAGTGCCCACTTTACACCCAAAAGCGCTTTCGGGTGTAAAGTGGGAACTCTACTGGGCACTCCCAGGTGTAAATGGGACACTCTGCTGGGCACTGTCGTTTGTAAAGGAGGGCACTCTGCTGGATGCTCCTGGATATAAGATGTGCAGAGTGCTCCCTTTACACCAGTAAACTCTATGTATGTATATATAGAATATTGTTATATATATATAGAATATTGTTACATAGCTGAGTGCGGATTCCCCCCCCCCCCCCCTACATTAAGGACCCCAGAGAGCCACCCTTTATAAAAAAAAACACTTCTGCTCAGCTGGGGGCCAGGGGAAGCAACAGGACTGTATGACCCCTCAGCTCAAGTGCTTAATGATTGTGGTGATCCGGGCTGGGCTCTGGGCTCCATCAACTCAACTGGTGGCTGGGAGAGGAACATGACTAGTTAATGCTCTCAGGCACAAGTTATCTATATTCAGCAGTTTCGACAATTTAATCATTGTCCTGATGTCCACTTCTATAACAATCTGCGGGAACCGCAGCACAAGGATTATTCCGCCTGAGCGCGAAAATCATCAAATAGTCCCGGTGGAGTAATCCTTGTGATGCGGTATATTGCCCGGCAGACTGGAATAGATGTGGACGTCAGGACAATAAATAAATTGTTGAAATTGCTGAATATAGATACGAACTTGTGCCTGAGAACTTTAACTAGTCCCGTTCCTACCCCATCCACCAGCTGAGCAGACGGAGCCCAGAGCCAACCCTAGGTAAGAGATTAGGGCTATGGGTCCCAGATTTGGGGCTATAGCCCCAGTAACCACCCCCCTAGCGAGGCCACTGAGAGTGGCTATAGAAACACCCCCCCCCCCCCCCTTTAAAATAATCACACTTTGTTGCTTTGGAATGGAGACCGACACAATTTTTGGTTTTATCCAGCTTTATTTACTACTGCAACGTATAATATCCAAGTGAAAGATATAACAAAACACGTCAGAAAATAATTCAAAAACAGAATCGCCGAGTTGGAAAAAGGATTACCCCCTTGTGTCAGTAATTTGTTGAACCACCTTTTGCTTTAATTACAGCTTTTAGTCTTTTGGGATTTGTCTCTACTAACTTTGCAATATTTGCCCACTCTTCATTGCAGAACTGCTCAAGTTCAGTTACATTTGATGGTGACAGTTTGTGGACTGCAGTCTTCAAGTAATTCCACAGATTTTCAATGGGGTTTAAGTCTAGGCTCTGACTAGGCCATGCAAGGACATTCACCTTTTGTTCATTCAATCACTCTGTGCTCATTGTTGCCGTGTGCTTTGGGCCATTGTCATGTTGAAAGGCAAACATTCTTCCTATTGACAACTTTATGGCAGAGGGCAATAGATTTTCCTCAAGAATTTGATGGTATTTTGCCCCATCCACTTTTCCTTCTATCCTGACAAGTGCTCCTGTCCCTGCTGTAGAGAAACACCCCCATAATAGGATATCACCAACTCCATGCTTTACTTTTAGGAATGGTGTTATTTGGATGGTGAGCTGCATTGGCTTTCCACCAGACATATTGTTTGGTGTTGAGGCCAAATCATAAAATTTTAGTCTCATCTGACCATAACACTTTTTCTCAGAATCTTCAAGGTACGTTTAAGGTTGTCAGATGAGACTAAAATTGAATTATTTGGCATCAACACCAAACAATATGTCTGGCAGAAATCCAGTACAGCTCAAGATCCAAATAACACCATTCCTACAGTAAAGCATGGAGGTAGTAATATCGTGTTATTGGGGGGGTGCTAATATCCTGTTATGGGGGGAGGTGGTAATATCCTGGTATGGGGGTGTTTCTCTGCTGCAGGGACTAGAGCACTTGTCAGGATAGAAGGAAAAATAAATGGGGCAAAATACCATCAAATTCTTGAGGAAAATCTATTGCCCTCTGCCAGAAATATTTCAATTGGTAAGAGGTTTACCTTCCAATTTGGCAATGACCCAAAGCACATGGGAAAAAGGTGAATGTCCTTGCATCACCTAGTCATGCAATTGAAAGAATGAAAATCTGTAGAATGACTTGAAGACTGCAGTCCACAAATGGTCACCAGGAAATTTAACTGAACGGTGCTCCAAAGAAGAGTGGGCAAATATTGCAAAGTCTAGATGTGCAAAATTAGTAGAGACAAATCCCAACAGTCTGGAATTAAAGCAAAAGGGGGTTCAACAAAATACTCACACGGGGGGGGGGGGGGTGATCTTTTTTCCAACTCAGTGAATCTGTTTTTTTTTTTGTTTTTTTTTGACAACCTCACCTATTATGTAACTATAAATTGTTGAGTAAATACAGCTGGATAAAAACAAAAACCGTGCCTGTCTTAATTTTAGGCTGCAAAGCAACAAAATGTGATTAGAGGGGTGATTTATTTTTCTATACCCACTGTAATTCAAATCTTGGGATGGTCCCATGCAATCCAGGGCAGTTGGGAGGTATGTGTACAGGGCGATTAGACCGGGAACACCCTGTGCACATGCCTATGCCTTCATAATATCTATGAAGGAAGTCATGAATGTCACCTACACCAGGCTTCAGTCATGCCTGCCTTTGTTCATCCCCATCACACGGTGGGTAGAGAGATTAGTAGTTTACAAAACAAAGAACATGTTCTTTGTGCTTTTGATCCAGGTCACCAAAAGCCACACATCCAAGAAATGAATGCCGCAATAGAAAACATTTTTAATTCTTTTGTTTACTTACCTTTTAATACCTCATGGGACACCTACGTCTAATTTTACTTCTTGTTTTTCCAGGTATGCAGTAGGAATTGCTTACAAGTCAGCACCAAAGAATGAATGGATTGGAAAGAACACCTCATCCTGGGTATTCACCCGATGTAATAACAATTTCCTCGTTAGGCACAACAGCAAGGAAGTTCTAGTGGACGCCCATCCCCAGCTGAAAAGGTTGGGCGTCCTTCTAGACTATGACAATAATACCTTTTCCTTCTACGATCCTGCTAACTCCCTTCACCTGCACACTTATGAAATCCCATTCATACTGCCCGTATGTCCTACTTTTACCATATGGAACAAGTCTCTATTGCTCCTCTCAGGGCTCCCTGCTCCGGATTTCATGGACACTTTTCTTCCTCTACAACAAGAGTGTATCTGCAGACCTCAAGAATCACCATATGTATCTGGACTCAAACCGTGCCAGTGAACACTACTGGTGTCTTCCGTGTTTTATACTTTTATTAGGGAATAGGACATATTATTGCCTGCTTTGAAAGGTCAGTCAAAGGAAAAGAAAAACTCAAAAGAATCTCTCCAGTTCCTGTACTTCACCCAACGTTTGACGTTCAGGAAGATCAATAGCTTAGCTAGCTTTATTCAATTAATAGCTTTTTTTAAATGTATTTTTTCTTAAAATTATGTTCCGTTGTTGTAAAAGACATATTTTAATTTGTTTGAAAGACTATGTAAGCATCCCCCTATAACTAAAGGGTGTATTGTACACTTGGACATTACTTAGAAAGGAGATGAAAGTTAATATATACACCGTGGCCTTCATACTTTCAAAGAAAGGGCCAGTTTACTGTCCTTCAGGCTTTAGAGGGGCCAGACTGTGGCCAGCAGGAGTAAAAAAGTGCCCGATCATTGGTTTTAATGGGAGAAATAGTGCCAGTAAGGGGAATGGTGCCCCATCACTGGTGTCAGTAATGCCGCGTACACACGTAGCCGTCTATCCGATGGACTGACTTCCCGCCAGACTGTCCGTCGGACTTTACGAACAGGCTACTTGCCCACACACGGCACTTTTTCAGCGGACTAATACGGCGTACTAAGTCCACCGTACTATCCGCCCTACTTTTGAAATGAACGGACTCGCCCACACACGCGGAGGAATGTCCACTCATTTCGAGCGCGTCTCCAGGTAGGCGGGGCCCGCGCAGGAGACGTCGCTGGCCCCGCCGCCTGGTATGGACTTAAAGGGGAACCCCAACGCCGAAAAAAATCGGCGTGGGGGTCCCCCCAGGTCCACATCAGACCCTTGTCCGAGCACGCTACCCGGCCGGCCAGGAAAGGGGGGGACGAGAGAGCTAGAAGAAGGCGCGGTGGCCCGGCAGAAGAACCGAAGAGGGGGACAAGACCCCCAAAGTCGGAGGAAGGGCAGCGGTGAGGAAGAAAGCCGGGCTCCTCCGCTAGTAAAAGAGCTACAAGAAGATAGCGGAGGAGTCCGGCGAGAAGACCCCCGGAGCTGTGCAATAAACTATTTTATCTTGTGTGTTGTGTTTTTTTTTGTACTTTATTTTACAGGTGAATGGGTAGGGGTACATTGTACCCCATACTCATTCACATAGGGCGGGGGGGCGGTATCCGGGGGCCCCCTTATGAAAGGGGGCTCCCGGATTCCGATAAGCGCCTCGCCCGCAGACCCCGACAACCAACGGCCAGGGATGTCGGGAAGAGGCCCTTGTCCTCATCAACATGGGGACAAGGTGCTTTGGGGTGGGGGGGCCGCGCGGCCCCCCCTTCCCCAAGGCACCCCCCATGTTGAGGGCACGTGGCCTGGTACGGCTCAGGAGGGGGGGGGCGCTCGCTCGTCCCCCCTTTCCTGGCCGGCCGGGTAGCGTGCTCGGACAAGGGTCTGATGTGGACCTGGGGGGACCCCCACGCCGATTTTTTTCAGCGTTGGGGTTCCCCTTTAAGTCCATACCAGGCGGCGGGGCCAGCAACGTCTCCTTCGCGGGCCCCGCCTACCTGGAGACCCGCTCGAAATGAGCGGACTTTTCTCCGGGCGGGAAAAGTCTGCTCATTTCAAAAGTACGGCGGACTGGCATCCACACGGCCGGATTGAACGCCGAAATGCGAGTCCGGCGGGAAGATTGGCGTGCAAAACTACTTTTTAAGTCCGCCGTATTTTCGGGTCAAAAAAGTATGCCGGAGGCTACACACGGGGGGGATGGTCCGGCGGACTTCAGTTTGCCGGACTTTTCCACCCGCTTGTTTGATCCGTGTGTATGCGGCATTAGTGAACTAGTGCCCCAAGGGCCAGATTAAGACAAACAAATAGCCACATCCCGCCCCCGAGCCACAGTTTGGAGTCACCTGATCATCACCCTTTGTGGATAGTGCATTTCAAAATCATGGGCATGAATATAAAGTTGCCCCCCTTAAGGGCTTTAACAGCCTCCACTCTTATAGAAAGCCTTTCCACATAATTTTGGAGTGTGCTTATTCAACCAAAAGAGCATTTTGAAGGTCAGGTACTGATGTTGGATGGGAAGACCCAACTCAAATTTGGTGTTCCTATATATTCCATAGGCATTTTTTTTCCGGATTTTGGAGGGTGTCTGTGGCCATTTTTGAGGTCAGGTATTGAATAAAAAGACCTTGGTTGTCCTTGGAGTTCCAATTTTTGCCTAAGCTATTTAGTGGAGTTGAGGTCAGGGCACTGGAAGTTTTTCAAACAATATCTTTGTGGAGTTGGCTATGTGCACAGGGGTGCAGTCATACGGAGACAGAAAAGGGCCTTCAGCAAACTGTTACCACAAGGTTGGAAGCACACAAGTGGCTAAAAAGTTTTTGTTGTAGCATTACCTGTACCCTTCACTGGAAACACCTGAACTCAACTATTTGGATGGATGTCAACATACTTTTGGCCATATAGTAGGTGTGATGGTCAGGAGCCCTCAAACCTTTGGTGATATAATGTATCTCTACTGGTCAGTAAGTGGGAATTATTTTAGTGCCCCATATCATATCAGTGAGCTTTTGGTGTTGTTGCAATTGTATTGGGAAAAGCATATTGTTAAATCTATGGGTTGGGTACAGTGGAGATCAGAAAGGGCTGGAATTACACAACATGACTCACTTGCTCAAGACCTATCATTGGAAGGCTGACTAAGTTATTCATTCCTTTTCCACCTCCACATAATGGCTTGTACAAAAAGAGATTCTTACAATCTCAACGTCACAAAATTAGAATAAGGAAATGCTGCATTCTTTATTCATTAAGACCTAATGTATTATAAAGAACCTCTGCCACTGCAGAAAACACTCGACTATTTAGTGTGACAAACTACTGCTAAGCCATCAGGAAGCCCTCACTTTTTACATTTGCAAGCCATTAGAACCGTAGCTGCTGCAGATTCAGGGAAAATTATGTCTAATATGTAAGGAACCCTTTCTGTTCAGTCGGGCTGTGTGGTGGCAATCACAACTCTTCAAGGTTGTTGTATTGGGCTGCGTAAATGTCAAATGTACAGACAGGTACCAATGCCTTGTTAGGGCACATGGCCCATTTTCAGGCATTAAAACAGGATAGAAAAATTAAATATTTATCACCCCTTCTAGTATTCAATAGACATGTAGATTGAGGTTACTTTATTCCAAAAAATGTTGTATTGTCTATGGAGTATCAGTTCCACCTAAAAGTTTGAATGGTGTGACTACAGGTTGGGACTCCAGTCACGTTTTTTTTTTGCCATTGTCACCAGGACCGAAGGCGATGGGAAATCCCCAAAAATTTGAGTTGCCACCAGAGTAGGGATAGGGGAAACCTTCCAATGAGAACACCAGACCAACTGTAAAGAGGGGATTCACCTAACCTTGAACAGATATCCTCTTGGGTCTGCAAGGAGTGTTGGAAAATCTTCCCAGCGGCACATCAATGAAAAATTAAAAAAGAAAGGTTTTAGCCAATATGAACACAAATCCATCCAGCACCTTCATCTTGCATTAACTTAACGGAAAAAATAACTTTGTAATTCTCCGCTGTTTTCATAATAATGAAGTTACAGTTATGTTGTGATTATAACTCACCGTTTCATTCTTATATACCAATATATATATATATATATATATATATGTATAATATAAAATTGTTGTATAATATATTTATTCAGAAAGGTATATAAAATGTTAAATATAATTTTTGCCCTTATCAATGTACAAGGGGTGGGGGCTCTTTTTATTTGAAAAAGAAAGAGATGGTCATTTCTATAAATAAAATTTGTTCAAAGCGACATTTGTTTGTCAGGCGTTCATGGTGTCAGAAGATTGTTTTCATTTATATGTAGACACTAAAATTCTTCCCCAAGTTTTGGCCTGCACACTATCCTTACATTACCAGACACTTAAAGCATACCTAGTACTTTTGGGTATGGAGGAGCACGCAACCCTCTCCTCTCATGTGACAGCACAGGTGCTTGGTGATTGGCCCAGCCAGGTACATAACTATGAATCATGGAGCCCCATAGCAAAATCTTGATGGGGCTCCTTAGCTAACTCTCTATGTCAGTGATGGCGAACCTTGGCACCCCAGATGTTTTGGAACTACATTTCCCATGATGCTCTGGCACTCTGCAGTGTAGTGGAGCATCATGGGAAATGTAGTTCCAAAACATCTGGGGTGCCAAGGTTCGCCATCACTGCTCTATGTAGTAAATGCTTCTTACCGTACAGAGATGGATCTGTGACTAGACATGATCGTGACGTCTGGCTTGAGCCCTTCTACAGTGAGGGGAAAAAAGTATTTTATCTCCTTCTGATTTTGTACGTTTGCCCACTGACAAAGAAATGATCAGTCTATAATTTTATTGGTCTATTTATTTTAAAAGTGAGAGACAGAAGAAGAATAAAAATAGCTGTCCAAGGATGTCAGGGACAAGATTGTAGACCTACACAAGGCTGGAATGGGCTACAAGACCATCGCCACGCAGTTTGGCGAGAGGGTGACAATGGTGGAATTATTTGCAAATGGAAGAAACACTAAATAACTGGCAATCTGCTTCGGTCTGGGGCTCCATGTAAGATCTCACCTTGTGGAGTTTCAATGATCATGGAAACGGTGAGGATTCAGCTCAGACCTACACCGGAGAATCTTGTCAATGATCTCAAGGCAGCTGGGACCATAATCACCAAGAAAATAATTGGTAACACACTACACTGGGAAGGAATGAAATCCTGCAGCTCCCACAAGGTCCCCTGCTCAAGAAAGCACATGTACTGGCCCGTCTGAAGTTTGTTAATGAAAATCTGAATGATTCAAAGAAGAACTGGGTGAAAGTGTTGTGGTCAGATGAGAGCAAAATTGATCTCTTTGGCATCAACTCAACTCGCCCTGTTTGGAGGAGGAGAAGGAATGCTGCCTATAACCCCATAAAGCATTAAGCTTTGGGAGTGTTTTTCTGCTAAGGGGACAGGACAACTTCACCTCATTAAAGGGGCGATGTATGGGGTCATGTACTGTCAAATCTTGGGTGAGAACCTTCTTCCCTTAGCCAGTGCATTGAAAATGGGTCGTGGATGGGTATTCTAGCATGACAAAGACCCAAAACACACAGCCAAGGCTACAAAAGAGTGGCCCAAGAAGAAGCACATTAACGTACTGGAGTGGCCTAGCCAGTCTCCAGACCTTAATCCCTTAGAAAATATGTGGAGGGAGCTGAAGGTTCGAGTTACCAAACGTCGGTCTCAAAACCTTAATGACTTGGAGATGATCTGCAAAGAGGAGTGGGACAAAATGCCTTCTGGAGATGTGTGCAAATCTGGTGGGCAACTACAAGAAAAGTCTGACCTCTGTGATTTGCAACAAGGGTTTCTCCATCAAGTACTAAGTCATGTTTTGCAAAGGGGTCAAATACAAATCAATTTATAACTTTTTTTGAAATGCATTTTTCTGAATATTTTTGTTGGTATTCTGTCTCTTGCTGTTAAAATAAATTGACCATTAAAATTATAGACTGATCATTTCTTTGTCAGTGGGCAAACGTACAAAATCAGCAGGGGGTCAAATACTTTTTTCTCTCACTGTATATGGGAAAACTTATAGTTTAGTTCAGGGCTTAACAAATTTGCTTTGAATTTAGGAGCCAGTAGACGTGCATTCGTTTTCGTCCGAATTTCAGGTATTTTCCTTTTCGTTCGTTCTGACAAACAATAAGGAAAGTGCAGAATCCGAAAAACGAAAGATCCGATATAAATAAATGCTTTATTTTCATTTTCGTTGTTACAACAGTGCAATATAGAATAGGAGATTCGACGTGACATTGACAATAACAATCTGTGTCTATTGAACCTGTGGTCGAATGTGCCTAACCTTACCTCTATTAGTCCAGGATTATATAGAGAAAAGATTTGACAGAGAGAAAAGATTCTAAAGTACTAATTTTAAAGGCTAATTTGCAAGTTACTGTCCTAAAAAGTGTCTGGGGACCTGGGCCCTCCCCAGGGGACATGGATCAATGCAAAAAAAAGTTTTAAAAATTACAGTTTTTTCAGGAGCAGTGATTTTAATAATGATTAAAGTGAAACAATAAAAGTGTAATATTCCTTTAAATTTCATACCTGGGGGGTGTCTATAGTATGCCTGTGAAGGGGCGCATGTTTCCCGTGCTTAGAACGGTCCCTGCACAAAGTGCCATTTCTGCATGAAAAAAAGTCATTTAAAATCACTTGCGGCTATAATGAATTGTCGGCTCCCGTAATACAGAGAACACTCATTGAAAGTCATTGAATAAAAATAAAAAAGCGTGGGGTTCCCCCAAATTCAATTACCAGGCCCTTCAGGTCTGGTATGAATATTAAGGGAAACCCCGTGTCAAATAAAAAAAAAAATGACATGGGGGTCCCCCTAAAAATTATACCAGACCCTTTATCCGAGCACGGAACCTGGCAGGCCGCAGGAAAAGAGGGGGAGACGAGAGAGCGCCCCCCCTCCTGAACCGTACCAGGCCACATGCCCTCAACATTGGGAGGATGCTGTGGGGTCCCCCCCAAAGCACCATGTCCCCATGTTGATGGGGACAAGGGCCTCATCCACTCAACCCTGGCCGGTGGTTGTGGGGGTCTGCGGGTGGGGGGCTTATCAGAATCTGGAAGCCCCCTTTAACAAAGGGACCCCCAGATCCCAGCCCCCCCTGTTTGAAATGGTAAGGGGGTACAAAAGTACTCCTACCATTTCACAAAGAAAGTGTAAAAAAATAGTTAAGACAAACACACTTTTGAAAAAGTCCTTTATTAAAAATAAAAAAAAAGATTCCAGCAGTGGTAATCCACTCTTGCTATCCAGCGATGGATGATCATCTCTCCGGGGTCCAGCGACTGATATTCTGCAGCCCTCTGCTCATGGAGCTGTGAGAACAGTGATCAGCCATGTTCGATCAATCGATTCTCAGTGTAGAGGCACCGGGGGACATATGCAGCATCCACCTAGGCAAGTATGAATCTTTAACCGTTTCCAGACCGCCCGCCTTGGATTTACGGCGGCAGAATGGCTCCCCCGCGTGGCTGCACGGCCGCCACTTTAAGGTGATTACGGGGAGCTGTGTCACTGAGGAGCCTGAGCGCGTGTCCAGTGGCCGCCATGTCCGCCGGCACACTCGTGATCGCTCCTGTTAGAGCAGGAACGGGGATTTGTATGTGTGTTTGTGTGTAAACACACACATCGACGTCCTGTCAGGGGAGAGGCAGGACGTTTGTTCCTAGTATATAGGAAGACCGATCAGTCTCCTTCTCTAGTCACTCTCATCCCCCCTCTCATCCCCCCTATGCAAACCAATCAATATACGCTTATTGCAATTTTTTTTTTTTATCATTAATATGTAGAAGAATACATATCGACCTAAACTGAGGAAGAAATTTGTTTTTGTTTTTTTAAATTTGGGATATTTATTATAGCAAAAAGTAAAAAAATATCGTGTTTTTTTTTTGTTTATAGCACAAAAAAAATAAAAAACGCAGAGGTGATTAACCACTTAAGGACCGCCGCATGGCAATGTACGTCGGCACAATGGCACCGACAGGCACAAGCACGTACATGTACGTGCTTGTCTTCCAGCGGGTGAGGGGTCCGATTGGACCCCATCCCGTTGGCTGCGGCAGTCCGTTTCGCTTCAGGAGCGATCCGGGATGAGGGGATGGCCGTTGGTTTCTGGCCATCCCCTCTCGATCACTCCTGGCGAATGAGAAGCTTCACCCGCCTGTATAGTGTAAACACAGGCAGGGAGGAAGTGATGTCATTCTCCTCGGGGTGGTCTTTATGACCGGACTGCGAGGAGAACACATAGTAAGTGCACCAAACATTACACTGACATGCAGGTACACATAGGCACACAAATCGCCCCCCCTGATCCCCTCCCAGTCACAGTGTCACTGATTGCAGTGATCATTTATTTACTGATCACTGCATTTAGTGTCAGTTATGACAGTAAAAAGTGTCAGGGCAGTTAGTGTTAGGTCCAGGGTAGCCCCCTACCCCCCCAATAAAGGTTTAACCCCCTGATTGCCCCTAGAGTTAACCCTTTCACCCCCTTTTGCCAGTGTCACTAAGCAATCGTTTTTCTGATCGCTGCATTAGTGTCACTGGTGCCGCTAGGTAGCTAGTTAGTTATTTTTTTAGGTTCACCGCCAGGTTTTTATAGCGCTAGGTACCCACAAATACTACCCAATAAAGGTTTTAACCCCCCTGATTGCCCCTAGAGTTAACCCTTTCACCAGCGATCACCGTATAAGTGACGCTGGTTAGCCAGTTAGTTATTTAGGTTCCCCGTCAGGGTTTTATATAGTGTCAGGGACCCCCATATACTACCTAATAAATATTTTAACCCCCTGATTGCCCCTAGTTAACTCTTTCACCAGTGATCACCGTATAAGTGTTACGGGTGACTCTGGTTAGTTAGTTTGCTTTTTATAGCATCAGAGCACCCACCATTTATTACCCAATAAAGGTTTAACCCCTTGATCACCCGGCGGGTGATATCAATTAGGTTTTAGGGTCAGGGTCTGCGTCGCTCCAGGCTGCGCTAGGTTAGTGCCAGTACCGCTAACACCCACGCGCAAAAGCATACACCTCCCATAGTGGTATAGTATCTGAACAGATCAATATCTGATCAGATCTATACTAGCGTCCCCAGCAGTTTAGGGTTCCAAAAAAAATGCATTGTTAGCGGGATCAGCCCAGATACCTGCTAGCACCTGCGTTTTGCCCCTCCGCCCAGCCCACCCAAGTGCAGTATCGATTGATCACTGTCACTTACTAAACACATAACTGCAGCGTTCGCAGAGTCATGCCTGATCCCTGCGATCGCTAACAGTTTTTTTTGGTAGCGTTTTATATTTAAATCCTGAAGGCAGTGCTTGGTTTTCAGGGTCCTGTACGTGGCTAGGCTCCCAAAAAGTCCCCCACATGTGGTATCCCCGTACTTGGGAGAAGCAGCAGAATTTATTTTGGGGTGTAATTTCACTTATGCCCATAGCATGTGCGAGCAATATATCATTTAGTGACAACTTTGCAAAAAAAAAAATTGTAATATTCCCGCAACTTGTGGCAAAATATAAAATATTTCATGGACTCAACATGCCTCTCAGTAAATAGTTTGGGGTGTCTACTTTCCAAAATGGGGTCATTTGGGGGGGGGGGGGGTGTTTGTGCTATTTTGGCATTTTATGGCCCTTCGAAACTGTGATAGGTAGTGAGGAGTGAAATCAAAAATTTGCACCCTAAAGCCCCGTACACACTATCAGATTGTCTGCTGAGTTTTTCCTTCAGATTTACCAAAACCATGTAGTAGAAGGTTTTGAAAAGAAAGGGGAAAGAGAAATTACTAGGGGACTGGAGGGTAACCAACCCCCGGGATTTTTATATCGGTACCATATATATGAATACAATATTTAAAGTTAAAACCAAAAAAGTTTTATTAAATATACAAAATACATATTTAAAATAAAATAAAGAGAACAATTTTCTCAATATGCATATAGTGAACACGAATGTAAATATACAAACACTGGTGCAGATTCTTCAGAATTCCACAGATTACCATATTTGTATAATATTGAGCCTGCATTGTTTCTTTCCTACATGTTTCGCTCTTCTGAGCTTCCTCAGGACATTGCAGCAAACAACGATATACAGAAAAAACTGCAAATGTACAAAAAATAAACAGTTATATAAACATTCCTATGGACATAAAGAGTCCTAGGGGGCACATAAAGTGTCCCCCCCAAAAAAGACCCCCATATCAACTTGAAATAGTTATGATAAATAATTATATTCTGATCTACAATTAGACCAGGACAATAATTAAATACATCTGAAACAGGACATAGTTATTATAAAACAAAAGAATATACAAAAATACTCATGAGAAAAAAGCATTCCATTCAATGAATAAAATCCAAATCTCTAGACATACATTCTATGATGGCATAGTTCTCCACTGTTGGAGGTTACAAATTAGGTGAGTTGAAATTAAAATAAAACATCTTACCCCTGGATTTATAAATGTATTTGTCGTTTGTCATTACTGTAGATAATCATTGGTAAGTGAAGGAACTCACACCAAATCAATGGAGTATGATGAGGACACCCTTGGGGATCCCTGATATTTCCCAAGAGCCTGCAGAGGCACGAGAATAAGAGTACGTTACATCTGAATTATATTCAAATACTGGTTCGATAACCCATGATAGTCAACTTATGTGCATACCTGGAATATTCTGGACTATTCCAGGTATGCACATAAGTTGACTATCATGGGTTATCTAACCAGTATTTGAATATAATTCATACTCCATTGATTTGGTGTGAGTTCCTTCACTTACCAATGATTATCTACAGTAATGACAAACGACAAATACATTTATAAATCCAGGGGTAAGATGTTTTATTTTAATTTCAACTCACCTAATTCCATATTGATTAATTCCATATATTCCATTAATTCCATTCCATTAATTCCATATATTCCAATATCCATATTGAGAAAATTGTTCTCTTTATTTTATTTTAAATATGTATTTTGTACATTTAATAAAACTTTTTTGGTTTTAACTTTAAATATTGTATTCATATATATGGTACCAATATAAAAATCCCGGGGGTTGGTTACCCTCCAGTCCCCTAGTAATTTCTCTTTCCCCTTTCTTTTTAAAATTTTGCAACTGGGATGTGGTACCCTTTTTATTCATTTATATTGTTGACCAATAGCCTTCTCTATATATATATTTTTTGTCTACATGTAGTAGAAGGGCCTGGTTGATTGCATACACATTGAAACTCCTAAGGTTTGACCTCATATTATATGGTTTTGGTAAATCTGAAGGAAAAAAATCAGCAGACAATCTGATAGTGTGTACGGGGCTTTAGAAATCCTGAAGGCAGTGTTTGGTTTTCGGGGTGCCGTACGCAGCTAGACCCCCAAAAAGTCCCACATATGTGGTATCCCCGTACTCAGGAGAAGCAGCAGAATATATTTTGGGGTGCAATTCCACATATAACTATGGCATGTGTGAGCAATATATCATTTAGTGACAACTTTTTGTAAACTATTTTTTTTTTTGTGTCATTCAATCACTTGGGACAAAAAAAAAAAAAAAAAATTCAATGGGCTCAACATGCCCCTCAGCAATTTCCTTGGGGTGTCTACTTTCCAAAATGGGGTCATTTGGGGGGGGTGGGGTTTGTACTGCCCTGCCATTTTAGCACCTCAAGAAATGAGATAGGCAGTCATAAATTAAAAGCTATGTAAATTCCAGAAAATGTACTCTAGTTTGTAGACGCTATAACTTTTGCACAAACCAATAAATATACGCTTATTGACATTTTTTTTACTAAAGACATGTGGCTGAATACATTTTGGCCTAAATGTATGACTAAAATTTAGTTTATTCGATTTTTCTTATAACAAAAAGTAGAAAATATCTTTTTATTTTTTTTTAAACGCCAGTCTTTTTCCTTTTATATCGTAAAAAATAAATATCGCAGAGGCAATCAAATACCATCAAAAGAAAGCTCTATTTGTGGGAAGAAAAGGACGCGAATTTTGTTTGGGTACAACATTGCATGACCGCGCAATTACCAGTTAAAGCAGTGCAGTGCGAAATTGTAAAAAGACCTCTGGTCCTTAGGCTGACAATTGGTCCGGGGCTTAAGTGGTTAAATACCATCAAAAGAAAGCTTTATTTGTGGGGGGGAAAAAAAGAACATAAATGTTGTTTGGGTACAACATCGCACGACCGCCTAATTGTCAGTTAAAGCAACGCAGTGCCGTATTGCAAAAAAATGGCCCGGTCAGGAAGGGGGCAAATCCTTCCGGGGCTGAAGTGGTTAAAAAAAACCCCAAACAACATACTTTTAACCCCTTTGCTGCCACAGCCGTTTTTGCTTCTTTTTTTCTTTTTTTTTTGCACATATTTAAAAAATTATTTTAGGCCTAAAGGTTTACATAAAACCCACAAACATATTTTCTAAAAGCAGACATCCTAGAGAATAAAATAGTGGTTGTTCAAAATTTTTGTGTCACATAATATTACTGCAAAAATTTCAGTAAAAAACACAATAAAAATTCATTTTAGGGGGCAAAGCGATACAATAAATTACCAAAATTTTTGGGTAAAATATAAAAGCCGAGGTTGCACCAAATAGATACCCGACCCTTTACATACTCTATATTTTCCATAGGTGACGCTTTAAAAGCCCCTTATAGGTCATCAGTTTAGCGTTACGAAGGAGGTCTGGTGCTAGAATGATTGTTCCCTCTCCAGTGTGCGCGGCGATATGTAACGTGTATCGCAATCGACAATTTCAGGCGTAGGTGCCCTGATGTGTGTGTTAAGGTTTGTACATGTTTATATGTGGCGGGTCCTCACATTTTTTTTTGGGGGGGGGGGGTTTATGTGCTTGGGTGTAATTTACATTTTTTATAATCCCATACAAAGTGCCCTATATTATGATGTTTTTGGTGAAAGGTTCTCCTTAACCACTTAAGCCCCGGAACATTTTGCAGCTAAATGACCAAGCCCCTTTTTGCGATTCTGCACTGCGTCGCTTTAACTGACAATTGCGCGGCCGTGCGACACGGCTCCCAAACAAAATTGTTTTTTTTTTTTTCCCACAAATAGAGATTTCTTTTGCTGGTATTTGATCACCTCTGCGGTTTATTTTACCAAAATTGAGCGTAAATTTTAAAAAAAACGCAATATTTTTTGCTATAATAAATATCCCCCAAAAATATATAAAAAAAAAAAAATTTTCCCTCAGTTTATGCCGATATGTATTCTTCTACATATTTTTGTTAAAAAAATAAATAAAATCGCAATAAGTGTATATTGATTGGTTTGCGCAAAAGTTATAGCATCTACAAAATAGGGGATAGTTTTATGGCATTTTTAATAATATATATTTTTTTTTACTAGTAATGGCGGCGATCAGCGATTTTTATTGTGACTGCGACATTATGGCGGACACTTCGGACAATTTTGACACATTTTTGGGACCATTGGCATTAATACAGCGATCAGTGCGATTAAAAATGCATTGATTACTGTAAAAATGTCACTGGCAGTGAAGGGGTTAAGTGTGTGTGTTTATTTTACTGTAGGGGGGGTGTGGCTCGGCGTGAACCTGTCACTGATAGTCTTTCCCTATGACAGGGAACAGACGATTGGTGACAGGCTCACTAGGAAGCACGAGGAGAGGTTTGTTTACACTTACCTCTCCTCATTCTTCAGCTCTGTGACCCGATCGCTGGACACCGTGGGTCCCGCGGCCACGGAGCTCAGGACCGGGTCACGAGTGCGCCGGCGGCGTGCTCACGACCCACGGCTGGGAACTTAAAGGGCAACGTACCTGTACGTGCTTGTGCCCAGCCGTGCCATTCTGCTGACGTATATCGGCGTGAGGCAGTCCTTGAGTGGTTAAGGAGACATCCAGAGCCCCCATGTCTCCCCTTTTCTCCACTAAATGGAATGCACATCGCATTGCAATACATAGTTTCCCTGGTCATCAAGGCCAGGAAAGTTACTGGGTACCCGAAAGTGACATTACAAGTCACTTCCGGGTCAGCAAAAAGGAGGAGAGGAGAGCAGATGTGTGTCTGCTCTCCTCGCTCCCCTCTACCCAGTGGCACCTGCTTTGCTAGTCCCAGGCCTCCAGATGAGCAAGCGGGGGCTCATGAAACATAACGGGTGTGTGGAGCATCGGGCAGCGCAATTTCTTGTCGCCATGGCAACCTGGCAGCTAGGGTTGCCCCCTCGCCCTTTAAACCCAAACATATTAATTATACAGGTTCTGTGGTAATTAAACTCACCTGTTGCCTTATCTGCATTAAATTAGCCTCAGAACCTGTGTAATTAATATGTGTTCAGGTTTAAAGGGATAAGGTGGCAACCCTACTGGCGGCTGAGGTTTTGTCGTGCCCTGGTTTTGTTTCCTCTCCCATGCCAGGTTCTATAGCAAGTGCTATTGTTAAGCTACTGGGCCCAACAATGTCACATGAGAGCTGGTCTGGTGTCCTCGGCTGTGTGTGTAAAGTTGTCTAGAATAGGGCCAAACCGTAAAGAAAGCTGTCAGTGCTGGCCCCATAGCAGCTGCAACCGGGGCATTCCTCTCCCTGTATCTGCTTGTACATAAAGGGGTGAGGATGCTTGTACCATGACTGACCTTATGTGGCCGTAATGCTTTGGGCGCAGCCGGTTGGACCCAGCACCAATAGCTTCCTCCCCGGATTTGGCTAAACATGTTTGGACTGAAGCCCAGCTTGTCCCTCGTCTAGAGGGACTCAAAGCTTACACATAGATAACTTTCCCTACACCTAACAGCCTCCCTAATGAGGCCCTCCTCACCAGCACATATGAGGTTCTCAGCTGTGCGTGTAAGCTCTTCTAAAGGGAGTCAAACCTTGCCCAGGGCTCTAAATAGAACAGCTTTAATTAACTGCCTCACTAATGGGAACCCCCTTCTCCCCCGGGCCCAATAGCAGCTGCGTGGACTGCTCTGACTATTGTTACATCACCGGGCTTAGAGATGTCACAATAGGGCAGGTATGGTGTCCTGAGCTGTGCATTTAGGAGCAACCCTTCTTAACAACCTACTTAATGGGACCCCCCCCCCCATTCCTACCCTAGGAATCATAGCAGCCACATGGGCCACTATGGCTATTGTTATGTCACTGGGGGGCAAGTATGGTGTCCCTAGAAGGACTCAAAGCTTACAAAGAGCTTCTTCTCAAAAATAGACCAGCTCTTCTTAACAGCCTCCCTAACAGGGCCCCCCCATTTACCATAGGACCCATAGCAACCACATGGGCTGCTATAGTGTTCCTAGAGGGGCTCAAAGCTTATACAGGCCTTCCTTTCTTTACTTCCAACAGACCAGCCCTTCTTAAGAGCCTCCCTAATGGGACCCCCCCCTCCTACCCTAAGAATTATAGCAGCCACATGGGCCACTATGGCTATTGTAATGCCACTGGGGGCAGGTATGGTGTTCCTAGAGGGACTCAAAGCTTACACAGAACTTCCTCTCTCAATAGATTGTCTCTTGTTAAAAGCCTCCTGCCAATGTGGGCTGTTATGGCTATTGTTATGCCACGGGGGGGGGGGGCAGGTATAGTGTCCCTAGAGGGCCTTAAAGCTTACACAGGGCTTCCTTTCTATGCTCCCAACAGGCCAGCTCTTCTTAACAGCCTCCCTATCCTAGGAAACATAGCAACCACATGTTTTATTAAATAATAATAGGGCTCTAGGCGCTACCTTTAAGGGATATTTTATGGGCTAAGCCCGTGATTTATGGAAATTCTCGAAACCCTCTATGCTAGACGGGATCACTGACCCACCTGCACTGAGGAAAGGCCCCAAACTAATTAATCTTTAACAGGCTACAATATCCAAATTGAGGCTACCCAGATTGTATACAGTATTCCCCTATATTGGGTGTGTATGCAGTAGGTGCTAAAATATGAAAATGGTGATAACCAAAAGGGAAAACAAAGAAAAAACCCAGAAAACACCCTCCGTTCTCTGCATACACCCTATTTATAAAAAAACATTATTTAATATTGGGATAGCTTAGACCAATGAAATGTGGTACATAATTATAAACACTAAGAAGGAAATTTTTAAAGCACAGAAAAATCTAAATTAAATAAAGGTAAAAATAAAATAATGACTGTGTGAATCTAGTGTTAGATATACAACTCCTCAGAGTGTTCCTATATAGTTCATTAAATCTACAATTTATATCTCCACTTGTGAAAAAGAAAGAAAAAACACTAATATGTCCAATGTGACACTAAAGTCCAGGTAATGTCCAAAATGTGCAAAAAAAAAATTGTGCAAAGACTTGCAAATACAGTACTCAAAATTCCATTAAAGTGCAATGTGCAAATTATGCAAAATATAAAAATCTGAGTGAATATAAAGTGCTCAGACAGTTTGTAATAGATTTCCAGATGAGTCAGAAGAGGTGACTTTGGTGCTTATTCAAATAAAGCCAGTGACTTCCGTGTTCACCCCCCCCATTTGGGTCCCCACTCACCAGATCCTTATCCCCCTAAGGGGTTACGTGCATGTAGTGTCTCCATCTCCAGCCACTTTGTGCCCAGTTCCTCCACCTTCTCATGGTGTATTGATATCCCGGATGGTCCCCCTTTTAAGATGGTTTACAACAGGCCAATGGTTCCTTAAAAAGGGAAAAAAAAAACAATTCCCATAGTGCAGTATATTTGTCACCAGAAGTTCAATTTATCATTATAAAAATCTTTATACAGAACAAACCAAAAACCGAAAAGAGGTTAAAAAAAATATTAATACAAAAAAAATAATAAAAATGAAAATTAATAAAATAGAATATTTTTTTTTTTTTAAATGATATGAAATGACCGACATACAAGTTGGCAAAACCAAAACCAATGCATGAAGGCAGGAATAGTAAATAAATGCACCTATTGGGTCCCGAGGGCTTATGCTGGTGTCACCATATCCCAGCGTTCTCTATTACTGGCCCAAGTGATATAAGAGAAAAGGGTCCTCTTACAAAGTAAAACCCATAAGCGATAAAGCTATATATTAAAAAATCCCGGCTATACCACAAGATCTGTGGAGGAGTGGCGTGCGTTCCAGCTGCGCTCCACAATATCTGCAGACTGGAAGTGACGTAGTGTGCGTGGCTCCGTTGTACGCGTTTTGTTATAGACGTCCTCAGCAACGGTGCCACGCCACCCCACACTACCGTCTATGAAGGCAGACAAGTCGCCTCCTCCTGCTGGTCAACCAATCAGGTTGTTAAAACCCTCACAATCGCTTTCCTAACATACCGGAATAGGACATTGTATACCTTAAAGGGAACAAGAACCCCATATGGACACATTAGGTGGCGTTAAAGAGCCCTTAAATAAGGCATATGCGGGTATATATAGTGCTCCATTTAGCCCAGTTTCCCAAAGTATGCTAAATCGGTGCGCTCCAGCCCCCTGCTGGTTATTCACCAGTATACAGTCTATCAGAGTACAAATACATTAGTCTAATTCTACTAAGGAGCTTGCCATACAAATCAGATATTACCTTGTAAAACTAATAAATCAGCTGTCTCCTAGCATTTAAATACATGGATATTCTAGATAGCTATAGCAAGCATTTATTGCTTTAAATTGGCCACATATATGACTAATTGTTTGTATTAAACCTTATTCAGTTACTTAAATACCATATGGGAAAAGTTTAATAGAGTTTAGAAACCACCTCTTTTTCTGTGTGTTGTACATAGGGTGACTACTTAACCCCTAAGGGCTACTCTTATCTATGCTCCTTCCATTATCTACTTCTTATCCATATATAGGGTTTATACGTGTGTTACAACAATTTTTTGTCATTTGATTATTAGTCTACCATGTCATACGCAGGCAACCAATAAAAATAAAGTGCTATGCAATATATATGATAGGAGATTATAGTACAGACTCCTAGAGTTCAGAATTTGGGTTTGCATAATTTCCTGTGGGATCTGTAAGGATTTTTACTTTGATGGTATTCCACCCCATTAGTTTCTAGGGGACAGTAAGAATGGGGGGATATGTTTTTATCTTATAGTCAGATAAAATTATAAATGAAATGAAATTAAAAATAGTATCTGCTTGTATGTTATATATTGTTATCTAAATCTACTAACTAGGAATGCATATATCTCATCCAACCATTTTTAGGCTAATACAACCATTTGGGGGAATATAGGGAAATATTGTATACAATCTGGGTAGCCTCAATTTGGGATAGCCCGTTAAAGATTAATTAGTTCTGGGCCTTTCCTCAGTGAAAGTGGGTCACTGATCCCATCTAGCATATGTTGTGATTAAAATGGTATTTCTATATACCTGACAAAGACCAGCTAGAGGTATAACGAACGCAATTACAATACTCACGAAACCCTTTACTTAACACTGCAGTATTAAGGAGACAACATCTTGGCCTAAGAAGGTGATGAGTCAAGATTACAGTTCAGCAGTTGTCTGGTTTATTCTGGGAGGGGCTGCATTTTATGTGCACCTTTATCAGCCAATCATTGCATAGAACATGGGTGTGGTTAATACAGAGGCGTACATTACATATCATTACATATCATTAATTATGTAATCTGCTTTCATGCGTCACAGTCATGGGATATGTGGCATAGACATATTGTGACACAATTTCTTTATTTAGACAGTACAGAATAAAACTGCTTATGCAAGCTATATTTTCCTATATGCATGTTTTATAGAAAAACTGCTACAGTCTGCAGATAGAGTTTAAGCTAACTAGTAAGGTTAATCTTATATGAACTTATAAAGATGGAGTCACTCTGGTTCAGCCATATCACAACAATCCCCTCTAAGTCATGAAATCAAACCATGAACATGACTTACTTTTTCTCATTGTGACATACTCATCCCGGTGACCATAGTAAAAGTTAAGATATATTCTATTAGCTGCAGCTGGGTTGGAAGGTCAAGTACCTCAGAAATCATGCACATAATAAACTTGAAGCGGGCATATAAAAGTAATACCATAAGCAAAATCAGTACAACAAACACTGCAATATCCCTAATCCAGGATTCAGCATTGAGACCAAACCCCCCATGTTACCCAGGGGGCTCCCAAGCAATTATTTTGCTTTTTCATCATGTCAATACCCCCTTAGGCTCCTGAGAGGAACCATGCCCAGGTCATGTTCTTTTCCAGAAACAATGACTCAGCATAACGGTGTTTGAGGGGGCATCCAGGACGAACACTCGCCTTGAGCAAGTGACGTTCCTCATTGTCCCCGAGAATCACAACTATCAGAACCAATAAGGCCAAGTAACACCATCCCCTGGAATCACTCAGAATCCATGGATGGCATGTTCTTCCACAACAAATGTACATGCTGTTGTCCAAGGCCAGTGGCTGTCTGCTTAAGGACCTGTTGGGCACCTTCAGAGAATCCTGCAAAAGCAAGCTGTGAAAGTAGCTTGGCCATCTCAGTATGGGGGCCAGAGGCATGCATGAAGTGTGATGTAGGGCACGATCTAAGGTGTCAAACACTGTGGAGTTTCTGTAGACTCTGAATGCACATCCCCTCTATGTCCAATGAGTGTGTTACTAGTGATTTTATCGGGTGGGCCACATATAACCTTAAGGCTCCCCCTAGAACACAGAGGCTGGTAGATGACATGTGAACCAATAAATATATAATACAGTGCCTATGCCAGCATCCCTTCAAACAGTATACACACTGAAATAGTCGAGCATGTCCTGGGCACACTACAACAACAATCCCAATATGCCCCCTGACCCTCACCCGGACCACCTTCTAAGCATGCAAAAATAGAAAAACAACAAACATGTAATCTCAGCTGTATAGCAATTGTCCATGGAATGCAAAAGGGAGGAAGGGGCGTGACAGTCCATAGAAACAAGTGGGAGGGGCATGACAGCCTTTAGGCCAAATTAAAATAGTCCCAAAGAAAAACTCAAAAAGAAAAGTCTCTTGGATGGCTTCTGAATGCCCATTAGATTCGCAGAAAAGGAAATGTCCACATTATAACTCTCATTCTGCTCAACTTTTTCCAAAACCTTTTGGTTCAATTCTGTGATCACTCATATGCACAAACATGAATTCTCTACCCCAAATCACTGCCTCTTTGTAAGGACAGAACTTGATATCCACAGCCAGACTGGACCTGATGCGTTGGGTGAGACCGGGGACTTTCGGCTGGCACATCTGGATCTTTTTCATGTGGTGCTCACGGAAATTTTGTACCCCAGGTTTGCGTCATGTGGCTCCCCCTTGAGGTATAATTTGCAGGAACATTTTCCAGCCGGAGTCTGCCTTTAGTCACCTGAGCACCTTCTATGGTATTTGAACAACAAAGATTTCCATGTTAAAGCTGTAGTCGTCACTTCATTCGGATAGGGTATAGGGCAGGGTATGAATGGGGTGTAGGGTGATAGACATACATAGGGTATGACTGGGGTGGGCATTTCTTTATGTGAATAGGGTTGTGGGTGAATGCAGGCTGGATGGGGCAAATACTCCTCATCTGACATGAGTAGTTACAGAATCTACCTGATCAATTCAGGCCTTAACCATTGGAGATATTAAAAATAATATTCTTTATTGACTCAAACATAAGTAAAACATGCAGGAATTAAAATGTTTCTCAGCAAGGGTTTTCATTATATAGCTTCAATATATTTAACTAAACATTTTTCCAAATCCAGTATTATAGCAGAACTTCAACAAAACTTAAACCTCTTTAGTTTCTTCTATTTCCGGGATCCAAGTGGACCCAAGGGACTTAGGACAGAACATTTCACCCAAACACATATTCTGACTCAGAAGTCTCCCAACTTTGCAAATATGTCTGATCATCAGCAACAAACAAAACATTGATTGATAAACAACATTTCATCACCAACACTTCATGACTGACACCCTGGGAATTCAGAAGGTATCTATCTAGAATAGTCATTCAGATTGCTTATTTCAAATAAATCCTTCCCATCACATTTTAGTACCCCATGGACTCAATATACGCAGCAATGTATCTTGATTACAGTCATTTAATTTCAGTAACTTCTTCAAACATTTTTTCAAATTTTCACCCTTCCTTTACCAAAATCCCTTTATCAATTCTTTTAATTTAACCCCAAACTTTTAGGGAAAATATAACATGGGCCTAAACACAATATGAGACTAGACACACACTTAAAATATTTCTACTAATCAAAATGATACCCTGTGTGTTCATTAAACACAATACAACAACTCTCTCATTCCACATTCATTTGGCCATTCCATTCATCCTTCATTTGTCCATAACACCTTCAAACCTTAATATTTTTCTCTCTAGTGTCCGGAATTACACAACACAGTTACTTCTCTTTTTCTTTACTAACCACAATTCTTCTGGCGTAGCGCCTGGAATATACAACTTCCCTTTATTTACTTTCGAATTCTGGACTCTTAATTATAATATTCTCAAACCTGTCAAAATCAATATTTTTAAAATCCCCAATTATTGTTAATACAGCTTAAACACTATTAAAACAATTTGCACAAATTTAGCACATTTGCTGTCATCAGAAAAAAAAAAAAACACACTTTAACTCTAATAATGTAAGGATAGGCAACCACACCCAAAATAGTTTTAAAAGTCAGACTCTAAAAATTTGTATCTGATCAGATTCCTTTAAAAAACATTTGGTACCAGTGCATACATGTAATTTTATCAGTGACATGTCACATTCCCCTTTTAATGTTCACAATTTACTAAGGAGTGGGCATGGGCTTTATATGTGCCCAACACATTTCATGAATAAACTGACACTAGTTGCAACATTTTAACAATAAACATGTACCTTTTATAGATAACTTTTCTGAATCAGATCCTTCTTTAACATTCATTTTCCACCCCAGCAAGTCTCTGACTTGCTGACTATGGAATGCAAATATAGACGTATGCTCCCCACAAAAGCGGTGGTGAAGGTATGGTTTGTTCCTCTCTTCCATCCGAAACAAAATAGCAGATCTCTGCACTGTGCTAAACAGCATTTTGGACAGGATGGACCACTCAAAATAGTAATCTGTCTTTGTCCAAATCCGCGATTCAATCCTCTTAAAGCACCACACACAGATGAGTACCCTACTCTGTCCCTTTCACCTGCCCACTTTAGCAATGCTCTGTCTTGGTAGGATCATAGGACATATATCAACTACCCAACAATTTATCTGAATTCAGAAAACAAAAATAATCTTATACTCTAAATTGGAATTCCAAGACAAGACAAAAATTCACATACACATAAAATTAAGCATTTCTCTCTATTAAACAGTTTCCTCTACCTAGGTGTCCGTCTTATGAAACTGCAAACGGGGCGACCCCAAGGATTGCCACTGACCACAGTCCACAAACAGTCCATGAAACAGAGACAGTCGTGGGAGAAGTGTTTAAACATGTTCTCCCTCAGATGATCGCTGCACTCTGAGAATCCTCACTGATCAACACAGAGACCGTCAGTCCACGAAGCTGCGACCCTAGCGCCTCACTGGAGATTCATGTCAGAATTCACACCCCCAAACCCACCAGCTCAGAGGTGGAGAATCGGGGGGCGATGAGGGAATCTGTGGGAATGAGGAAGATTCATAATCTCTCTCTACCTCACTCAGACCCCCCAAAACAGTAACCATGTCCCCCTGTCAGTGCATCCAGCAGCAATTTATTCACTGCCTAATAAAGCAACATTTTGATGTCTCCATGAATCTCTGGTACCGTAATCCCGCAAAAGTCTCACGAAACCCCAGCACCAGGGCTGCTCATTGCATGAGGTGGGGTGCTTTCAACAAGGGTTCTAGCCTCCCCACCAGCTCTCTCTTTTTACCCTTGGTTGACCCTTTTCCCGTGCCCATTGCCAAACAGGGATCTGCACATTCCACCAACCCACCTGTACCGACTCATTATAACTTCAGCAAACAACAATAAACAAATAATCAACAAACAAATAGAAAAACAGGTCTACACTAAAAAAATCCTTATTTTAACAACACCTTTTAGCTGATAATCCAAATGAAACTAGCTGTGACACTTTAAAAATCCTTATTTTAAACAAAACTCTCTGTGTTAATTTCCTTACCTGCCCAAAACCTCCTATCCCGGCTGTCCTTTAAAATTATTTTCTCAACACTAGTGATGGACGAACTTCCGATGGGACGTTTCGCGAACGCGGACGCGGCCAATAGTTCGCGAACCGTAACGTTTGCGGCAGGCCCCATTGACTTCAATGG
Source organism: Lithobates pipiens (assembly GCF_037356315.1). Classification (NCBI taxonomy): domain Eukaryota; kingdom Metazoa; phylum Chordata; class Amphibia; order Anura; family Ranidae; genus Lithobates; species Lithobates pipiens. The sequence goes on from NW_027507685.1 coordinate 88,708,865, forward strand.
GAGGCGAACTTTGCAAACCTACAGGTCAAATTTGCAGCCACAAAATAATTACTAGCTGTGCAAACATAGTCCCACCACATGGCCAATGACATAACACATGTATGAGGTGAATCTGGGATCGACAACTACAAGCATTCTTTTTTTATATGTGAAATTGTGACAATTCAGGACTGTGGAGCGCATGAAGGCAATGGAGGAGAGGGAAGGTCAGGGTAGGCAAAGAAGAGGGTGCAGGAGATGATCAACCACACCGTGATAGAGAGCACTGACATCAGCAGCACCGTGATAGAGTGATCTGACACCAGCACCGTGATAGAGAGCACTGACATCAGCAGTGTGACATACAGCAATGACACCTGCACCGTGATAGAGTGATCTGACACCAGCACAGTGATAGAGAGCACTGACATCAGCAGCGTGATATACAGCACTGACACCAGCACCGTGATATACAGCACTGACACCAGCACCGTGATATACAGCACTGACACCTGCACCGTAAGCAGCCCCAGGAGGAAGTCAGCATAGCACAGAGATGGTGGGAGCCCCTCATAATGAGCATAGCACAGGGATGGTGGGAGCCCCTTATAATGAGCATAGCACAGGGATGGTGGGAGCCCCTCATAATATGCACAGCAGAGGTACAGCCCCAGGAGGAAGTCAGCACAGCACAGGGATGGTGGGAGCCCCTCATAATAAGCATAGCACAGGGATGGTGGGAGCCCCTCATAATATGCACAGCAGAGGTACAGCCCCAGGAGGAAGTCATCACAGCACAGGGATGGTGAACTTTACAAACCTACAGGTCATATTTGCAGCCACAAAATAATAACTAGCTGTGCACACATAGTCCCACCACATGGCCAATGACATAACACATGTATGAGGTGAATCTGGGATCGACAACTACAAGGATTCTTTTTTTATATGTGAAATTCTGACAATTCAGGACTCTTGAGACAATGGAGGCGAGGGAAGGTCAGGGTAGGCAAAGAAGAGGGTGCAGGAGATGATCACCAGCACCAGCACCGTGATATAGAGCACTGACATCAGCAGCGTGACATAAAGCACTGACACCAGCACTGTGATATACAGCACTGACACCTGCACCATGATAGAGTGCACTGACACCAGCACCGAGATAGAGAGCACTAACAGCAGCACTGATACCAGAAACTTGCTGCTGGGCCCCAAAAATATGACACCGCTCAACCTCTTCAAACAGGAGGGTATGGGCATATAGTACGGTGTGCTTTTATTGTACAAGGAAGTGAGCCAAATGAAGAAAGGTCTGTGTGCTCGATTCAAAAAATCGTTTCTAGACATATACATGGTGTGAGGGGTTAGCTCGGCAGCGGGTGTGTGTGACCCCCTGGATGAGTTCACAACACAAAATCAGGCACAGCAGACAGCGTTGTAGGTGGAAAAAACAAAAAGGTGCAGTTTATTTATGCTACATGCAGTGAAAAAATATACCAGCCAAACAAAAGAAAAACATGAAAATAAATCCTGGTCAGCTTGACCTCTAATTACACACATAGATTCCCTGTCTAACAACCGAGTGCAGCCTTGTGCTGCACCAGTCCCTGTCTCTGTTGTAGAGGTTTGCCACACAGGCGTTAACTCACCGCACAGAAGAGGTGTCACACTCCCCAGTCTATACAAACACAAAACTGGTTCCAGGATGGAGCATCTCCCTAAGCATGCTGTTTTTTTTTTGTAGAGGTCTTAATAAGCCCACTTACTTCAGTTGGGCTCATTAACTCTTCCCCTATAGGACTCCCAGCACTCCCCTCTAGTTGTACAAGTCCGCATAAAGCCTGAATCTAGGGCATACATATTTTCCATCCTGGATACAACCAGGTGATTTTACCTGCCTGCTGCCACAATGGTCTACTGGTCACATGTGTTGAATTCCTCCGAGATCCATGCCTCATTCATTTTTAGAAATGTGAGGTAGTTAACACTGTCGTGAGCTAGGCCAGTACGCTTATCGGTCACAATCCCCCCTGCTGCGCTGAACGTCCTTTCGGACAGGACACTGGATGAGGGGCAAGCCAACAGTTCGATTGCAAATTGGGCAAGCTCTGGCCAGAGGTCAAGCCTGCCCACCCAGTAGTCCAGGGGTTCATCACTCCTCAGAGCGTCCACATCGGCCGTTAACCCGATGTAGTCGGACACCTGACGGTCTAGGCGTTCCCTGATGCTGGATCCGGATGACACCTGTCGATGGGTCGGCTGAAAGAATGACCTCATATCAGAAGTCACCAACACATCTTCAAACCGGCCTCTTCTTGCAGGCGCTGTTAGATTGGTACCCGCAACTCCTTCTCTGGGAGTGGGAATTGCTCCTCTGCCAGCGCACGCAAAAGCAGAATGCAGCATTTCTCGAAGCAAGGCCTGGAAGTGCTCCATTCTGACAGCCTTCTGTGACAGCGGTAACATTTCCGCCATTTTGTGTGACCCTTATGCTTTTTATACGGGGGTCCCTATTAAAACACTGGAGCATGAAGGCCCACATTTGCACTAAACTGGAAGCGGTGTGGTGGCCTGGCTCCTGCTCATCATCCAGGATAATGTAATCCTCTTCATTCTCCTCTCCCAATCCACGCACAACAACAGGGATCCCAGAAAGGTTTAAAGCATGCTCTTCTTGCTCCTCCCCCTCCGCCCCAGCACCATCCTCCTCTGACTCCTCTTCAGACTCCTGATGTTCACTTGTCTCAGATAGAGTAGCCCCCCCCCCCCCCGGGAATTCATCCAGCATTGTGACTTCCTCATCTTCCGGCTCCTGCTCCTCCACAGCTTGATCAATGACACAACGCAATGCACGCTCCATAAAGAAGGCATAAGGTACCATGTCACTGATGGTGCCATGGCTGCGACTGACCAGTTTGGTGATCTCCTCAAATGGCCACAGAAGTCTGCATGCGTCGCGCATGAGCAGCCACTGGCGCGGTGAAAAAAACCCAGCTCCCCAGAACCTGTTCTGCCACAGAGTTCATACAGGTAGACGTTAACTGCACGTTTCTGCTGGAGCAGCCTATCAAGCATATAGAAGGTTGAGTTCCATCGCGTCGGGCAATCGCAAATAAGACGTCTGACGGGCAGATTGTGTCGCCGCTGAATGTCAGCAAGGCGAGCCATGGCCGTGTAAGATCTTCTGAAATGGGCCGAGATTTTCCTTGCCTGCCGCAAGATGTCCTGGACCCCAGGGTATTTGACACGGAATCGCTGCACGACCAAGTTTAAGACGTGTGCCATGCATGGCACGTGCGTAATTTTGCCCTGTTTCAATGCGCTAAGCAGATTGGCACCGTTGTCACACACTACTTTACCAACTGTCAAATTGAGCGGTGTTAGCCACTGATCTGTCTGAACGCAAAGCTGAAAGGAGTGCCGGGCCAGTGTGGCTCTTGGCTTCCAGTCACAACAGACGCAGCACGGCATGGCAACATCTCACCATGTCGAATAGGTTCTGGGGAGCTTGGGCGGCGCAGCGGAAGAGACGCTAGCAGCGGAAAAGGAGGAGTCAGCCTAGGAGGAGAGGGAGGAGGATGGAGTAGGAGGAGGAGGAGAAGAAGAGCCAGGCCTGCATGTAATCCGTGGTGGTAAAACCAAATCTACACGGGTGCCATGGGTTACATGCTTGACGGCTGTCAGAAGGTTCACCCAGTGGGCAGTAAAAGTGATATACCTTCCCTGCCCGTGTTTGCTAGACCACGTGTCTGTGGTCAGATGTATCTTGGCACCAACACTGTGTGCCAGAGATACATTCACTTGCCGCTGAACATGGGCATATAGCTCTGGGATGCCCTTCTGTGAGAAATACTTCCTCCCTGGGACCTTCTATTGTGGTGTTCCAATGGGCACAAATTTTCAAAAGGCCTCCGAGTCCACCAGTTTATATGGCAGTAGTTGGCGGGCTATCAGTTCTGACAAGCCAGCCATCAACCGTTGGGCAAGAGGGTTATCCGGCGTCATCATTTATTTACGCTCGAACATTAGGCCCACGGAAGCCTGCCTTTTTTGTAGAAAAACGTGAGCTTGGCTTGATGGAAGGTGTAGTGGAGGACAATTGTGAGGAGAGAGGAGGAGAAGGAGAAGTAGAAGACGAGGCTGGATGGTGAGAGCCTGGAGTGTGGCTTTGTGTGTTCCGTTGCTCCCACTGGGCTCGGTGATGGCAGCTCATGTGCCTTCTTAAGGTGGTCGTCCCTAGGTGAGTGTTGGGCTTACCGCGACGAATGCGTTGACTGCAAAGATTGCAGATGGCAACACTATTGTCAGCAGCGGACATGTTAAAAAAAGCCCACACTGCGGAGCCATGTGCCGGCGTCCTGGGAGCGCCAGAAGTGGCCGTACATGGTCGATGACTCGCTCCTGATACATTAGCAGTCTGCTTTGTCCCTCCTGTGCAATGTAAGTTATTCCTGCTTCTCTTCCCTATCTGCTGGTCCATATCTCCCTCTGAACTCCCCTCCTCTTCCTCTCTTGTGGGCACCCACGTAACATCACTAGACACGTCATCATCAACGTCACCTTTCCCACCGCTATAAGTAGAGATCTCGGAGTAGGCAGCAACAGCGGGGACCAACCTCCTCCTTGGGCTGATCTGGGTACTGTCGTCAGACTGCTGAGTGGCGGTTGTTGCTACCTCCTCTTCCTGATCCAATGGCAAGAGTGGCTGCGCATCAGAAATGTCTTGATATTGATTGGAAAATAATTCCTGTGACTCAAGCGGAAGGTATGTGGTGGTGGTGGTGTTGGTGGTAGTGTCTTTGGGGGTGCACATAGCAGAGAGTGAAGAAGAGGGTGCAGATCGAGAGGATGAGGAGGGTGCAGAAGAGTAAGGCTGAGTGAGCCACTCAACCAATTCTGGTGCTTTCTTTGACGTAATCGCACGCACCTTCTGCAATTTCCCACTTTGGCTCAAGCCTGTTGCTCCTGCCCTACCCCTACCACCCCTGTGGAAGGGCCTGCCTCTTCCTCTGCCTGTCATTTTTTAAATGACCCTGTGACAAAACTCTCAGTCCCTATACTGATAAAGGACTGCTGCAGAATAGGGCAGCAGTCAGTAGTAGTGCACCTCAACCCTATATATTGTGGACCTATACCAGTCCTTAAGGATTAGCAGACTGTACCTCACTCAACCCTATATACTCTAGTACGCTATACCTTACCAGTCCTTAGAAGGACCTTTGTGCAACTAGTAGGTTGTGATTAGCAGATTGTACCTCAGTCCCTATACTCATAAAGGACTACTGCAGCAGAAGGGCAGCAGTCAAGTATAATATTCTTTCTATATTTGGAAGAAAGATTATTATACGTGTACAAGCCTATTACCATACCAGTCCTGAAAAGAACCTTTGTGGACCTAATAGTAACAGCTACTGATTAAACTGACTGTCCCTCACTGCCACACACAGCTTCCTGCCTGTCCCTATTTAAACTGACAAAACACAGGCTGATGCAACAATAACTTGAATAGCACTCAAAACTATATCCTGTACTACTTTACCATACCAGTCCTTAAAATAACTTTTGTGGACCTAATAGCTAGCGATTTGGGTCACTGCAGTTTCTCCCTGCTCCACACAGCAACCTCTCCCTAGAGTGACATACGAAAGAATGTAAAATGGCCGCCGGATCGGGTCTATTTATAAGTTAGGGGGAATGTCCAAGTGTCCATGTGCTGTAATGTCTCAATTGGCTGTCCTGTACCACATGATGGATGTGTCATCATAGGTCAAAGTTCTTTTACACAGTAAACACGGAAGTCCGCCGGGCGAACAGCGGCAATAGTCCACCGATCGGGCGGACCGCGAACAGCCGAAATTCGCCACGAACCGACCGCCGGGCGAACCGTTCGGCCATCCCTACTCAACACCAGTAAAATGTCCCCTTTAAATCTCCAAACAAACTGACTGCTAACTTCCCCTTTTTAAATGTACTTTCCTTCACTTTTTTTTCCCTTTCTCTATGTGTCAGTTTTAAAACGGCTTTGAAATCGGCTTGTATAAAAAGAACAATGCATTGAAAAACCTTGCAAAATACACACCTTCCATCTAACACATACCTTTTACAACCTGCAAAAAATACCATTCCGATACCCTTCCAAGCCCACGTACACACGGTCGGAGATTTTGGATTTAGTCCGACGGATTGTGTCCGAAACTGTTGCATACACACGGTCGGGCCAAGTTGTCTGATTTCGTGGTTGCCAAGAACGCGGTGACGTAAGCCGTGTACGGCGGGACTAGAAAAAGGGAGTTCAGCACCACGTCCGGCACCCTTTGGGCTCCTCCTGCTGATCTCGTGTTTTAGTAGAAGTTTGGTGAAAGACGATTCGCGCTTTTCAGATTATTGATTCAGATCGCTACTGCTCTTCAGTTTGTGCTTGTCTTTGCGTATCTGATAATCAGTGCGTGCAGTCATTAAGTATTTGCTTCTCATTGTGGACTATATCTTGTTATAGTACGCTCTGAAAGGCATTTTTTATTGTCTGCTTGCTTCTGCTATTCAGGTCGTCCTTTCAGGCCTTGCTGTTTTGCGTTGCTTTCTGGTGTCCGTTCTGACCACCCGACCGTTTTCCAAACATGTTTCGTCTACGTACTCATCGTACAGTTTGTGCTGTGCAGGGGTTCTTACTTTGACTTTGACACAAGCCAAAGGGCTTGTGTCAAAGTAAGAACCCCTGCACAGCACAAACTGTACAATGAGTACGTAGACGAACCTTCAGGACCTCAAGTTCTCTACAGGCATCTCCCCCCAGGCTCTGGGGATCATTATTCCAGAAACCTGTTCTGCCATCATTCAGCTCCTGCTGAAGGACTATATTATGCTAATTTTTAACCTTAAACATCACATTCTATGTATTTCATGATTGCTAATGTCTTGCCTTTCTTTCCTCATTCCCTAATTACCATCATTGCAATATGCTCTAATTCATATGCTCTGCCCCTTTGTCCTCATGCGCATTTGCCTCACTAACTTCCCCACCATGCTCTTCTTGGCCCCTAAAACTATAGTCACTTGACAATGTCTTTTGGCAGCTCCATAGTATTGCTTTCCCCTAAACACCCCCTAAAATCTCTACAAATGTGATGTGTGTGCTTCAATTCATGCAAAGTAACCTTTTTGATTGTTTTTTTTGGAGTTGTGCCAAACTCATTAGGAACCCCCCTCTCCCCAACTGTTACCTCAGCTGATAGAAGATTGCTATCTCATGACTTGACCCAACCCAATACACACTCTAAATACCCTTTTCATGATCACATTTATGGAACAATTCACCAAAGCATGTAGTGTAAGGCCGCGTACACACGGGCGGATTGTCTGTCCAACTTAGTCCGACAGTCTGGCGGACTAAGTCTTTCGGAATTTCCGTAATACAGTCCGTCCAAACTTGGTTTTGTCCATCCAAACTTGGTTTCAGCGGACAGTCCGCTCGTGTGTAGGCAAGTTGGACGGACTAAGTATGGCACATGCTCAGAAAGGATTTACGCGGCCGAAGGTTGCATTGCAGTGTATTGGACGTTTTTCTAGTCCCGTCGTACGTGCTGTACACGTCATCACGCAAGCTTTCAGCGGACTGTCTGTTCATCGTGTGTGGTCAAGTCCGTTCATTCAAAATTTGGACGGACTGTCTGTCGGATTGTCTGACGAACTTAGTTGGCCAGACAATCCGCCCGTGTGTACGCGGCCTAAGGGCCTCAATACTTTCAAATGCTAGTTTTATTTTTTTAACACATTAATTTTCTTGCTATGAAATAGCAGAATGTCAAAATGTCCTTCCATTTTGTTATTATGACACTTCTTACCTGTCCGGTGGGCTGCCAATAGTGTAACTAAGCAGGGGCTTCACAAAGTATCACACATTATTTAGGCATTCAGCTCTCAATCAAGTGGAGAGGGTTACCTCTCCTAAACATCCCCCTTAATTTTTTTTATCAAGGGCCCATCAGATGGGGGGGATGGGGGGGTTAGGACTCTCATAAGGGGACCTTATACTTTAGGCTTTAAATACTCATTTTAAAAAATGTTATACTAATTTTGTCCAAAAATGTGGGTGTCTAATCTGCATGCAATGTTGATTTGTAAAATTACTAGTTTTTTTTCTTGTGTCACCACTACACAGTGTCCTTCAACGCCACAGGAATGGCAGACTGTGGCCTCCCACTTTGCCAGTTTTTGTCAAGTTGTGCCTTTTTCAGCAACAGTGCAAACCCAAGTTCAGAGCGAGATGAGGGGACAGTCTCTTCTTCAGATAATCTTATTATGTTGTGGGTCTGCTACACACACACACACCTTCTTTTTGTTAACTAATGTGTAGTGCATTACTGATCTAAATCATGCTCATTTTCAGCACTATGGCCGGAAAATGGCATGATTGTCCAAATTTACACCTCACTGTGGGTGCTTTTTACTAAAGGCACATCCACTATGCACTACAAGTGCACTGCAAAAGTACACCTGAAACTGCACTTGGAGTGCAAAGTGGAGTTGCCTTTAGTAAATCACACTCCTTCTCAGCCCAAACTAAAATTTCACTACAAATACATTTTAAGCCCAATGAAAAAGGAAGCCACACATTGTTGAGAATTCAGCTTTTTAATACAAGCACATTCATATGTGCGTTTAGTAAAGGTTTTTACAACAAACCAAGATATTTTGGGTATCCAAAACCCAGTTTAATCATATTTATTTTTTACTTGTTTTTTGTGTAAACAGGCATGTATCAAACCGTAAAATACAGAACACAGGAACTTACAAAGTTCAACTTGGAAAAGTGAAGACAATATCAGACATGAGTATGTACAAACTAGGCTGATATTGCCTTCATCACATGGGGTGTCACCCCTGAAAAATACAAATTTGGAAGATGCACACAGTGTGTCAACATGTGCTATCTCCCATCATGAGGGATCAATGTATATGCTTTGGGGCTGCAACCCCTTCATCTCAGACACTTTCCACAAAACATGTACATTGATCACCCATGATGTGAGATCGCGCATGTTTACACACTCTGTGCATCTTCCAAATTTGGAATTATGCAAAATACAGCTTTTAAAAAAAAAATTAAAAAAATAAAACCCTATCTAGTTTTTTCGTTTTCACACTCCCCAAAACATCAATGATGTTCTTCATTTTATTTTTAACATCATTGATGTTTTGTTGTACAATTTCCAAATCCCGATTGCACCCCATTATCTCCCCGATCAAGATCTGGGCACTTTCACTGGTAAAACGGGAATCTTCCTCCACATCACCTAGAAAAAAAAAAAAAAAAAAAAACACACCATGTAATCCAAATATGGTGATATACATTGATGAGCTTACGGGAAGCTGTGTTCTCCGACACTCACCTGTTGTGGTGACAATTTGGCCAACCTCCACGATCTCTCCTTCTTCCTCCTCCTCCTCCTCCTGCTCCTCTGTTTCTTCTTTTGGAAGTTGCCCTTCTTTGGGAGGGGTGTGGTCCCTAGTGTCCTCATGGTCCCTGGTGTCCTCATACTTGCCGAGTCTTCTCTCCCCTATGAGAATGTAAACAAAGATTAATTAGCACACAGAGGGCATAAATAGGAATATGAAACATTGCTTGGAAGTGTTGTACAATTGTTTTTTTGGGCCGAGTTACAAGGTGAGAACATTATTGGGGCCACTTTGTTAAGCTGGAATACTTCCCTGCAGAACGATGTTTCATACGAACGAACGAAACCATGACCTTGAAAGTGGCCATTTTAAAATGCACAACATGAAATCAAAGCACATGGAGCATGTATGCATGCAAGAATAATGATATGAACACACGACAACTACTTACTTTTTTTAAGAACACGCTTGATCCTTAGGTACTGCTCATGCTTCCTCAGTTTCAGGTCTGACCAGCGTTTTCTCAGTTGATCCTTGGATCGGTGTACCCCAAAATTCTTCAGAAGACTCTTCACAACTTTAGACATGATCTTAGCCTTTCTGATATTTGGGTTTGGGTAAGGTCCATACTTCCCATCATAGTCGGTCCTGTTCAATATGTCAACCATCTCCAACATCTCTCCAAAAGACATATTTGAGGCCTTAAATCTAGTCTTCCTGGATCGGGACGTTTCAGGCTCCGGGCTTTCCTCACCCTCCTCCTTGTTAGTGGAACTATTATTGCGCACTTGCGTTCTCTCCGCCATGTGCTCTCCCCACTGCGTGGGAAGCGAAGGGGCGGGGAATAGCCTGGAAAGAACGTCAGGGGCGGGCGGAGTTTCACGCATGCGCACTGTATATAAAACGCCACACATTTATATCGTCCGTACAATCTGGGAGGAGAGCGTGAGTCACGGACGCGGCGAACGTCGAAACGAAGGTAACATTTTTAAATTTGTGCTTCACTAGACTAGACTGCTTGTATCTAGGCCGCTGTTGGGACAAGATTAGGAGGGATTTTAATTGCATTATTAGTATTTGAGGGTTTGTTTTGTGTTGTGTCTTGCAGACAAAATGGACCCATTCAACAATCCCAACTTTATGGGGCTCTTCCTCGAGCTCTACATGGAGATGCCCTGTCTGTGGCAGTTCCACAACAAATTTTATTATGACAGATCAAAGAGGAACACAGCACTGGAGAAACTGCTTGCTTTGGTGCAGATCAGGGTCCCCACGGCAGACATGACATATCTGAATCGCAAAATTGTGGCCATGAAGCTTACATATTTCAGGGAGAGAAAGAATCACCTGGAGTCCTTGAGAGCAGGAGATCCAGATGCGGTTTACTACCCCAGGATGGTGCACTTTGACAGGCTGCATTTTCTGGTAGACCAAGGGGTACCCAGGCCACCACTCAGGCCACCACTCTCCATGCTTCCTCCAAGGCATCCTTCACCCCCAGCTGAGGCTTCTGATGTACAACCTGGCCCTTCCAGGCAGCACCATGTGGTGGGGCCCAGCTTGAGACAGGTATGGCATTGTTGAACATATTTCTTGTGTTACATTTAATAATGTTAACTAGATGTTCTTATTGATCAGTAAGTTGAGATTTCTCCAAGTGGTTTACATCTCAATAGACAGTAGTGACCAAAAATGATTGGGACGGGAAAGAAAAATGCTGGTGTCAGAATGATAGTCTGTTCTATTTGGTAACAGTCAAATAGCAAAAGCCAGGAGCACAAAATGGTGTGATTGATGATCAAAAAACTAAAACTATGTCCCCTTTTCATACACAGGAAGACCTCAGTCGGGGGGAGGCTGTGGCAAGTGGCAGCCAGGAGGTTCAACAACGCCCTCCTCCTCCTGTCCCAGCTACAGGAGCCCAGCCACAGCCTGGAAGGATGCCTGGTGGGAAGTCACAAAGGAAGACCAGAGAGTGATGGCCTGGGATGAGTCAGGTGTGCCAGAAGATGCAGCCTGTTCAAGATCACCATCCTGGGGACAGAAATGGCATCTTAATTTCCTGCTCTCTAGGACTTCAGGAGCAGACTTCTCTCCCTGAGATATCTACTCCCCAGGCCACCGATTTTTTTATATCTCATTTAGTCATGTCTGCCCTGGGGGCCAAAGGCTGCACCAAAGTTAAGAAGTTTCTCCAGTGCTGCGTTCCTAGTTTTATTTTCGAGCAAAAAAAAATAATTTTATTTTTGTTTGATGAAATACTTGTGTAATGTGTTTTCCTTCAAAAAGTAGAGTTTATTTGTGAGCAGGCAGGTACATTTCCAAAATACAAAGTGAAATAAATAACAAGGGGTACCAACACTAAACAACCTCCTGTAGATTAAAAAAGCAAAAGAAAATAAAAAAAAAATACAATAATGTTGTTGTAAGTTTACACACACACACACACACAAAAAAAAAAAAAAAAAAAAAAAAAAAAAAAAAAAAGGAGAAATGAGCAGTGTCTTTAAAGGAGATTTTTAGGGAATCCCCCCCCCCCAAAAAAACAAAAAAAATAAAACAAACATTGTGTAGATGTGACTTAAACTAAAATTGTATTGCTGAAATGGTTAAAAAAAGAGTAATGAAATCCGTTCGGGAGAAGTGTGTGTGACTATGAGCATCAAAAGAAGTTGGTTCTTGCAGCATTGTAAAGAACAAGAGAATGCGCTTGATGAATGATTTTTTTAACATTGCAGCGTGACGAATGGGCTATATCGCTTACAAGCAGTAGTTTTACCTGAACGAGCGCTTCCGTGTCGGAATTTGAATGTGAGCATGCGTGGCACTTGGTCCGATGAAAATGCTCTACACATGATCGGATTAGGTCCGTACGGCCCAGTCGGTCGGGAAATCTTTCCAACATGTTGGAAAATTGGGTCGGACGGAATCAGTCCGATGCATACCACACACAGTCGGATTATCTGACGACACGGTCCGATAAGACTCATTCCGACAGATTCTCCGACCGTGTGTACAAGGGCCAAGAGTTACCAAAACACATGTTAAACATGTGCAAACAAATTATGCACTTTTCAAGCAGAATCAAGCACCTATCATTCCAGAGCTCTATAACCAACATACTAGCAAAGGGGAGAAGTCATATTATTCATATACTATACCATTGTCTCTTCAAAGAATACCTTATATGAACATGCATATAACAGTACTCACCCTTTCCACGATACCTAAACATAACAAGGGAAATTTACTTCCCTCTAATCTAATTTTCCCCTTTTGGGACATCATATAACAGTGAAAACAGGGGCTGCCTTACCTCACAACCATGTTTCACACAATAATATCTTATTACTTTAATGCAAATGCGATAGACAAGAAAAGCCAGATAGAGCAAAAGTTTTGTGGGTTCCGGTAGTAATTGGTAATTGCCTCATTACCCTTTTCTCATTCTCTTTCCCAAAAAGAGCGTAATATTACGTTTTAAACTTCTCAACCATCCCACAGGACACAGGCTTCCCAAGAGCCTCTTCTTAACAGCCTGGTCCGTCTCACAATTCTCTTAACTAAAATCTATCCGACCAGGATTGTGTCTGTCAAAGATTCAAAGTTTGACCACACCCTGCCAAATCCTAATTTCCTAAATCCCTAAATTCCAAAATCTCAGCAAGTGCCTCCATTCTGTTGTGATTAAAATGGTATTTCTATATACCTGACAAAGACCAGCTAGGGGTATAACTATAACGCAATTACAATACTCACGAAACCCTTTACTTAACACTGCAGTATTAAGGAGATAACATCTTGGTCTACACAAGAAGGTGATGAGTCCAGATTACAGTTCAGCAGTTGTCTGGTTTATTCTGGGAGGAGCTGCATTTTATATGCACCCTTATCAGCCAATCATTGCATAGAACATGGGTGTGGTTAATACAGAGGCGTACATTACATATCATTAATTATGTCATCTGCTTTCATGTGTCACAGTCATGGGATATGTGGCATAGACATATTGTGACACAATTTCTTTATTTAGACAGTACAGAATAAAACTGCTTATGCAAGCTATATTTCCCTATATGCATGTTTTATAGAAAAACTGCTACAGTCTGCAGATACAGAGTTTAAGCTAACTAGTAAGGTTAACCCAAGTTAATCTTATAAAGATTGAGTCACTCTGGTTCAGCCATATCACAACAGCATAGAGGGTTTAGAGAATTTCCATAAATCACAGGCTTAGCCCATAAAATATCCCTTAAAGGTAGCACCTAGAGCCCTATTATTTTATAAAACAACTGGATGTCCACAGCCTCCAGGTGGGGGCTAAGGACTTGTAGGGTGGCAGCAACCCATTACATACCTGAGCGCGGCTTTCCTAGCATTTTTTATAGCAGCCACATGGGTTGCTATTGGTATTGTTATGGCAGCGGGGACAGGTATGGTGTCCTAGAGGGACTCAAAGCTTACACAGTGCTTCCTTTCCTTGCTCCCAACAGACCTGCTCTTCTTAAAGACCTCCCTCCTACCCTAGGAACCAGAACAGCTATGTGGGCTGCTATAGCTATTGGAATGCCATTGGACCCAGTCATGGCAAATGGGGGGGGGGGGTAGGTATGGTGTCTTTGTGAGCTTGCCTAGAGCTTACACTGGGCTTCCTTTTCTTCTCTATACAGACCAGCTTTTCTTAACAGCCTCCCTGATTGGGCCCCCGATTGTTATGGCACGGGGGGGGGGGGCAGCTATGGTGTCCCTAAAGGGACTTAAAGCTTACACAGTTATTCTTTTCCTTGCTCTCAACAGACCAGTGCTTCTTATGCCGCGTACACACGACCGGACTTAGGTCCGACAGAGTTCTGACAGAGTTCTGACGGACTTTCCGAATGAACAGACTTGGCCACACACAATCACACCAAAGTCCGACGGATTAGAACGTGATGACGTACGACCGGACTAGTATAAGGAAGTTCATAGCCAGTAGCCAATAGCTGCCCTTTGCAACATGTTCCATTTCTAAAGTCTGTCAGACTTTTGCAAATCAAAAGTCCGCTGCAGCCCACACACGATCGAATAGTCTGCCAGAATAGTTTCGTCGGACCTTTGATGTTGAAAAGTCCGGTCGTGTGTACGCGGCATTAAAGGGACCCCCCACCCTAGGAATCTTATCAGTCGCATGGGCCACTAATGCCGCGTACACACGACCGGACTTTTCAACATCAAAAGTCTGATGGAATGATTCCGGCAGACTATTTGATCGTGTGTGGGCTGCAGCGGACTTTTGATTCGCAAAAGTCTGACAGACTTTAGAAATGGAACATGTTTCAAATTTTTCCGAAAAGAACTCCGCTGGACCCAGTTCCTACCAAGAAATCCGCTCGTGTGTGTGCTAGTCCGATGGACAAAAACCGATGCGAGGGCAGCTATTGGCTACTGGCTATGAACTTCCTTATTCTAGTCTGGTTGTACGTCATCACATTCAAATCCGTCTGACTTTGGTGTGATTGTGTGGCCAAGTCCGTTCATTCGGAAAGTCCGTCAGAACTCCATCAGAACTCTGCCAGAACTCCATCGAAAGTCTGTCGGACCTAAGTCCGGTCGTGTGTATGCGGCATTAGGCTATTGTTATGTTACTGGGTATACTGAGTATGGTGTCTAGAGTTGCCACCTCATCCCTTTAAACCTGAACACCTTTGAATTACACAGGTTCTGAGGCTAATTAAATACAGATAAGGCACCAAGTGAGTTTAATTACCACCATAATCGGCCACAGAACCCGTGTAATTAAGGTGTGTTTGGGTTTAAAGGGGATGAGGTGGCAACTCCTCAGGCACTCCAAAAGACATGCTGGTAGGTTAATTGGCTTCTGTCCAAAAATTGGCCCTAGTATATGAATGTGTAGTTGGGGACCTTGGATTGTGGGCTCCTTGAGGGTAGGCACCAATGTGAGTGTGTGATGTATGTGTGGAGCTCTGCGTAAATTGACAGCGCTATATGGGTACCTTAAATAAATAGGGATAATTGTAGGACACACACTGTTAGGTACCTGGGAGGTGAGCCTGACTTGGTGGAGAAGACTTCTCTTACGACTCTGGTTCAGGGTCCACTGGAGTGGGACAGTGGACCCGTGAGCGCAGCGGGGTAGGAGGGTCTGAGCTGGAAGCAGCAGTTGAAGCAGGCAGTGGGAGTAGTCCTCTGGACGGCTGGAACTGCAGGAACTGGCAAAAGCTGGTAGAACAGAAGGACGATCACACGGCCGGATAGCAGCAGACACTGGAACAATGGAAGTGGATCCTGGAAGGAATGCAGCACACTTGGAACAAGCAGAAGATTAGTCAAAAGGCCGGGTCAGATCAGGCAGGCAGAAGCAAGGTCACAGGCTAGCGGAGGTTCAGCAACAAGGATAAGCAGTCCATAAGCAGGGTCAGGCAAGCCGGGATCAGAGCAGGAGAAGGCAGCAGAGTCAGACGTGAGCCGGGTCAATAACGGTAAACAGATAGGTAAGTAACAGAAGTCTCGGGTACAGCTGCAGACAAAACAGCACTGAACAAGTGCGGCTGTCACCTTTAAATAGGCCCACTGGCGCCAAACCGCCCTAGCGCGTGCCCGGGATACACACTGGCGCGCACACACACGCCGATACCCGGTCTGTCCAACCGCTCTTGCAGAGCCCTGACATTGCCCCCCCCCCCCACAAGGGGCAACCTCCGGGTGCCCAAGATGTTCCTTTTTTCCGGGTGAGAAGAAAAAAAACTCACGGATTAATCTTCCAGCGTGAAGGTTACTATCAGGTTCCCAAGAATTGCTCTCTGGGCCGTAACCCTTCCACTTAATCAGGAACTGTCTTTGCCCTTGCCGTCTTCTACAGTCCAGAATAGCCTCTACTTCATATTCTTCACTACCATCAACTATGACGGGTTCAGGTGGTCTAGTACCTGTATTGGGGAAGGGGTCAGGTACCGAAGGTTTTAGCAGAGACACATGGAAGACCGGGTGCACCTTCATTGATACAGGTAGGGACAACTCATAGGAGACTTGGTTAATTTTCCTTTTCACCGGGAAGGGGCCCAGAAATTTGGGTGCAAACTTTTTCGACGGGCAGGCTAACTTAAGATTAGAAGTAGAAAGCCATACCTAATCCCCGACTTTAAGATCCAATTCTCCCCTTCTTTTCCGATCGAAGGCTTTCTTGATATCCGCTTGGGCCTTGGTTATTGCTTCTTGCAAAACCCGGTTGTTACGGCTGAGGAAGGTCACTGTGTCCTGGACTGCTGGCACTGAAGATTCTGGAAGAAAATCAGGGAGAAATGATAAGTGAAACCCATAATTAGCAAAAAAGCGGGGACTGTCCTGTGGCTGAATGACTGGCATTGTTATAAGCGAATTCTGCTAAGGGCAGAAGAGACACCCAATCGTCCTGTACAAAGGACATGAAACATCTGATATATTGTTCAAGAGTCTGATTTGTTCGCTCAGTCTGCCCGTTGGTCTGGGGATGATAAGAAGATGACAAGGCCAGCTCGATCTTCAAGCTCTCACACAGGGCCCTCCAGAACCGGGATGTGAATTGGACCCCTCTGTCTGACACTATATTGGCAGGTACCCCATGTAGCCTAATGATCTCCTTGACAAAGATACGGGCTGTTTCTGATGCCGATGGGGTTCCTTTCAGCGGTAGGAAATGAGCCATCTTGGAAAGTCGATCCACAACTACAAAAATGGCTGTGCAACCCTCGGAGGATGGAAGCTCAACTATAAAATCCATAGAGATCATTTGCCAAGGCCGATCGGGTGCAGGAAGAGGTTTCAGAAGTCCCCAGGCTCGGTTCCTAACTGTTTTACTTCGGATGCAAACAGGGCAAGAACTGACGTACTTAGCACAAAATTCCTTTAAGCCCGGCCACCAGAAAGTGCGTTGCACAAGCTCCAAAGTCTTGCGGGCCCCAAAATGCCCTGCCAATGGGTGGTCATGAAGCAGGGTGAGGACTCTTAATCAGATATTTTCCGGAACAAAGACTTGACTGCCCTTCCACAAAAGGCCCTCCCTGGATGTCAAAGAAATTCCTGTAGGAGTGGGTGAGTTCAAAGATGCCTCTCTGATATGAGAAAGGAGATCTGGTTGCACAAGTAGGAAGTTGCTCACAGGTAGAATAGTATCCGGAACAGCTGTGTCCTTGGAACAGTCATACATGCGTGAGAGCGCATCTGGTTTCACATTCTTCGAGCCAGGGCGATACGTAATGTGAAAGCAGAACCGAAAAAAGAACAGGGCCCAACGGGCCTGCCGGGGCTTCAGACGTTTGGCAGTCCTTAAGTATTCAAGGTTTTTGTGGTCGGTATAGATTAATACAGGATGTACTGCACCTTCCAATAAGTATCTCCACTCCTCCAATGCCGACTTAATGGCCAGCAGTTCTCGATCACCGACATCGTAGTTCCTCTCAGCAGGAGAGAGTTTCCGGGAAAAGAATCCTACAGGGTGCATCAGATCTTTACTGCCTTGACGTTGGGACACCACCGCCCCTACAGCCACTTCAGAAGCATCCACTTCAAGGATGTAAGGCAGAGATGGGTCAGGGTGGCTGAGGATGGGGGCAGAAGTAAACAGTTCTTTGAGTCTTACGAAGGCCTCCTGGGCCTCTGGCCCCCAGTGAAAATGAACATTCTGCTTGGTCAACTGAGTGATGGGGGTGATAATGGCAGAGAACCCTTTGATGAACTTCCTGTAAAAGTTTGCAAAACCTACGAAACGTTGAATTCCTTTCTTGTCCCTGGGTGCAGGCCAGTCCAGAATAGCAGATACTTTTTGCGGATCCATTCTGATACCTGCTGGGGATATTTCAAGACCGAGAAATTGAATGTCTTGCTGCTCAAACTTACATTTCTCGGCTTTGGCATACAGACCGTGCTGGCAGAGACAGAGAAGCACCCTGCCCACATGCCCACGGTGTTGCTCAAGAGATCTGGAAAAAATCAGAATGTCGTCCAGATAGACGACAAAAATGTCCAGAAAGTCTCTAAACACATCGTTAATGAGATGCTGAAAGGTGGCAGGGGCATTGCAGAGGCCAAAGGGCATGACTAGGTACTCATAATGTCCAAAGCGGGTTCGGAAAGCCGTCTTCCATTCATCTCCAGCCTGTATGCGAATCAAGTTGTAGGCCCCTCTTAAGTCCAACTTGGTAAAAATTGTGGCAGACCTCAATTTCTGGAAAAGCCCCGGTATCAGGGGCAGAGGGTAACGGTTTTTGACCGTAATTTTGTTCAGTTCACGGTAGTCCACACAGGGCTGGAGCGACTGGTCCTTCTTGGTAACAAAGAATATACCTGCACCTGCTGGTGAAGTAGAATGGCGGATGAACCCCTTTTCCAAATTTTCCGTGATTTAGGTCAATGCCTCCTGCTCCTTTTCTGATAAGGGAAAAATGCGTCCAAACTGAATCTCAGCTCCCGGGAGGAGTTCGATGGGACAGTCATATGGACGGTGGGGCGGAAGAGAGTCTGCCCCTTTTTTGCTGAAGACATCAAGGAACTCGTGGTATGTTTCTGGCACTGATTGACACAAGTCCTGATCGGAGTCCAGGCAAAGAAGTGCAGCAGGCTGAACAGGTACTCCATGTAAACAATGTTCTAGGCAATATGGGGACTGAAACCTCACCTCCCCAGTGGACCAGTCAATAGCAGGGTTATGAGCCTGTAGCCAGGGTATGCCCAGGATTACGGGAAACAGGGGAGATGAGATTACATCAAGCGTCAGTAGTTCCTTGTGCTGAGACAGGGAGATGGCCAGCAAGGGTAGAGTCTCCTGGGTTACCGCACCCGATTTGAGGCGGGAGCCATCGGCCAGGAAAACAGATAGTCCATGAGCTTTTTTCCGAAGAGATATGGAGTGCAAACTGGCAAAAGTGGCATCAACAAAACAGTTGCAAGCTCCGGAGTCAATAATGGCGTTGATCGCGACCGTCTTTTCCTGAAGCTGCAAAGAGAGAGGGAGAGCAACATGGGTGGCATTAACTGGCAAGGGTACAGGACTGGAAGACACAGAAGTGAGGCACTTACGTGTCTTAACAGGGCAATTGTTCACGTAGTGACCAGACCCTCCACAGTAGAGACACAGGTTCAACTGTCGGCGACGAGCACGTTCATCGGGGGACAAGGTGGGGCACATAAGTCCAAGCTGCATCGGCTCCTCAGTGTCAGGGGCTGGACTGACAGGACCCACTGGAGGAGCAGGAAGATAGCGAGTAGCAGGAGTCGGGACCCTTGCAGTCTTTCAGGCCGGTCGGTGGAGTTGGGAGGAGCGTTCGGATCTGCGTTTCCGAAGCCGGCGATCAATTTGGATGGTGAGCGTGATTAGGCCCTCCAGGGAATCAGGAGTACCAACACAAGCAAGCTCATCCTTAAGTCCCTCAGAAAGGCCCATGCGGAACTAGTGTCTCAAGGCTGACTCGTTCCATTGGGTGTCTGCGCTCCAGCGCCTAAAGTCCGAAACATAGTCCTCGGCAGCTCTGCGACCTTGCTGGAGCGCAGAAAGAGCAGATTCAGCTGTGGCGGCTCGCTGCGGGTCATCGTACAGCTGTGCCATGGCCTCAAAGAAAGAAGGAAGGGATTGAGTCAGAGCACTGTCTCCCTCCAGGAGGTGATGGGCCCAGGCCTGAGGTTCCCCCTGCAGCAGGGAAATCCTGAATCCCACCTTAGTAGCTTCCAGAGAAAAAGTTCTTGGTTGAAGAGCAAAATACAGCTGGCAAGCATTGCGGAAGGCCCGGAATTTGGAGCGGTCCCCTGAGAATCTTTCCGGGATAGGCACCCTTGGTTCTGGAGGGAGCATCACCACTGCAGGCTGGGGAGTTGGTTGGGCAGGAAGCGGAGGAGGGGCAGCAGCCATAGAACTGGGACCGGACAGGTGTTGAACCTGTTCTTCCAATCTGGTGTAGCCCTTCTGGAGGGATTTCATGGCCTGGGTGAGGGCTGCCAGATGTGAGCAGATCTCCTTCATAGCAGAAGCTTCTCCCGCAGGCTCAGTCATGGCTGTTTTGTACTGTTAGGTACCTGGGAGGTGAGCCTGACTTGGTGGAGAAGACTTCTCTTACGACTCTGGTTCAGAGTCCACTGGAGTGGGACAGTGGACCCGTGAGCGCAGCGGGGTAGGAGTGTCTGAGCTGGAAGTAGCAGTTGATGCAGGCAGTGGGAGTAGTCCTCTGGATGGCTGGAACTGCAGGAACTGGCAGAAGCTGGTAGAACAGAAGGACGATCACACGGCCGGATAGCAGCAGACACTGGAACAGTGGAAGTGGATCCTGGAAGGAATGGAGCACACTTGGAACAAGCAGAAGATTAGTCAACAGGCCGGGTCAGATCAGGCAGGCAGGAAGCAGGAGCGGCAGGCAGAAGCAAAGTCACAGGCTAGCGGAGGTTCAGCAACAAGGATAAGCAGTCCATAAGCAGGGTCAGGCAAGCTGGGATCAGAGCAGGAGAAGGAAGCAGAGTCAGACGTGAGCCGATTAATAACGGTAAACAGATAGGCAAGTAACAGAAGTCTCAGGTACAGCTGCAAACAAAACAGCACTGAACAAGTGCGGCTGTCACCTTTAAATAGGCCCACTGGCGCCAAACTGCGCTAGCGTGTGCACGCGCCCGATGCGCGCACAGGGTGCACACTGGCTCGCACACACACACGCCGATGCCCGGTCTGTCCAACCACGCGTGCAGAGCCCTGAACACACCCACACTCAGGTTGAACTGGATGGACTGGTGTCTTTATTCAACCTTACTATGTAACCCTAATGATGTCCCTAGAGGGTCTCAATAGACCAGCTCTTCTTAACAGCCTCCCTAACGGGACCCCCCATTTACCATAGGAACCATAGCAGCCACATGGGCTGCTATTATTATGCCACTGGGGGCAGGTATAGTGTCCCTAGGAGGAGCTAAAAGCTTACAAAAGGTCTTACTTTATTTACTTCCAATAGACCAGCCCCTCTTAAAAGCCTCCCTAATGGGACCTCCCCTAATACCCTAAGCCCTTGTACACACGATCGGAAATTCTGGCAACCAAATCCGACGGATTTTGTCTGAAACTGTTGCATACACCCGGTCGGACAAAGTTGTCGGAAAATCAGATTGTACATAATGTGATGACGTTATTTCGTTAGGACGGGACTACGTTCAGGCTAGTAGCCAATAGCTTTGGTCTAGGAATTTGATCTGAGCATGCGTGGCACTTTGTCCGTCGGAGTAGGCTACACATGATCGGAGCATGTCCGATCGGAGCATTTTGTCTGAAAATTTTACCGGCAAGTTGGAAAAGTTGGTCCGTCGGATATTCCGACGGAAACAGTCCGATGGAGACCACACACAGTCGGAATATCCGACAAAACGGTCCGATAGAACACATTCCGTCGTAATCTCTGACCGTGTGTACAAGGGCTAAGAATTATAGCAGCCACATGGGCCACTATGGCTATTGTAATGCCACTGGGGGCAGGTATGGTGTTCCTAGAGGGACTCAAAGCTTACACAGAACTTACACTGAGCCTCCCAGCTATGTGGGCCGTTATGGCTATTGTTATGCCGCTGAGGGCAGGTATAGTGTCCCTAGAGGGCATCAAAGCTTACAGAGGTCTTCCTTTCTTTACTTCCAACAGACCAACCCTTCTTAAAGCGGGATTCCACCCTAAAGTGGAACCTCCGCTGATCGGATCCCTCCCCCCCTCCGGTGTCACAATTGACACCTTTCAGGGGGGAGGGGGGTGGAGATACCTGTCAAAGACAGGTATTTACACCCACTTCCGGGCATAGACTCCCGTGGGAGTCTACGCCATTTCCTGCCCTGCCGCGCTGTCTGCTGGGACACACACAGGTCCCAGTGACAGCGCGGAGATTTCCTATTGTGCGGCGCGACTCGCGCATGTGCAGTAGGGAACCGGGAAGTGAAGCCGATTCGCTTCACTTCCTGATTCCCTCACCTAGAATGGTGGCGGCAGCAGCCGAGAGCCGAGCGATCGATCGGCCTCGGCATCGCTGGAACCCGGGACAGGTGAGTGCCCATTTTTTAAAAGTCAGCAGCTGTAGTATTTATAGCTGCTGGCTTTTAATATTTTTTTTTTTGTGGAATCCCTCTTTAACAGCCTCCCTATTGGGACCCCCCCCCACTCATCCTAGAAATCATAGCATCCACCTGGACTGCTACGGCTATTGCTATGACACTGGGGGCAGGTATGGTGTCCCTAGAGGGACTCAAAGCTTACACAGAGCTTCTTTTCCTTGCTGCCAATAGACCAGCTCTTCACATGGTGCACCATTTGCCACCATTTACTCCTATGGGACAGTCGTACACATGGTGGCGTCCAAAAGATTCTGTCTACAGCCTTCCCGTAAAAATAAATGGGACTATGGTGTGAATACGCAGTGTGAAGAGCCGTTCAGAGATTTTCTTTCTGAAAGCCGTGGTGCACAGTGGACAAATCTCAAACGGAGAGTAAGGCAAGTGCATTACTAGCTTGGTTGTCTTTGGATGGGGGGGGGGGGGGGGTGGAATTATCTAGACAACTTCACCAAAGGAAAACTTGTCCTTTTGGTTGCTGTCCCACTGTACATTCAATCAGGTTACATTTAAACATTACAGTGTTACAGCCATGATAGAGCGAAAATCATCCTTCAAAGCGACCATAGTAGAGTGTAGATTATAAATGTACATGGAATGTTCTGTAAATGTGCCTCTCATTATCACTAAACATTATTCTGGTAATGGTGCCTTATCATTACCATGCAGACAATCAGTTTACTGCAGAATAAAGGCTCAGAATTAAGTAGTGCAGACAGCGGGTCCCAGAGGAGCCAAGAATAGAGCCAGAACAATATGAGATTTTAACATCTCTCTACTCTGTGCTCACAAAACCGAGAAAGAGAATCCAAGTGCTGCACAGGACCGACTTAGCAGAAAATTCTTATCAACCTCCAGCAAATTCATCACACAATGTTACATAAAACGACTTTTTACCTATCAGCTGCAATTATATATATATATATATATATATATATATATATATATATATATTATAGTGAGGGGTTTGCGCGGCAGCAGGTGTGTGTGACCCCCTGGATGGGTTCACAACACAAAATCAGGCACAGCAGACAGTGTTGTAGGTTTATTCATGCTACATGCAGTGAAAAATATAACAGCCAAACATGAAAATAAATCCTGGTCAGCTTGACCTCTAATTACACACATAGATTCCCTTGTGCTGCACCAGTCCCTGTCTCTGTCTCTGTTGTAGAGGATTGCCACACAGGCGTTAACTCACCGCACAGAACAGGTGTCACACTCCCCAGTCTATACAAACACAAAACTGGTTCCAGGATGGAGCATCTCCCTAAGCATGCTGGGGTTTTTTGTAGAGGTCTTAATGAGCCCACTTACTTCAGCTGGGCTCATTAACTCTTCCCCTATAGGACTCCCAGTACTCCCTTCTAATTGTACAAGTCTGCATAAAGCCTGAATCTAGGGCATACATATTTTCAATCCTGGATACAACCAGGTGATTTTACCTGCCTACTGCCACATACCCCCCCCCCCCCCCTCTTGTTTCAACCTTGGGGTTGTAACACAAGCAGTCAGACACGCATGTATCCGAGACAAAGCATCCACATTCCCCATTTTAACACCAGGGCGATGCTTAACTGTAAAGTTAAATTCCTGTAGGGCCAGGAACCACCTATTTACCCTTCTATTGGTCTCCTTGTTTTGAGCCATCCACTTTAAAGGAGCGTGATCAGTCACCAGGTCAAAGTGCCTACCTAGCAGATAGTACCAAAGGGAATCTAGAGCCCACTTCACTGCTAAACATTCCTTCTCAATCATGGCGTAATTTATCTCATGGGACTTCAACTTCTTGCTGAGGTAAATGACTGGGTGCTCTTCCCCGTTCCAGACCTGGGATAACACTGCTCCTAACCCAACGTCTGATGCATCAGTTTGTACAACGAAGTCCTTAGAGAAGTCTGGTGAGTACAACACTGACTGGCTACATAAGGCTGTTTTTAAGGACTGAAATGCTTCTTCAGCCTCTGGGGACCATTTAACCATGACAGACTCTTTCCCTTTTGTCAGGTTGGTGAGGGGCACAGCCTGAGAAGCAAAATGGGGAATGAATCGTTGATAATAGCCAGCGATTCCCAGAAAGGCTCGTACCCGTTTCTTGCTGTTGGGACGTGGGCAACTCTGTATGGCCTCGACTTTATTGACTTGGGGTTTTATCACCCCCCTAGTGTACCCAAGATATTTGGCCTCCTCCTGTCCAATGGTACACTTCTTTGGATTGGCCGTAAACCCAGCTTCCCGGATAGAGTCTAGGACTGCTTGTACTTTTGGCAAATGTGAGACCCAGTCTGTGCTATGGATAAACACATCATCCAGGTACGCTGCAGCATATTTCTGATGGGGCCTCAGAATCTTATCCATTTTCCACTGGAATGTTGCCGGTGCATTCTGTAACCCAAACGGCATTCTCTTATATTGGAATGCCCCATCCGGGGTTACAAACGCAGTTTTCTCCTTGGCCGACTCGGCCAGGGGAATTTGCCAATACCCTTTGGTGAGATCAAGAGTTGTCATATATCGGGCTGTTCCCAGCCGGTCAATCAACTCATCTATACGCGGCATGGGGTAGGTGTCAAATTTTGTAACTTTATTCAATTGTCGAAAATTGTTACAAAACCACCAGCTCCCATCAGGTTTGGGCACTAGTACAATAGGACTGGACCAGTCACTCTGGGACTCCTCTATCACACCCAATTCCAGCATCCTTTGAACCTCCCCACGTATTGCCTCCCGTCGGGCCTCTGGTATTCCATAAGGTTTTAGTTTTACCCTTTCTCCTGGCGGGGTGATAATGTCATGCTCTACGCCAGATGTTTGTCCCGGCAGCTCAGAGAAAAACTCTTTGTTACGAAGTACAAACTCTTTAACCTCCTGTTGTTGGGGTTTCGATAAGGTGACTGCTATTCCAACCTCAGGAACTAAGCAATCAGACTGGGCTTGTGACAAAGTCTCTGCGACTAGGGATTCCCTATCCCTCCAGGCTTTCAGCAGATTGACGTGATAGATCTGTTCCGGCTTTCGCCTTCCTGGCTGTCTAACCCTGTAGTTCACCTCACAAATTTTTTCAATTACTTTGTATGGACCTTGCCATTTGGCCAGAAATTTGCTTTCAACCGTAGGGACTAGCACCAAGACCCTATCCCCCGGGGAAAAAGTACAGGTCTTGGCCCCACGGTTGTACACTCTCTGCTGTGCTAACTGCGCTTGGGTCAAATGTTCCTTTACGATTGGCATTACCTGTGCAATTCTATCTTGCATCAGGGCGACATGCTCAATCACACTCCTGTGAGGAGAACTCTAATTTTCCCAAGTTTCCTTGGCGATATCCAGCAGCCCTCTTGGGTGTCTCCCATAGAGCAACTCGAAGGGTGAGAAACCCGTAGAGGATTGGGGTACCTCCCTAATGGCAAACATCAGATAGGGTATTAGACAGTCCCAATTCTTTCCATCTCTATCCACCACCTTCTTTAACATTTGTTTTAGGGTTTTGTTGAATCTTTCAACCAACCCATCTGTTTGGGGGTGATACACAGATGTACGCAATTGTGTCACTTTGAACAACTTGCATAGTTCTTTCATAACCCGGGACATAAAGGGTGTACCTTGATCCATAAGCAGTTCCTTACAAATACCCACGCGGCTAAAAACAAGAGATAGCTCTTTGGCTATGGTTTTGGCCGAGGTATTTCGAAGAGGAATTGCTTCCGGATAACGGGTGGCATAGTCCAATATAACCAAAATGTACTGATGCCCCCTAGCGGACTTCATTATCGGACCTCAATGATAGGAAGAGGTACCAGCGGGTTACGGAAATGTGGCATAGGTGCCGACTTCTGACACACAGGGCAGGAGGAACAATAATTTTCTGTTTCCTTCATGACCCCAGGCCAATAGAATTTCTGCAATACCCTCTCTCTGGTTTTCTCGGTCCCAGAATGTGCCCATGGGCCAATTCTAACACCAACTTCCTTTAAGATTTGGGCACCACAAGTTGCTCAATGGTTTCTTCTGCCCTTTGAGCCACTCGATACAGCAGGTCCCTTTCCATAGTAAAGTACGGGTAAGTGCAAGTCTTATCTAGGTTCACTAACTCGCCATCTATTTTCCCAGTGCCTTTATTAGGGTGGGGTCTTTTAACTGTTCTGTGGCAAAATTTTCCCTGTGAATCTCAAGATCCGAAAACTCCACCGATGGCATGTTTTCAACTGAGGAGGTTGGCTACTCCCCAGTTTCTCGAGTTTCCCCCGCCAATACCGACAAGGGAAATTCAGGAGAGTCCTTACCACTCCCAGAGGAATTCTGGTCATCTTCCTGGTCTATAGGGGCACCAGTGGGGGGCTCAGGACAATCCCAGAACTTTGGAAAATCCCTTCCCACAATAGCATCATGTGGTAAGTGAGACACTAACCCCACCTGATGAGAGAGGTTACCTTTGGGGGTCTCAAAAAACACTGAAGTTACAGGATACTCTCAGGTGTCCCCATGCACACAAATAACAGCCACCTTGTTCTTCCCAGAGACCTCTGTAGTAACTAATTCAGCTTTTATCAATGTTACCAGGCTACCTGAATCCAGCAACACATCAACATTTCTACCATTAATACACATTTTACATAAATGTTTCTCAGGTCCCCGAATGGTAGTGCATGCAACCGTCGCAAACAGCGACTGACGTCTCTCCCTTATAAAGTCACATTGCATAGGCTCATCCACAACTGGGCAATTGGCTGCAATATGTCCCTCTTGCTGGCAGCGGTAGCAAATAACCTTTTTTGCTGTCTCTTGCAGCCTGGGCTTCCCGGGCTGCTCCCGCCCTCTCACTCTCACTCCTTGGAGTCATCTTACCCGCCACTGGGGATGATCTGGTCTTAGGGTGGAAAGTCTGGGAGTCCCTGGAAGAGGTGGTCAGGTTCTCTGTAGCCAAGTACCTCTCAACCAGATCCACAAGTTTATCTGCATTTTCTGGGTCTCCATGGCTTACCCATTTTTGGATGGCAGTATGAAGAGCTCTCAGGAAACGATCCATAACAACACGTCCTACAATGTTTGGTGTGGTCAAAGTCTCTGGCTGCAGCCACTTTCTGCTCAGGTGAATGAGATCATACATTTGAGACCTGGGGGGTTTTCCAACCTGAAAAGTCCAATGATGCACACGCTGAGCCCAGACGGCCAGGGTGACACCCAGCCGTGCCAATATTTCTGTTTTTAGCACCACATAGTCTTTTGCTTGGTCAGGCTCTAGGTCATAATAAGCTTTCTGCGATTCCCCAGTTAACAGAGGGGCCACCAGTCCAGCCCACTGCTCCTTAGGCCACTTTTCCCTTTCAGCAGTCCTTTCAAATGTG
Organism: Lithobates pipiens; assembly: GCF_037356315.1. Lineage (NCBI taxonomy): Eukaryota > Metazoa > Chordata > Amphibia > Anura > Ranidae > Lithobates > Lithobates pipiens. Next base: position 88,736,675 of record NW_027507685.1, read on the forward strand.
GTCAAAAACACCTCCGGATCATCCTCTCCAGTCATTTTTGTCAGTAAACGGCTCTCACCAAAGGATGCGGTATTAGTGCAACTACTTGCCTCATTGGTCTGCGGACGTTGCTGTATTAATGTCTCTATTTGCTGTTGAAATCTCTGCTCTTGCTTCTGCAACAGGTCTATGAAGCGGGCTTCAGATTGCTGCTGGGCTTGTTGCTGAGCTTCCAGACTCTGCAGGTGAGCTTTTTGCTGAGCTTCCAGACTCTGCTGCAAAGTTGCATTTGTCTGCTGCTGATTTGCATTTGCCTGCTGCTGGGCTGCAAGGCTCTGTTGTTGAGCTGCAAGGCTCTTTTGTAAACCCGCATTTGTTTGCTGCTGATTTGCATTTGCTAGAGCCAGCTGTCTCAGTATCTCCTCCATGCTGGCCTTAAAAAAATAAAAAAAATAAAAAAAATAAAAAAACTGCCCGCACTTCACCAACTGTGAGGGGTTTGCTCGGCAGCGGGTGTTTGTGAACCCCTGGATGGGTTCACAACACAAAATCAGGCACAGCAGACAGCATTGAAGGTGAAAAAAAAAAAAGGTGCGGTTTATTCATGCTACATGCAGTGAAAAATATAACAGCCAAACAAAAGAAAAACATGAAAATAAATCCTGGTCAGCTTGACCTCTAATTACACACATAGATTCCCTGTCTAACAACTGAGTGCAGCCTTGTGCTGCACCAGTCCCTGTCTCTGTCTCTGTCTCTGTTGTAGAGGATTGCCACACAGGCGTTAACTCACCGCACAGAACAGGTGTCACACTCCCCAGTCTATACAAACACAAAACTGGTTCCAGGATGGAGCATCTCCCTAAGCATGCTGGGGTTTTTTGTAGAGGTCTTAATGAGCCCACTTACTTCAGCTGGGCTCATTAACTCTTCCCCTATAGGACTCCCAGTACTCCCTTCTAATTGTACAAGTCCGCATAAAGCCTGAATCTAGGGCATACATATTTTCCATCCTGGATACAACCAGGTGATTTTACCTGCCTGCTGCCACAATATATAAATTCTGCTTGTGTTTGGGGCCATGTGTGATCCGCCATCAAGACTCGGCTTACGAGTCCTTTAATGTAAAAAGCACCAAGGGGTCTTTGTATAAAAATATTCGCTGTGCGGATGTCTTAAAAAGTGATTGTAAAACCTTGTTTTTTTTTTGGGGGGGGGTTGTTTTTTGTTGTTTTTTTTTTGTTTTTTTTTATTTCTTTGTTTTTTTTGGGGGGGGGGGTTGTATTTTGTTTTTGTTTTTTTGTTGTTTTTTGTGTTTTTTTTGTTTTGTGGTTTTGTTTCTTTTGTTTTTTGGGGTTTTTTTTGTTGTTTTTTTTGCTTATTTTTTGTTTTGTTTTTAAATAACAAATATATCATACTTGCCTCCACTGTGCATTTCGTCCCCCCGCCACGCTATGCGCTCCTCCCCGCATCTGTAAACCCCTTAGGAGAAGCACTCTCCTGAGAGGGGGGGGGTGGTTACCCTGCGGGTGCGCCCCCGAGTCCATCTTTTGCGTCCACAGACACAGAATGATGGACTCAGCCATGTGGTATTAAAACTTCTGACAGTGACCCCCCGCCCCCATGTTTTACTTACCTGAGCCCTTTCATTCCCTCTGCGGAGACACGCCCTACCTCTCTGCCCAGGGTTCTCGGCTTTTGATTGGTTTTGATTGACAGCAGCGGGAGCTAATGGCTGCTCTGCTATCAATCTATCCAATCAAGAGCCGAGAACCCCGGGCAGAGAGGTAGAGCGTGTCTCCACAGAGGGAATGAACGGGCTCAGGTAAGTAAAACAGGGGGGCGGGGGGTCACTGTCAGAAGTTTTAATACCACATTACAGCCACTAGATGGAGCTCCTATGATCGTCAACACCATCTAGTGGCCATAATGCAGTATTGTTATTTATTTTTTTGATTGAGGATTGATTTTGAGTTCAGAAAAAGACTGCACTATGGCCCCTAGATGGAGCACCTATGATCGTCGACTCCCTATAGTGGCCATAACGTGGTATTTTTTTTACTTTATATTGTAAAGTGCTGCACAAACCATTGGCTCTATATAAATCTTGTATAAATGATAATACGTAATTTCCGAAAAATGCCTCATTACAGCCACTCTTATGATCAGCATCGCCATCTAGTGGCCATAATGTGGTATTTTTCCCCCCTCATATTGTAAAGTGCTTTGCAAACTGTTGGCCGCTATATAAATACTGTATAATAATAATAAGTAAATTTCAGAAAAATACCACATTATGGACACTAGATAGGGCTCCTGCAATCGTCATTGCCAACTGGTCGCTTAATGCAGTATTTATTTTTTTCGTAAGATATTTTAGAAAAATACCACATTACAACCACTAGATGAAGCTCCTATGATCATTAACTCTATCTAGTGGCCATATTGTGGTATTTTTTTAACTTTATATTGTAAAGTGCTCCACAACCCGTTGGCTCCATATAAATCCAGTATAAAAAATAATAAGTAATTTCAGAAAAAATACATCCTATGTATTAAGGTGAAAAAACACAAGGGGTTTACAACCCCTTTAAGCCTTCAAAGAATTGCCGTTATTGTTTGTAAGAGGATGATTTACTATGATCGTCAGCGCCATCTGGTGGCTGTAATGTGGTATTTTTCTGAAATATCACCATCAAAAAAAAAAAAAAAAGTACCACATTATGGCCACTATTTGGCGTAAACGATCATAGGAGCTCCATCTAGTGGCTGTAATGCGCTATTTTTCTGAAATGACATAGTCTGGCTATAAAAAAAGAAAAAAAAATGATACACATCACCCAATTAAAATGCAAATAAATACATATCACAATAGAAGCGTCTTTGACGAATTCTCCACAGAAAGGAATTCAAATCAAGGGCGCGTGGGGGTCTCCTCTTCTAGTTTCGCAGGACAAAACCGCTTCTTCGGGAGGATATCTATACAGAATATAATAAATGGTATATAGCAATTAACAAACAAAAGCAAGTTATCATAGAATTAATCATTAATGTTGTACAATATATAATTTTATTGGGAAAAAAGAAAAAGAAAGAGGTCAGCTCACCCCAGGTTAAAAAAATACCGCATTACAACCACTAGATGGGGCTCCTATGATAGTCAACTCTATCTAGTGGCCATAATGTGGTATTTTTCTGAAGTGTACTTATTATTATACAATATTTATATAGCTCCAACAGTTTGCCCAGCGCTTATCAATATGAGGGGAAAAAAAATTCCACATTATAGCCACTAGATGCCGATGCTGATAATAAGAGCGCCCCTAGTGGCTGTAATGAGGTATTTTTCTGAAATGACATACGCATCCCCCGTAGTCATTACCTCTTGTAGCTCTTGGCCTTCCCTCTTAGATTGTAAGCTCTTAAGAGCAGGGCCCTCTGATTGTTCCTGCATTAAAGTGTATTGTATTTGTACTGTCTACCCTCGAGTTGTAAAGCGCTGCGTAAACTGCTGGTGTTATATAAATCCTGTATAATAAAAATAAATAATGATAATTATTATTTACAGAGGATTTATATAGAGCCGATGGTTTGTGCAGCACTTTACAATATGAGATTTTTTTTTTTTACCAGAATATGGCCACTAGATAGAGTTGACGATCATAAGAGCCCCATGTAGTGGTTGTAATGCGGTATTTTTCTAATATACCTTAAGAAAAAAAAAAGACTGCATTAAGCCACCAGTTGGCATGAACGATCGGAGGAGCCCTATCTAGTGGTATTGTTCCGAAATGTATTATTAGTATACAGTATTTATATAACGACCAACAGTTTACGCAGCACTTTACAATATGAGGGGAAAAAAATACCACGTTATGGCCACTAGATGGCGATGCCAATCATAAGAGCGCCCTCTAGTGGCTGTAAGGAGGTATTTTTCTGAAATTACGTATTATTATTATTTATACAGGATTTATATAGAGCAAATGGTTTGTGCAGCACTTTACAATATAAAGTAAAAAAAAATAATACAATATGGCCACTAGATAGATTTGACGATCAAAGGAGCCCCATCTAGTGGTTGTAATGCAGTATTTTTCTAAAATATCTTAAGAAAAATATAAATACTGCATTAAGCCACCAGTTGGCATTGACGATCGTAGGAGCCCTATCTAGTGGCCATAATATAGTATTATGGTATTTTTCTGAAATTGAATTATTATTATTATGCAGTATTTATATAGCGGCCAACAGTTTACGCAGCACTTTACAATATGAGGGGGAAAAAATACCACGTTATGGCCAATAGATGGCGATGTCAATCATAAGAGCGCCCTCTAGTGGCTGTGAGGTAATTTTCTAAAATGACTTTTTATACAGGATTTATATATAGAGCCAATGGTTTGTGCAGCACTTTACAATATGAGGGGGGGGAAACTACCACATTATGGCCACTAGATGGAATCGACGATCATAGCTGCTCCATCTAGGGGCCATAGTGCAGTCTTTTTCTGAACTCAAAATCAATCCTCAATCAAAAAATAAATAAAAATACCACATTATGTCCACTAGATGGCGATGCCAATCATAAAAGCGTCCTCTAATGGCTGTAAGGAGATATTTTTTCTGAAATTGCTTATTATTATTATTTATACACGATTTATACAGAGTCAATGGTTTGTGCTGCACTTTACAATATAAAGTAAAAACAATACCACAATATGGCCACTAGATAGAGTTGACGATCATAAGAGCCCCATCTAGTGGTTGTAATGCAGTATTTTTCTAAAATATTTTAAGAAAAAAAAAAATACTGCATTAAGCCACCAGTTGGCATTGACTATCACAGGAGCCCTATCTAGCAATAATATGGTATTTTTCTGAAATGTAATTATTATTATTATACAGTATTTATATAGTGGCCAACAGTTTGCGCAGCACTTTCCAATATGAGGGGGGTGGGGGGATACCACATTATGGGCACTAGATGGCGATGCCAATCATAAGAGCACCCTCTAGTGGCTGTAAGGAGGTATTTTTCTGAAATTACTTATTTATACAGGATTTATATGGAGCCAATGGTTTGTGCAGCACTTTACAATATGAGGAAAAAAATACCAGAATATGGCCACTAAATAGAGTTGACGATCATAGGAGCCCCATCTAGTGGTTGTAATGCAGTATTTTTCTAATATACCTTAAGAAAAAAATAAATACTGCATTAAGCGACCAGTTAGCATTGACTATCACAGGAGCCCTAACTAGTTATCTAGTGGCCATAATCTGGTATTTTTTGGAAATATACTTATTATACATGGAAAAGAAGAAAAGGATCAGGCGGGGAAATCAGATACAATACGGCACCTCATCCCAGAATTTATAGTTAGAAAGGATAGTATGGGAATATGGGATTATTGCGGTGCCAATCAGTTTAGCAAACTAGGAAGGATATAATTGAGTATAAAGATGACACAGCATCTACAAAATTTATAGAGGAAACATACTTAAAGAAAGGGATGATTGTTTATTTATTAAATATAATAAAAAAGTAGTAAAAAAATACATAAACCTAAGTATACAAATCAATGGATTAAAATACACATCTAATTCATTCTACTTGGTTGGAATTATTTGCTGGTCAAAGATGTCCCAACATGTTTCGCCATTACAATGGCTTCTTCAGGGGAACCAATACTCGACCCAAGAAGAGACGAAGAAGTAAACTAAAACATAACAAACGAAAAAAAAAGTACCATAACTGTTAATTAGAGTTCATTATCAAGTGCTGCTGGGCCCTTAATCAAAAAATATATCTCAAAATTAGATGAATAAAATCAAATAGTCGATATGCCCAAGGAAGAATGGTAATTAATAACATTAGTGCGTAAATACCTACCCCTGGCTCGCCCACTACAGCACAAAAGGATGGGACAATCTCATCGAGACGAGAGCAACCTGACCTTCAATATACCACAAGTGACTGCAGGGGATAGAGAAGGTGGCCGATTACTCAGAGAATTAATTAAAGAAAAAAATATAAAAATCAAAAAGATATAGAATAAGGTAATAGGTATAATTAAACTCGCCCTTTAATATAAGGGGAACAAACAAACACTAAATAGAATAGAAGTTTGGGCTAGTGTTAGAATATTATTCCAAATTCATAATTCGGCACTTATAGGTGTTATATTATATTTATGGCAAGCTTGCAAAACATATTTGGTTTTATGATTAATCATAATAAATAGTATGTGTGAATGACCTTGATCAAGTGTTCAGTGAAAAATGTCCTCATCTAAAGCTGAGTTAGTAATACATTTCTGATATAGCGAATTTGAGTATGACATATATGGTATCTTGGTACAGAATGTCATGAAAAGACAAAAATAGACATGTGTCTACGTAGCTAAAGCAATGATACATTGTGGATTATATCTTGTTAAAATAAGTTTAGAGTAGTCTCAGTCATATTAATACATATTAGTATATAGTTACTTAACCACTTGCCGCCTGCCCTATAGCAAATAGGCGGCGGCAAAGTGGTTTCATAATCCTGACCGGACGTCATATGACGTGATCAGGATTATGAGCCGCTGCGCGCCCCCGGGGGCGCGCATCGCGGCGATCGTTGTTGCGGGGTGTCAGTCTGACACCCGGCAACTACGATCTCGGTAAAGAGTCTCCGATGGAGACTCTTTACCACGTAATCAGCCGTGTCCAATCACGGCTGATCACAGTGTAAATAGGAAAAGCCGGTGATCGGCTTTTCCTCACTTGCGTCTGTCAGACGCGAGTAGAGGAGAGCCAATCGGCTGCTCCTCTGACAGGGGGGGTGTGTGCTGATCGATTATCAGCACAGCCCCCCCGAGGATGCCCACACTGGACCACCAGGGACGCCACTAGACCACCAGGGATGCCAAGGACAAGGTATGCCACCCTAGACCACCAGGGATTGCAATCAGTGCCACAATGGATGCCAATCAGTGCCCATAATGGATGCCAATCAGTGCCCACAATGGATGCCAATCAGTGCCCACAATGGGCATCACTGATTGGCATGCATTATTGATTGGCACTGATTGGCATCCATTAGTATAATATATTATAATAAAATGCCGCCTATCAGTTCCCATCTGTGCCGCCTATCGGTGCCTACCCATGCCCACCTGTGCCGCCTACCCATGCCCACCTGTGCCGCCTACCCATGCCCACCTGTGCCGCCTAACCCATGCCCACCTGTGCCACCTATCCATGCCCATCCATGCCAATCCGTGCCAATTTGTGCCACCTATCAGTGCCCATCTGTGTCGCCCATCAGTGCCACCCATCAGTGCCGCCTATCAGTGCCACATATCGGTGTCCATCAATGGCACCTCATCAGTGCCACTTCATTGGTGCCACCTCATCAGTGCCCATCAGTGTAACCCCATCAGTGCCCATCAGTGAAGGAGAAAACTTACTTATTTGCAAAGTTTTGAAACTGAAACAAAAAAAAAACATTTTTTTTCAAAATTTTCGGTATTTTTTTATTTGTTTAGCAAAAAATAAAAACCGCAGAGGTGATCAAATACCACCAAAAGAAAGCTCTATTTGTGGGAAAAAAAATGATAAAAATTTCATTTGGGTACAGAGCTTGCTCCCTGATTGTGGCTTGCATGTGGATTTTCTGAACATAAGTGGATTTTTTTGAACTAAAGTGGAGAGTTAATAACCAGGAGTTGTGCTTTGACTGCTTCTGCTTGACTGCTTCTGCTTGCAAGTGTTGTTTTTGGGGGTGTTTTATTTTCTCCCCTCCTTTATTTGATACATTTGCTAGCAGTTTTTAAAAGACCTTTTTTGCTGACACTTTTTAAACAGCATTTTTTTTCCCCTCTTTCTTCCTCCCAAATTAGGGGAGGGGTTAATTGTTCACAGGTGTATAAAGGTAGTTATACAAACTCCCCCTTGAGCTTGCTCCCCTATTGTGGCTTGCATGTGGATTTTCTGAACATAAGTGGAGAGTTAATAACCAGGAGTTGAAAACAGGAGTTAAGACAGGAGTCTCTAACCTCTATCCTACATCCATCCTCCCCTCCATTTTAAAGATCCCACTGCAAGGGGCAACCAGACAGCTTTCCAGAAATGTCAGGCTGACAGCAAGCCAGATTCACCGGATCAGAGTGTTTTAAGGGGACAACCGCAGCCAGGTAAGCTCGCACCTCCACTCCCCCCCCCCCCCCCCCCCAGTGATTGTTCCAGGGACTCTGTCCGACCGCCTACGGGGATCAGGAAGGAATTTTTGCCCCACTGGTGCATTTGGCTGCTACTGTCAGGGGGTTTTTTGCCTTCCTCTGGAACAACCATAGGTTAGCATACCCCTACCTCCGGCCTCCTTTCCATTTTATACGCTATCCTAGGACGACTATTCCAGATCACAGCCAGACTTCTTTTCTAAGCGGAGACCTCCACCTTAAGTAAAGGCAGCTGGAACAGCCAGCAACCGAATACAACAACTCCTTCCGCATCCATATAGGCATCCCCTGATCAACTTGCGCGCTAATAGCCTCAAGCACGGCGGCAAGTCTGATACCTAGCCCCACCTCAGGATCAATACCCTGATCAGGATCATCATCTTAGGCCCATAGTACCATCAACAGCATCCACAAACCATGTGCTACTTCAAATACTCAGCTGAAGTTCTGCACAGACTAAGGAACATCAACACCACATTGCCATCTTCCATACAAAAAATACTTCAAAGAGAACAACTATTAAAAACCGGACGACAAGCAGCTACCAACCACAGGAAGACATCTACTCGACCACTACAATTAGATTGCGCCTTGATTAACGCCAGGTCTGCAGTCAAACATAGACTGGAAGTACACGACTTCATCATCGAGAACAATGTAGATTATCTCTTCATCACCGAAAGCTGGTTAACCTCTGACTGCAACACCATCCTCACCGAATTGGTGCCGGAAAACTACAGGATCCTAACCGAACACCGGATAGGGAAAAAAGGAGGAGGCCTAGCAGTGATCTTTAAAGGTCACCTGGATCTCACTAAACCATCATCTCAGAACCCAGTGTCTTTTATGGAAACCCTGACGCTACATTTTCAACCAACACCCCATGACACCACTCATATTCTACTGTGCTACAGACCACCGGGACCAAAGTCCAATCTTCTTTCACCCCTCACGGAATCCTTTGCAATGCACACCCTAAAATTCAAAAATTTCCTGGCACTCGGAGATTTCAACCTTTGGGCAAACGAGCCTAAAGACCCCATCGCGACTGCCTGCATCAATCAACTAGAAGAACTGGGTCTACAGCAACTGATAAAGACTCCCACGCATGGGTCAGGACACACCCTGGACCTCATTTTCACACAGAACATCGACGTCAACATATGCGACAACATAACTCTGCCATGGACGGATCACCACGCCATCAAATTCAAAATCACTACCAACATCACCAACGCAAAACGGAAACCTGTAACAACGCACTGGACCAGATCGCATAAAAAACTGTACTCCGAAGCCTTCAAAACCACTCTGTCCAAAAAAATATCTACAATAACCTTAAACCACTCTACGGAGGAAACACTCAACTCCCTGAACAAGGCATTACTGCAATCAGCAGACTCGGTAGCACCAAAACGCAGGGCTCTCATCAGGAAGAAAAATGCTGGATGGTTTAATAGCTCCCTCTCCGTACTAAAGCAAGAACGCAGAAGAGCGGAAAGAACATGGAGAAGAAATCCCACCGAGGAAAACCTATTTAACTACAAAGGTCTGACAGAGAGTTATCGGAAAGCAATCTTCAAAGCCAAAAAGGACCACTTCTCATATACAATCTCAACGGCCGCAAACCAACCACGGGAACTGTTTAAACTGGTTAATCAATCAATGAATCCGGTGTGCCTAGAACCCCCAGAAAGCGAATCCCAGGATTACTGTGACAAACTGTCTGATTTTTTCATCGATAAAGTCAAAACCATCAGGGAAACAATTTGTCAGAAGAAAACATCCGACCCCAGCCAGCAAATACATAAAGAGGATGTCTGCACCAACATACCGCAACCGCCGAAATTTTCACTATCCCCAATTACCGTAGACACCGCAAAAAACATCATTAATAAACTGCGTGACAGTACCTCACCTATTGACATCATCCCCACAAAACTACTGAAAGAATGCTCCGACATCGTGGCTCCAACCATAACCCACCTCATAAACCGATCATTCCACGAAGGGATTGTTCCCAGCATCCTCAAACAAGGCATCGTCAAACCTCTACTCAAGAAACCAAACCTGGACCCTCAGGATCCAAACAACCGTAGGCCAATTACAAGCCTCAACACCATTTCTAAGATCATGGAGAAAGCTGTAGTACATCAGCTACAACTTCACCTGGATACTCACAAACTCCTGGACCCGCTGCAATCAGGCTTCCGCCCGGGTCATGGAACAGAAACAGCTCTCCTCAAGATTTGGGATGACGCCCTCGAAGCGGCAGATGACGGAGAGCCGTGTCTCCTCGTACTGCTAGACCTAAGTGCAGCGTTTGATACAGTAGATCACAATACTCTACTCGTCCGCCTCACAGAAGTAGCCGGAGTCCAAGACATAGATCTCCATTGGTTCGCGTCCTTCCTAGGAAATCGGTCACAGACAGTGAAACTAGGAAAATTCCTCTCCGAAACTCGGGCAGTCACCTGCGGAGTCCCTCAAGGCTCTCCGTTGTCACCCGTTCTCTTCAACATTTACATTCGCCCACTCCTTCAAATCATCAGATGCTCAGATCTCTGCTTCCACTCTTACGCTGACGACACGCAACTTTATTTCCGGATCAATGGAAAAAAAGATCACCAACAACAACTTGAAAACTGCCTCAAATCAATAGAGGACTGGATGACCACCAACTCCCTCCAGCTGAACCAATCAAAGACAGAGCTTCTTATCTTACACCCAAATCATAAGCCCGCAACCAAAACCTCCTGGTCTCCACCAACCGTCTTTGGGCAGACTATCTCCCCAAAGACCAAAGCGAAGAGTCTCGGGGTTATTTTAGACGCACAAATGTCAATGGATGCGCAAATAGGAGCAGTAGTCAGTCGATCTCACCATCTGCTGCGCATGCTTCGCAGACTCATCCCTTTTATCCCAAAGAATGACAAAGCAGTGGTAGTTGGAACAATCATTAATTCACGACTGGACTACGCAAACTCGCTTTACATAGGATTACCACAATATCAACTTGCGCGATTACAACTGATCCAAAACACGGCGGCAAGGCTGATAACAGGAAAAAAACCCTGGGAATCCATTTCTCCTTCACTGAGGAGCTTACATTGGCTAACCGTAAAAAATCGGATCACGTTCAAGACCCTTTGCCTCACCCACAAATGCGTGCATAGAGAAGCTCCGCAATACCTAATGGAGAAAATAAATCATTACACACCAAACCGCAGTCTTCGATCAGCCAACAAAAACCTCCTCCTCGTGCCCAAAGCCCGGTATAAATCCAAGGGGGATCGGAGATTCGCTGTCCAAGGGCCTCGGCTATGGAATGCTCTACCAATAAACATCCGCCTGGAAGAAAATCACCTGGCTTTTAGGAAAAAACTCAAGACCTTCCTCTTTTAGCAGATGATCAAAGCTCGCCACAGCGCCCAGAGGCGATTCAGTTCGCATTGTGCGCTATATAAGTATTTCATTCATTCATTCATTCAGTGTAGCATGACCGCGCAATTGTCATTCAAAGTGCGACAGCGCTGAAAGCTCAAAATTGGTCTGGGCAGGAAGGTGTTTAAGTGCCCGGTATTGAAGTGGTTAATGTAAATTTGCTAATATGTGTTCATATTATGTAAATGTATTGTTATATGACATTACATTATTAGCACATTATGTCAAGTATGGAGTGTTACATGTGAGCTTCTCAATCAAGCTCCATATGACTCTCTGAGTTAAGTATCTACTTTTGTATCGCACTTTGCTGAAGTTAGCAGAAATTAACCACTTAAGGACTGCCGTATTGCCATTGTACGTCATCACAATGGCACAGGCAGGCACAAGCACGTACATGTACGTGCCTACCTTCCAGCGGGTGGGGGGTCCGATCGGACCCCCTCCCGCTGGATACGGCGGTCCGTTTCCCTCCTGGAGCGATCCGTGATGAGGGGATGGCCGTTGGTTTCTGGCCACCCCCTCTCGATCGCTCCTGGCCAATGACGAACTTCCTCCCACTGTGTATTGTTTACACAGGAAGGAGGAAGTGATGTCATTCTCCTCGGGGCGGTCTTTTTGACCGGACTACGAGGAGAAGACTAAAAGCAAAACACTACACTGACACATAGGTACACATAGGTACACAAACCCCCCCCCAATCCCCCCCCGATCACCCCGATCCCCCCCCGATCACCCCGATCCCCCACCGCCCCCCCCCCCCCCCCCAGTCACAGTGTCACTGATTGCATTGATCATTTCTTTACTGATCAATGCATTCAGTGTCAGTTGTAAAAGTAAAAACTGTCAGGGCAGTTAGTGTTAGGTCCAGGGTAGCCCCCTATCACCCCCAATAAATATTTAACCCCCTGATTGCCCCTAGAGTTAACCCTTTCACCCCCTTTTGCCAGTGTCACTAAGCGATAATTTTTCTGATCGCTGCATCAGTGTCGCTAGTGTCGCTAGGTAGCTAGTTATTTTTTTAGGTTCACCGCCAGGTTTTTATATCGCTAGGTACCCCGATTTACTACCCAATAATGGTTTTAACATCCTGATTGCCCCTAGTTAACCCTTTCACCCCCTTTTGTCACTGTCACTAAGCGATCATTTTTCTGATCGCTGCATTAGTGTCGCTACTGTCGCTAGGTAGCTAGTTATTTTTTTAGGTTCACCGCCAGGTTTTTATATCGCTAGGTACCCCGATATACTACCCAATAATGGTTTTAACATCCTGATTGCCCCTAGTTAACCCTTTCACCCCCTTTTGCCAGTGTCACTAAGCGATCATTTTTCTGATCGCTGCATCAGTGTCGCTACTGTCGCTAGGTAGCTAGCTATTTTTTTAGGTTCATCGCCAGGTTTTTATAGCGCTAGGTACCCCGATATACTACCCAATAATGGTTTTAACCCCCTGATTGCCCCTAGTTAACCCTTTCACCCCCTTTTGCCACTGTCACTAAGCGATCATTTTTCTGATCGCTGCATTAGTGTCGCTACTGTCGCTGGGTAACTAGTTATTTTTTTAGGTTCACCGCCAGGTTTTTATATCGCTAGGTACCCCGATATACTACCCAATAATGGTTTTAACATCCTGATTGCCCCTAATTAACCCTTTCACCCCCTTTTGCCAGTGTCACTAAGCGATAATTTTTCTGATCGCTGCATCAGTGTCGCTACTGTCGCTACTGTCGCTAGGTAGCTAGTTATTTTTTTAGGTTCACCGCCAGGTTTTTATAGCGCTAGGGACCCCGATATACTACCCAATAATGGTTTTAACCCCCCTGATTGCCCCTAGTTAACCCTTTCACCAGCAATCACAGTATAAGTGTCACTGGTGACGCTGGTTAGCCAGTTAGTTATTTAGGCTCCCCGTCAGGTTTTTATATAGCGCCAGGGACCCCCATATACTACCTAATAAAAATTTGAACCCCCTGATGGCCCCTAGTTAACCCTTTCACCACTGATCACCGTATAAGTGTTACGGGTGACTCTGGTTAGTTTGCTTTTTATAGCATCAGGGCACCCACCATTTATTACCCAATAAAGGTTTAACCCCCTGATCACCCGGCGGGTGATATCAATTAGGTTTTAGGGTAGGGTCTGCGTCGCCCCAGGCAGCGCTAGGTTAGTGCCAGTACTGCTAACACCCACGCGCAAAGCATACACCTCCCGTAGTGGTATAGAATCTGAACAGATCAATATCTGATCTGATCAGATCTATACTAGCGTCCCCAGCAGTTCAGGGTTCCAAAAAAACGCATGGTTAGCGGGATCAGCCCAGATACCTGCTAGCACCTGCGTTTTGCCCCTCTGCCCAGCCCACCCAAGTGCAGTATCGATCGATCACTGTCACATACAAAACACTAAACACATAACTGCAGCGATCGCAGAGTCAGGCCTGATCCCTGCGATCGCTAATGTTTTTTTTGGTAGCATTTTATATTTAAATCCGGAAGGCAGTGCTTGGTTTTCGGGGTCCCGTACGTGGCTAGGCTCCAAAAAAGTCCCCCACATGTGGTATCCCCGTACTCGGGAGAAGCAGCAGAATTTATTTTGGGGTGTAATTTGACTTCTGCCCATAGCATGTGTGAGCAATATATCATTTAGTGACAACTTTGTGCAAAAAAAAAAAAAGTTTGTAATATTCCGGCAACTTTTGGCAAAATATAAAATATTCCATGGACTCAACATGCCTCTCAGTAAATAGCTTGGGGTGTCTACTTTCCAAAATGGGGTCATTTTGGGGGGTTTTGTGCTATTTTGGCATTTTATGGCCTTCGAAACTGTGATAGGTAGTGATAGGTAGTGAGGAGTAAAATAAAAAATGTATGCCCTTAGAAATCCTGAAGGCGGTGCTTGGATTTTGGGGTCCCGTACGTGGCTAGGCTCCCAAAAAGTCCCACACATGTGGTATCCCCGTACTCAGGAGAAGCAGAAGAATGTATTTTGGGGTGTCATTTCACATATGCCCATAGCATGTGTGAGCAATATATCATTTAGTGACAACTTTGTGCAAAAAAAAAAAGTTTGTAATATTCCCGCAACTTGTGGCAAAATATAAAATATTCCATGGACTCAACATGCCTCTCAGTAAATAGCTTGGGGTGTCTTCTTTCCAAAATGGGGTCATTTTGGGGAGTTTTGTGCTATTTTGGCATTTTATGGCCTTCGAAACTGTGATAGGTAGTGAGGAGTTAAATCAAAAATTTGCACCCTTAGAAATCCTGAAGGTGGGGATTGGTTTTCGGGGTGCCGTGCGCGACTAGACTCCCAAAAAGTCCCACACATGTGGTATCCCCATACTCGGGAGAAGTAGCGGAATATATTTTGGGGTGCAATTCCACATATAACCATGGCATGTGTGAGCAATATATCATTTAGTGACAACTTTTTGTAAAAAATTTATTTTTTTGTCATTATTCAATCCCTTAGGACAAAAAAAATAAATATTCAATGGGCTCAACATACCCATCAGCAATTTCCTTGGGGTGTCTACTTTCCAAAATGGGGTCATTTGGGGGGGGTTTGTACTGCCCTGCTATTTTAGCACCTCAATAAATGAGATAGGCAGTCATAAATTAAAAGCTGTGTAAATTCCAGAAAATGTACTCTAGTTTGTAGACGCTATAACTTTTGCGCAAACCAAAAAATATACGCTTATTGACATTTTTTTTACTAAAGACATGTGGCTGAATAAATTTTGCCCTCAATGTATGACTAAAATTTAGTTTACCGTATATACTCGAGTATAAGCCGAGATTTTCAGCCTCTTTTTTGAGGCTGAAAGTGCCCCCCTCGGCTTATACTCGAGTCATCGCTGTCTGCCTGCTCGATCAGCGTATCGAGCAGACAGACAGCGGCCATTCTAACATTCAAACGCCGCGCCTCCGCCTCCGCCTTCGCCTGTGATAGGCGGAACACTGAATTTCCCAGCAGCCTGTGTTCCGCCTATCACGGACATCGTCTCATCCTCGTACTACGGACGAGGATGAGACGATGTCCGTGATAGGCGGAACACAGGCTGCTGGGAAATTGAGTGTTCCGCCTATCACGGACATCCGATAGGCGGAACACTCAATTTCCCAGCAGTCAGTGGGAAATTGAGTGTTCCGCCTATCACCGATGGAGGCGCGGCTTTTGAATCCTAGAATGGCCGCCGACGAAGAGCTGAAGGACGGAGGCTCGGCTCGGGCCGGGACGGGACGCAGGCTGGACGGGACGCAGGCTGGACGGGACACAGGCAGGCTGGACACAGGTAGGCTGCACGGACACACACACACACACACACACACACACACACACACACGGATGCATGGACACACACACACACACACACACACACACACGGATGCATGGACACACACACACACACACACACACACACACACGGATGCATGGACACACACACACACACACACACACACACACGGATGGATGGACACACACACAGGGATGGATGGACCCACAGGGATGGACGGACACACAGGGATGGACAGGCATGTCTCACCCTCGGCTTATACACGAGTCAATAATTTTTTCCAGTTTTTTGGGGGTAAATTGGGGGCCTCGGCTTATATTCGGGTCGGCCTATACTCGAGTATATACGGTATTCGATTTTTCTTTTTCGCTCTTTTTCCATTTATATCGCAAAAAAAAAAATCGCAGAGGCAATCAAATACCATCAAAAGAAAGCTCTATTTGTGGGAAGAAAAGGACGCAAATTTCGTTTGGGTGCAATATTGCATGACCGCGCAATTACCAGTAAAAGCAGCGCAGTGCGAAATTGGAAAAAGACCTCTGGTCCTTAGGGTGTTTATTGGTCCGGGGCTGAAGTGGTTAATGTGTGCCATACAAGGTTCTAAGTTCGTGAGGTTATGATGTTCAAATGTAACATATAAGCCAATGTTTCCATATTGAAGTGAAACACTCACTCACACTCACAGACACCCACACCCACTGGAGAGATGATACTGACATATTCACACAGAGACTGATGACTTGGGACAGCTGAATTCTGCCAGAAGTCTAAGAACGTAATTTCCTGTTTCTTCTTGGAGGACACACAAGACAGCATGGACATAAGACAGCAGCCATTTCATATATTTATACCTACACTGAACTGAACTATTATACTTTTTACATTGTATTTATGATGCCAACTGTGTGACAAATAAACTCACACTTTCTTTTAAGTCAGTTTGACTATCAATGCTATTGATTCAGAAACGCCTCTGAGATATAAGAATATAGACATTTAATAATATTCTTTCAGCTAGTATCGCCTAGTATCGGCTAATACGTACCAAACTAGAATTAATGTAGCGAGTAGTTACAGTAAATCACTCTGAAAATGAACCTATAACAAAGTGGTTAACTTAAATAGAACCGATCTTATCTACCCCAAACAAATGCCCATCACCGATCAACCAATTCGGATAATCACCCAATACTCACGACTAGGGATGAGCTTCGTGTTCGAGTCGAACATACGTTCGACTCGAACATTGGCTGTTCGTCCGTTCGGCGAAGTCCGAACATTTTGGTCCGTTCGCGCCAAATTCGTGTGGCGCTCACGGCCCACAATGCACTGCGATGGCGCAGTGCATTGCTGGCTCATGATTGGCCAAGCATGCACTGTGACCCCGCATGCTTGGCCAATCGCAGCGCCAGCAGCGAGGAGAGCCATGATTGGCCACAGGCAGGATGCCTGTGGCCAATCATAGCTCAGGCTGTGTAGTGCACGCCCCACACTATATAAGGCCGCCAGCGCGGCGGCCTTGTGTAGTGTGTTGGCGTCTGAAGCAGTGGGTGTTCTGTGTACCTTCAACACAGTACACACCGATCGTTTTCGGCCGATTTTCGATCTTGCTGTTGTGTAGTGGTTATTGTCTGCATGCCCTGACCGCAGTATACACCGCTATATTCACCTCACCTATATAGCTAGTGATCTATCTTTTATAATAGAGCTTGCAGTCAGTAGTGTTAGGAGATAGTGCGTGCTGTTTGCGTGCTCTGTACCCAGTACATACCGCTATATCCACCTACATAGCTGTTCTCTATTTGAGCCCACTTGCCATCTGCAGGAGTTATTGGAAGTTGTGTGTGCCTCCAGCACAGCACAGTATACATCTGTATATACCCCTTTATCTCTGGTGTTCTATAATAAAGGCATCTGCAGGAGTTAGTGGGTGTTCTGTGTACCTTCAACACAGTACACACCGATCGTTTTCGGACGATTTTCGATCTTGCTGTTGTGTAGTGGTTGTTGTCTGCGTGCCCTGACCGCAGTATACACCGCTATATTCACCTCACCTATATAGTGATCTATCTTTTATAATAGAGCTTGCAGTCAGTAGTGTTAGGAGATAGTGCGTGCTGTCTGCGTGCTCTGTACTCAGTACATACCGCTATAATCCACCTACATAGCTCTTCTCTATTTGAGCCCACTTGCCATCTGCAGGAGTTATTGGAAGTTGTGTGTGCCTCCAGCACAGCACAGTATACATCTGTATATACCCCTTTATCTCTGGTGTTCTATAATAAAGGCATCTGCAGGAGTTAGTGGGTGTTGTGTGCCTCTAGCACAATATATACTACCCAACTGCTTTTTTACCCAACTCCCTTCAGGCCATTACCATGTCTGGAAGGCCAGCAAGGAGAGGCAGACAGGCGCGAGCCGATAAAAGAGGGCAAGCAGGCTCTGTGTCTAGAGACAACAGTGCTGGTCGTGGACGCGGTGCATTGTCATCAGCACGTGGCCATGGGACACGCTTGTCCTTCTTTTCGGCAGCTGGACATGTTGAACCGCAACATGCCAACGACTTGGTAGAGTGGATGACCAAGCCCTCTTCATCCTCCTCATCCTCTCTCACCCAGTCTCAGGGTACTAGCAAAGAAGCTGCCAACGCATCGTCTTCCCTCCTCTCAATGTCATCATCAGTGACTCCTTCCCTAGACCCACCACGTCCTCCTGAGGAGTCTCCTGAACTCTTTGAGCACAGTGTTGGGTACATGCTCCAGGAGGATGCCCAGTGTTTTGTGGGCTCTGATGATGACACTCAGCTAGAGGAAGGCAGTAGCGTGAGCGCAGAGAGAGGGGATGCTCAAGAAGGACAGCAATCTGGTAGTCATGTTCCACAAGCTGCAGCATACTGCCAGGTTTGCTACAGCGATGAAGAGGGAGGGGATGATGAGGGCACTGACTCCACGTGGGTGCCTGGAAGGAGAGAGGAGGAGGAGGAGGAGGAGGAGGCACATGTCCAACGAGGCAGGATGCCCTCCGGGGGCCAGATTAGGGGCAGCACACCGACTGAATCACACCGCAGAGCTCCGCCTGTGCAGAGCGCTGCCTCTGCGCGTTATTCTAAAAGTTCTTTGGTGTGGGCCTTTTTTGAGACAAGTGCATCAGATCGCACCGCTGCTATTTGCAACATATGTCTCAAGCGTATCTCGTGTGGCCAAAACATCAGCCGCTTGGGCACCACATGCTTGACCAGACATATGTTGACCTGCCATGCAGCTCGTTGGCAAGCGTACCTCAAAGACCCACACCAAAGAACAAAGCGGACCTCTCCTTGCTCCTCATCAGCTGGCATCTCCAACCCCACTAGACCTTCAGTCCTCTCTGGAACCTGCTCTGAGAGGAATGAAGGTGTAGAATTAGGTGTGTCACAGCCAAGTGCTTCCGGGAACTCTGCTAGCGGTACACCCACGTCCGATTATAGCAGGCAAATGTCCCTGCCCCAGCTGCTGGACCGGCGAAAGAAGTTCACTCCCAGCCATCCACATGCCCAGCGGTTGAATGCTAGCTTGGCTAAATTGCTAGCACTTCAACTGCTGCCTTTTCAGTTGGTCGGCCCCCTTCCGTGAGTTTGTACAATGTGCGGTTCCTCAGTGGCAGGTCCCCAAACACCACTTTTTCTCACGGAAGGCGATTCCGGCTCTCTACCGGCATGTGGAAGGCAATGTCCTTGCCTCGCTGGACAGGGCGGTCAGCGGTAAGGTGCATATTACTGCTGACTCATGGTCCAGCAGGCATGGACAGGGACGTTACCTGTCTTTCACGCCACATTGGGTCACTCTTCTGGCAGCTGGGAAGGATGCAGGACAAGGTGCAGTAGTGTTGGAGGTTGTTCCGCCACCACGCCTCCAAAATGCTACTATTGGTTGTGACACACCTCTCTCCTCCACCCCCTCCTCTTCTTCTTCCTCCATGGCCTCTTCCAGTGCTCTGTCCTCAGAACCAGCGGTGCTCCGTAGGCGTTCCATAGGCGTTCCAGGGGCTACGCAAGTACGCAGGCAAAACGATGCCATGCCGTGCTTGCGCTGGTTTGTTTGGGGGACAGGAGCCACACTGGGGTGGATGTTTTGTCAGCTCTGCAGGGGCAGGCCGAGAGGTGGTTGACGCCACGCCAGCTTAAGCCAGGAATGGTGGTTTGCAACAATGGCACCAACCTCCTCTCCGCCCTCCGACAGGGACAACTGACCCATGTGCCCTGTGTAGCTCACGTCCTTAACCTGGTGGTGCAGCAGTTCTTGGGCAGGTACCCCGGCTTACAGGATGTCCTGAAGCAGGCCAGGAAAGTCTGTGTGCATTTCCGCCGATCATTTAATGCCTGTGCTCGGCTGGCTGAGCTCCAAAAGGAGTTGAACCTGCCCAAGAACCGCCTTATATGTGACATGCCCACCAGATGGAACTCAACATTGGCCATGCTGCAGTGGCTGCACACGCAGCAGAGGGCCATCAATGAGTACCTGTGTGACTACGGCACCAGGACAGGGGCAGGGGAGCTTGGTTTTTTCTCACCACGCCAGTGGGGCATGATCAGGGATGCATGCACTGTCCTGTCACCGTTTGAGGAGGCCACAAGGATGGTGAGCAGTGACAGTGCATGCATCAGTGACACTGTACCTCTTGTCCACCTCTTGGAGCATACGCTGCGTGGAATAATGGACAGGGCACTTGAGGCAGAACAGAGGCAGGAAGAGGAGGACTTCCTTGCCTCTCAAGGCCCCCTTTATCCAGACAGTGTTCCTGCTGTGCCACCCATCACACAGGAAGAGGATGAGGAGGAGGAAGAGGAGGAGGAGGAGGATGATTGTGTCAGCATGGAGGTGGAGGCTGGCACTCAGCATCAGCAGCAGCAGCAGCAGTCTTGTAGGGATGATTTACAGTCCCAAGAAACACGTGGACTTGTACGTGGCTGGGAGGAGGTAGCTGCGGATCATGTTGTCCTTAGTGACCCAGAGGACTCCGGACCGAATGCCTCAGCTAACCTACGCTGCATGGCCTCCCTGATCCTGCAAAGCCTGCGGAAGGATTTTCGTATTCTTCGGATCAAGGAGAGGGACCATTACTGGCTGGCCACTCTCCTTGATCCACGGTACAAGGGTAAGGTTGCCGACCTTATCTTGCCATCGCAGAGGGAGCAGAGGATGAGACATCTCCGGGAGGCCTTGCAGAAAGGTCTGTGCAACGCGTTCCCAGAGAATGGGAGGTTACAAACTCCTGGTCCTGGACAACGTGTTGCTGAGGCATCGGTCAGAAGGAGCGGTGGAGAAGGTGGCCGTCTGACTGATGCTTTCAGACAATTTTTTAGTCCGCAGCCCCAAGGTATGATCGATTCCAGCACCCATCGCCAGCGTCTGATTTACATGGTGCAGGAATACCTAGGGGCAAGGTCAGACTTGGACACCTTTCCCACCGAAAATCCTCTGGCTTACTGGGTCTTGAGGATGGATCACTGGCCAGAGCTTGCACAGTATGCAATTGAGCTACTGGCCTGTCCTGCATCCAGCGTTCTTTCGGAACGCACCTTCAGTGCTGCTGGTGGCTTTGTTACCCATCACAGGGTGTGCCTGTCCACCGAATCAGTTGCTTGACTGACCTTCATCAAGATGAATCAGTCTTGGATCACCCACAGCTACCAAGCACCTGAAGCTGATGTAACAGAATAATTTTTTTTTGAAATATCACATCCCTTCAAGACTGCCTATGCTGATGCTGAGTGACTGTCCTGTTATGTTGATTGTCTATCCTCTTCCTCCTCCGCTGATATGTTGGAAGAACATTTCTGGTTCTGGTTGATGCCATCAGCCCAATTTTTCTGCCCCTGTTTAACAGGGGCGTTTAAGTACAATTTTTGATGCAATGCTTTGCAGCAGGGCTAATTCCTGCAATAAAACTAGAGTATATGGCAGAGGTTGCAGTGTGGTGGCACCAGCACCAGTGCCTAAGGCCCAATTTTTTTTCTGCCCCTGTTTAACAGGGGCGTTTAAGTACAATTTTTGATGCAATGCTTTGCAGCAGGGCTAATTCCTGCAATAAAACTAGAGTATATGGGAGAGGTTGCAGTGTGGTGGCACCAGCAGCAGTGCCTAAGGCCAAATTTTTCTGCCCCTGTTTAACAGGGACATGTAATTACAATTCTTGATATAATATTTCACAGGAGGGCCCCTTCCTGTGCCCACCCAGAGTAACGGTGAGGACTTATAGTGTTGTGGCACCAGCACCACAACCACCAAAGGTCAATTTTTCTACCACTGTTCAACAATGGCATGTAATTACAATTCTTGATATAATCGTTCACAGCAGGGCGCTCCAGCGCCCACCAAGAGTCACTTTGAGGGCTTACAATGTTGTGGCAAAACCAACACCTTGTTCCGCCATTTCTGCAGAGCATATAGGGCAGGCCCCTACTTTCAAACATCCAATTTACAAACATCTCCTACTTGCAAACGGAAGGAGACAACAGCAAGTGAGATGAAAAAAGATGGACGACAAAACAAATTATACAGGGGTGATAACCCTTCCCTATGTTTTCCAAAAAGCTTAAAAATCGTTTTTTTGACTGGAGCTACACTTTAAAAATGTACCAGTTGAAAATTACAAACAGATTCAACTTAACACAACAAACCTACACAGTCCCTGTCTTGTTTGCACCGCCTGTATACTGCTGTTCTGAGTATATAGGGCCTGGGGGCCACACGCATTTCCTTTTTTTAATATGGGTACGGGGTTCTCCTTAATATGCGTACAAGACCTAAAGGGGCTGGTAATGGGCAGGGAGGGCTACCCATGCTATTTTTCTCAATGATTTTCAACCATATTGCAGGAACCAGGTATAACATTAAAACCGCAAGCAGTTTTAAATGGTGTTAGTTCCGTTTAATGTCATTTTGTGCAGGGACTGTTCTAAACACGGGAAACACGCGGCACTTCACAGGCATACTACAGACACCCCCCAGGCACCATATTTAAAGGAATATTTCACTTTTTTTTTCACTTTAATCGTCATTAAAATCAGTGCTCCCGCCAAAACGGGAAGCATCCCCTTCCCTTTTTTTTTATATTTATTATTAATTTTATTTTTATTTTTAATTCCTGTTTTCTCCGAATTGATTAATTTGATGATTATTATTTTTCCAATTTTAACAACACATAAATATTATTAGTATTTTCTTATATTATGCATCTATTCCCTATTTAATTTCTCATATTTCACCGCATTATTTATCTCTATGTTTACTTTGTTCAATAATGTAATTTGTAATTTGATTTCTATTAATTTGATCAAAAATTCTTTGTAATTCATCAATACCTGTTAATTTGTACATCTGTAAAGAATGTCTTTGAATCTGTGTTACTGTTTTAGAGAACTCTGGCTTCCAGTGCTGCTTGGCCTTTTACCAATCAACCAAAAAAATGTATCATACGTCTTTTTTTTATTTAATTGTCTTTTTTTCTATATACTGTATTGACTTTATGTGTGTTTATTGCCCCTGGCTCTCCTCATATGCTCAATGTGATGGCTTGACTCTCCTCGAGCGGACCGGCCTTTCTACCCTTTGTGCCTGTATGGACACCCGGGTCCAGCTGTGTGAAAGCTGGACCCGTTTGTGTATACGCTGCAGCATTTACCACCCAGCGACAGACTCTGGCTCCCTACTATCCCCCTGCTGGCCTGCAATTACCAATTATTTCCACCCTAATTTGCACCCTTCCAGCTTACATTTCTGTCGGCCGTGTTGTGTTGTTGCCTAGGTGATGTGTTCTCCGCTGTGAAGCATTCTGGGGATTGTAGGCTTTTGCTGTACTCCGTGCGCATGCGCAGTATTACACTTAGTCCGCTCTCAGTCGGCGATTGCGTACGTACGCCGACTGAGTGGGGGATATTTAAGACGCCCACACTGCATAGCCTGTGCTGGCTCTGCGGGGACGCTGACGTGTTGAAACTCTTTTAACGAGGTTAGTTGATGGAATAAGCTTGGAACGATCCACACTTTCCAAGCTCTTCCTAGTGTTTGACATTTACAATTTTCTGGTTTTGTTTTTCTTATCTCCAGTTGTGACAGGGACCCTCTAACCAGGCACTGCGCTCAGCGCTGCACTCTATACTTTGTTCAACCTCCCTGCTGGATATTGTGTGACCATCCTCCTGGACACTCATATGTATCTTTAACCCTTGTATGGGTTTAGGTAAGCTTATTTGCAATGTACCCGTTATAGCCATCAGAAGCATACTGCTTACTTATCTATCAATTAGTACTTCATAACGAATTGGTATTCTCTGCATATGTAGGTCGGCTGACACTGCAATTTCTTGGGTCAATTCTTCTGAAACAGTGGCGTCCCTGCTTGTTATACACTCGCTACATTAATTCTAGTTTGGTACGTATTAGGCGATACTAGCCCAAACTTCTATTCTATTTGGTGTTTCTTTGTTCCCCTTATATTAAAGGGCGAGTTTAATTATACCTATTACCTTATTCTATATATTTTTGATTTTTATACTTTTTTCTTTAATTAATTCTCTGGGTAATCGGCCACCTTCTCCATCCCCTGCAGACACTTGTGGTATATTGAAGGTCCGGTTGCTCTTGTCTCGATGAGATTGTCCCATCCTTTTGTGCTGTAGTGGGCGAGCCATGGGTAAGTATTTACGCACTAATGTTATTAATTACCATTCTTCCTTGGGCATATCGACTATTTGATTTTATTCATCTAATTTTGAGATATATTTTTTGATTAAGAGCCCAGCAGCGCTTGATAATGAACTCTAACAGTTATGGTACTTTTTTTTCGTTTGTCATGTTTTAGTTTACTTCTTCGTTTCTTCTTGGGTCGAGTATTGGTTCCCCGAAGAAGCCATTGTAATGGCGAAACATGTTGGGACATCTTTGACCAGTAAATAAATTCCGACCAAGTAGAATGAATTAGATGTGTATTTTAATCCATTGATTTGTATACTTAGGTCTATGTATTTTTTGACTACTTTTTTTATTATATTTAATAAACAATCATCCCTTTCTTTAAGTATGTTTCCTCTATAAATTTTGTAGATGCTGTGTCATCTTTATACTCAATTAAATCCTTCCTAGTTTGCTAAACTGATTGGCACCGCAATAATCCCATCTTCCCATACTATCCTTTCATACTTATTATACAGTATTTATATAGCGGCCGACAAATTTGAACAGCACTTTACAATATGAGGAGGAAAAAATACCATATTATGGCCACTAGATGGTGATGGCGATCATAAGAGTGCCCTCTAGTGGCTGTAATGAGGTATTTTTCTGAAATTACGTATTATCATTTATACAGGATTTTTAGAGCCAATGGATTGTGCAGCACTTTACAATATGTGGAAAAAATACCACATTATGGCTACTAGATGGAGTCGACGATCATAGGTGCTCCATCTAGGGGCCATAGTGCAGTCTTTTTCTGAACTCAAAATCAATCCTCAATCAAAAAATAAATAAGAAGACTGAATTATGGCCACTAGATGGAGTTAGGAATTATAGGAGCCCCGTCTAGTGTAATATGGTATTTTCCTGAAATTACTTAGTATCATTAAAAAACGGGATTTATAGAACGGCAACAGTTTGGTACTTTTTTCTCCCCTCATATTGTAAGGTGCTGCACACATTATGGCCACTAGATGGCGGTGGCGATTACAGGCGCTCCATCTAGTGGCCAGAATGCGGTATTTTTCTAAAATACCTCATCAGAAAATTAATACCACATTATGGCCACTAGAGGCGATGAGCATATGGGATAATCCTATTATAAACAATACGGCGATCGTTTGTTGTGCCTGTGAGAATGTGCGAGACAATATTTTTTATATATCAATGTTTTCTGATTCTGTGAATCATAGCTGCTGGGTTAAAGCAGATGTAAACCCTAAATCTAGCTTTTCACTCCTTAGCGCTTTGGGTATGTTTTATGTTTTTTTTTTAATGCGTTTTTCAAGGAACTTTGAAACTTGTTTTTTTATGCTTTTCTCCTATTAACCAGTAAGAAAAAAGGCTTGTTACCAGGATCTGAAATCACATGCTAAACACATCATATTTTATTTTTTTATTTGTTCTCTGTGAACTACAGAACACTTCCCCTCTCTGTTAGATGGAGTTCCGCTGAAACAGACTTGTCTACACACAATCACACCAAAGTCTGACGGATTCAATCGTGATGATGTATAACCGTACTAGAATAAAGAAGTTCATAGCCAGTAGCCAACAGCTACCCTAGCGTCTGTTTTCGTCCGAGGGACTAGCATATAGACAAACTGATTTTTCGACTGTGACTCGAGTCCGTCGGAAAGATTTGAAACATGTTATAAATCTAAAGTCCGTCTGATTTTTTCGACAGCAAAGGTCCGACGAAGCCCACACATGATCGAATTGTCAGACGGATTGGTTCCGTCTGCCCTTTGCTGTTGAAAAAGTCCAGTCGTGTGTACACAGCATAACAGTTTTTTTTTCCAAGATTGTCCTGTATTTGGCGCCATCCATCTTCTCATCAACTCTGACCAGCTTCCCTGTCCTTGCTGAAGAAAAGCCTGCCCACAACATGATGCTGCCACCACGTCTCACGGTGGGTATGGTGTGTTCAGGGTGATGTGCAATGTTAGTTTTCCCCCACACATAGCGTTTTGCTTTTAGGCCAAAAAGTTAAATTTTGTTCTTATCTGACCAGAGCACCTTCTTCCACATGTTTGCTGTGTCCTCCTTTCAGGACTTCTTATGGATTTCTTTCACCAATGGCTTTCTTTTTGTCACTCTTCCATAAAAGGCCATATTGTCCTGTGGACAGCAAGTATGAGCTCCGGCATGTTCGCAACCCGCACTTGCAGCGTTCGCCAGGAAGTCGGCACTGGGTATGAATACTTTTTCAAGGCACTGTAGGGAGAAGGAGGTGTCCTGTAGTTCTAACACGCTTCCTGTCTTGGGGGTCACAATGCTGCTCCTCCATAGATACAAGTTAGGGATGAGCTGAAGACACAAACATGAATAATCAAAAGTGCTATTTTTAAGGGTTATTATGCAAGTTATTGTCGTAAAAAGTGTTTGGGGACTCGGGTCCTGCCCCAGAGGACATGTATCAATGCAAAAGAAAAGCTCATTGCTGTCACAAGAATGTAAACATCCCTTGTGACAGTAATAGGTGGTGACAGCTACTATTTATGGAGGGATCGGGGGTCTAAAAGACCCCAAATCCCTCCTTTGCACTTCAAAGTATTAAGACCACCAAAAACGGTGCATCTGAATACTGTATATTTTTTAAAATCCGGTGCCATTGGCAGCCGAGTAAACAGGAAGTGACGTTGTGAGGTCGCTTCCGTGTTTACATCAAGGAGACTGGAACAAAGCCATTTCCAGCTTCATTCCAGTCTGTCACTAGCCGCAGGAAGAGCCGGATTGTCGAACGGCCCTGCCGTGCCACCAGGAGGCCCGGGAAGAGCGACGGGATAACAACCGAGCAGCTTTTAGCTGCATCAGTTGTTATCCCTGGAAAGCCGATCACCCACTCTAAACAACGGTACTGGGATGATGCCTGCAGCTGTGGGCATCATCCCGGTATAACCCCCGACAGCCGAGTACGCATATCTGTGTGCGCTCGGCGGGATTGGTTTAATAATGCTTAGTGAAAACAATAAAAATGAAAGATTCCTTAAAACATCTTGCCTGGGAGGTGTCTATAGTATGTCTGTAAAGTGGCGCAGTTTTCCCGTGTTTAGAACAATACCACAGCAAAATTACCTTTCTGAAGGAAAAAATGTCATTTAAAACTGCTCTCGGCTGTAATGAATTGTCGGGTCTCGGCAATATAGATAAAAATCATAGAAATAAAGAGCATGGGTTCCACACCCCCCCCCCCCCCATTATCAGGCATTACCTGGTATGAATATAAAGGGGAACCCCACACCAACATTTAAAAAAAAATTGCGTGGGGGTCCCCCCAAATACCATACCAGGCCTCCTTTCAGGTCTGGTATGGATATAAAGGGGAACCCTGCACCAAAATGTAAAAAAAAAATAACTGGCATGGGGCCCCCCAAAATCCATATCAAACCCTTATCCAAGCACTGGCAGGCCACAGGAAAGGGGGGGCGACATAGCGCCCCCCAAACCGTACCAGGCCACATGTGCTTAAGATGGGGAGGATGTTTTGGGGTCCCCAAAGGCATCTTCCCCACAACCATTGCTGGTGGCTGTGGGGGTCTGCAGGTGGGGGGTTATCGGAATCTGGAAGCCCCCTTTAACAAGGTGCCCCCTGATCCTGCCCCCCATTTGAATGGGGATCAGGTGCATTGTACAGGAAACAGTTTGGGACAATTCCTTTATAAAAAAAAAATGTCCCGCAATGTCCATTCATCTTCAAGCACAGCGTCCGTGATTTGGGGGAACCCAAAAACACCCTCCCCATGTTGAGGGTATGTGGCCTGGTATGGTTGGGGGGGGGCACTCTCTCGCCCCTTCCCCCTTTTTCTATGGCCTGCCAGGTTGTGTGCTCGGATAAGGGTCTGGTATGGATTTTGGGGGGACCCCCACACCCTTCTTTTTTTGTAAATTTTGGCAAGGGGTTCCCCTCAAAATCTATATCAGACCTGAAGGGCCTGGTATGGATTATAGGGGGGGGGGCCATGCCATTTTTTTTTTAAACTTCAACACTGGGTTCCCCTTAATATCCATACCAGACCTGAAGGGCCTGGTGTGGATTTTACAGGGGACCCCCACTCCATTTATTTTTATATTGCCACAGGGTTCCCCTTAATATCCATACCAGACCCAAAGGGCCTGGGGGGGGAGAACCCACGCTATTTTTTTCAATTATTTTTATCTATATTGCCGGGATCCGGCAATACATTACAGCCACGAGCAGTTTTAAATGACAGTTTTTCCTTTACAAATGTCATTTTGCTGCTCTCATTCATAAAACAATGTACGACCGTGCTGTAAGCAGCCTTACATAGTGTGGGGGACATGGACGCGACCCCCTGAGCCATGATTGGCCAAATTTCTTGCAAACTCCCCATAATGTTCTAAAATCGGCGAACGCCCGATGTTTGAGTTGAACTTACGCTCGACTTGAACATCACGTGCATCCCTAGATACAGTGAATGAGCATTATGGCCCCGGGACAGGCACTGGCTCCATCAGAAGCCCATGTGACAGCGCAGTCAACCTATGTCAGGAAGTGCAAGAACAAGGACATCTATAGTAGGATCACCAGAGATTATTTTTATGAGATTTGCAGATTTAAAAATAATAAAATTGACTTTGGAAATGACATTAACGCTAGAGATTATATAACATTTTAGTGATGTGTATAATTTAACTATTACACCCCCCCCCCCCCCCCCCCCCAGGCTCGCTCCATGAATAACGCTATATGCTTTCTGTGCCCTGTGAATTTAAACAGGTTAGGATGGACTGTAAAACCCTTTAGGCTTATTTGCTCCCCAAGGTTTGGATCTGGTCGTTCTTATTTCATATCAAAGCTGCGTGCTCATATGGCATACCGCTAAGCAGTTACATTATTCAAATTACCTGAGCGTATATGCCATGTAAGTTTGATATTCAGCGCTCATTAACAGAGCACCAGAAATATTTCGATGTTCTATTTAAAGTGTATTTCAGAGGAAAAAAACAAAAACATTCATAACATCTCTACAATACATGAACATTTTCTTTTTTTAGGGGGAAATACCAGGACAGTATTGTTCAGCACCCAGGGCAAGGTTCCGGGACTGCACCTCTCCCCATCACTGATAATGCATGATGTAGAATGGCTGTACTGCCCTGCAACCATTCCCTTCTCCCTTGCTCCGGCTGCCCATGATTGAACAACTGCTTGATTTCTAGCAACGAGAAGGTAGTTGTATGTACTCGGTGGGCAGATGGGGTGGAGAATGGGCATATTGGAGCACAACATGGACGTGGTAGCAGTACAGGGCTCTCTAACCCCCAATAACCCCCAGTACAGACTGCCCCCTTCCAATACCTCTCTGTACAGTCCTCTCCACTCCAAATAAAATCCTCTTTCCCTAACACAGATCTTTTTTTCTCCTCAGTACAAACTTCCCCTCCCAGTACAAATCTTTATACCCTCCCCCAAGTACAGACTACTGATTTCCCCTACCCCCCAATACAGACCTTTCCCCAGCAGAGAACTTTCCACCCTCCCCTAATTACAGACTACAGATTCCCCCACACCCCCTGAGAACAGACCACAGACCCCACCAGTACAGATCACAGATTCCCTGCCCCAGCAATAAAGACCCCGGACCCCCCAATACATAGTTACATAGTAGGTGAGGTTGAAAAAAGATGCAAGTCCATCAAGTCCAACCTATGTGTGTGATTATATGTCAGTATTACATTGTATATCCCTGTATGTTGTGGTCATTCAGGTGCTTATCTAATAGTTTTTTTAAATCATTGATGCTCCCCACTGATGCCACTGCCTGTGGAAGGGAATTCCACATCCTTACTGCTCTTACAGTAAAGGAAGCTATACGCAGTTTAAGATTAAACCGCTTTTTTTCTAATTTTAGTAAATGGTTTCCACATCCTGCACAGAAGTTATTGCCCTACTTAGCTTAGTATCATTTGTAGATACAGAGATTGCCCCATCCTCCAGATCGTTTATGAATATATAAAATAGGATTGGTCCCAGGACAGAACCATGGGGGACACCACTACCCACCCCTGACCATTCAAAGTACTCCCCATTTATCAACGCCCTCTGAACTTCCCCCTGAGCCAGTTTTCAACCCATGTACTCACCCTATGGTCCATGCCAACGGACCTTACTTTGTACAGTAAACATTTATGGGGAACTGTGTCAAATGCTTTTGAAAAATCCAGATACACCACATCTACGGGCCTTCCTTTATCTAGATGGCAACTCACCTCCTCATAGAAGGTTAATAGATTGATTTGGCAAGAACGATTCTTCATGAATCCATGCTGATGCTAATTATACCGTTGTCATTACCAAAATCTTGTATATAGTCCCTTATCATCCCCTCCAAGAGCTTGCATACTATTGATGTTAGGCTAATTGGTCTGTAATTCCTAGGGATGTATCTTGACCCTTTTTTAAATATTGGTGCTACATTGGCTTTTCTCCAATCAGCTGGTATCATTCCAGTCAGTAGACTGTTCATAAAAATTAGGACCAATGGTCTGGCAATTACTTGACTGAATTCCTTAAGGACTCTCGGGTGCAAGCCATCTGGTCCGGGTGATTTATTAATGTTAAGTTTTTCAAGTCTATTTTTAATTTTGTCCTCTGTTAGCCATGAGGTTGCTTCCTGTGACGTGTAATGAGTCTAAACATTGCAGTTTTGGTTACTGAAGCCCCCCCCGATTCCCTCGTGAAGACCAAGGTGAATAATTAATTCAATACCTTTGCCATCTCTCCATCCTTAGTAACCAGATTCCCTTCATCATTTTTTATGGGACCAATATGATCTGACCCCCTTTTCTCACTAGTTATGCACTTAAAGAAGGCAACCATAATCCTAGAATCCCTTGTAGAATTTTAAAGGACGTGGCTGAAACTGTTTTTGGGCCTGATATTTTTTGACTGCTAGCAGCTTCCCAAACACTTCCATACAATTTCGCATCAGTTGCTGCTCTAAAATATATTCTTTTTTCAAAGCTTGGTTCTGGTTTCCATTGACTTCAATGGCACTGCCGGTTCAGCAGTTCCAAATTTCTGAGGTTGGAGAATTTTTGGAAAATTTGGCTGAATCTCAACTAGTCAAAATTCCAGAGGTTCACTCATTTCTAATAGGAGGTTCTTGTAGACTATTTTCCTAAGTGGACAACTGGGGTTCCAGCCTAGACATACAGTCTCTCTATGGGGGAAACTCTCAGGTATCAATGGGAAGAATAGTGTCCCATTTTTGGTGTCAGTAAGGGGAATGGTGTCCCATCATTGGTGTCAGTTGGTGGAATAGTGCCCCAAGGGACAGAACAAGGCAAGCAAGGGGCCCCATCCAGCCCCTGTTTGGAGATGGCTGCATTAGAGCAATGGAGTGAGGGCTCTAACAGAGTGAGAAGGGGGCTTGGATGGGCAAAATAAATATACTTTACAGGGGGGCCATCAGGACAATCTGCTACTCTGCTATGAATAGGCAAAATGGTGGTGTCTCTTTAAAGAAAACCTTAATGAACTAGAATTGTCCATGACAGCTTTTATCAACTAGACTTTTGTAGAACCCTAGGAGACATTTGTTAGGTTTCTTGAACAATTTCTGAATCTCAGATAATGACCATTAACACCAATGATCTTTTAAGCTATCTGTAAGGGGGAGTTGCATCAATCACCATTGTAAGGAGCATTCTTCCCACTGACCACCAACGTAAGGAGCATTCTTCCCAATGTCCACCATTGTAAGGAGCATTCTTCCCAATGTCCACCATTGTAAGGAGCATTCTTCCCAATGTCCACCATTGTAAGGAGCATTCTTCCCAATGTCCACCATTGTAAGGAGCATTCTTCCCAATGTCCACCATTGTAAGGAGCATTCTTCCCACTGACCACCAACGTAAGGAGCATTCTTCCCACTGACCACCAAAGTAGAGGGCATTCTTGCAATAACCATCCACAATCTTCCTCTGACCACCAATGTAATATGGTTCTTCTCTCATGAACTCTCCCAATCCCCACCAATGTAAGAGGGGCCTTCTCCTATCACTCGCCAGTCTAAGTGGACCCGTCTCCTCTGACCACCCATTTAAGGGAACATTTCGCTGACCACCAAATCGGGAACATTTACATTGACCATTAAAGTGGACATTTCTTCACTGGCCACCAATGTAAGGAAACACTACATTTTTCATTGTTTGCATTTCTTTTTTGGTCATTATTATCCTTCGTTCCATTCCATTGTTATTACTAATAATAGTTTTGTCCGGTAGAGCAGTCCTGAATGTCAAATATGCCACCTCCCTTTATTTTACCTTTTCATGCTATCATACATTGAGCTGTGGATATGGTTATTATATGGAGACCTTAAAGTTATTTTAAGGGTTCGTCCATGTTAAAAAGGTTGAGAAAGGCCTCTATGGATATATTATCACTGACTGTATAAATGAATGGAAAAAGGGGGGTGAAGAATTATGAGAAAGAAAATACAAGTTGTCGTGGATGGCCTCTGGCACAAGTGTAGTCACATGCTGGTCCAAAGGATAAATGTGACAGTCTCCTGCAGGAATTCTAAGAGATTTCGAAGTTTAAAAATAGAAGAAACTAAAATAGACTAAAAATAGAAATAAATTGAATTGCACGGAATAAAAAGTTCAGTCCTTGCATTGTCAGACAGGGAGCTTTAGAAGAAGGTATTTTGTGTTTCCAACTTAATCCTTCTAAAGGGAAAAATATAAAAAGAAATCTACAGCAAAAAGGTAGGTCCACAGTGGAGAAAAGGGGTGGGCAGAAGGGAAAGCTGCCCCCAGGCGCAATGGTAGACGCCCCTTCACCACAAGAGTCGGTGCCAGGATTGTCTACACAGGCGAAAGTGCATTTTCACCATTGGCTCAAGCTACTGTCAATCACAGCCAGTAAGCCAATGAGGAGAGAGTGGGGACGGGGCCAAGCCACGCTCTGTGTGAATGGACACACAGAACAGTGGATTGGAAGCAAGCTGCTTGCTATGTGGGCAAGGGCAGGAGGGAGGGGCCAGGAGCACCAACTGAGGACCTGAGAAGAGGAGGATTGGGGTTGCTCTGTGCAAAACCATTACACAGAGCAGGAAAGTATGACGTTTGTAATTTTAAAAAAAAGAATCTGCCTTTAATATCACTTTAACCACTTGCCGCACACCAATATATATATGCCGGCACAATGGCAGCAGTGGGCAAATGGGCGTACCTGTACATCCCCTTTACTTGGCAGAGTTAGCGGGCGCCCGCCGCATACAGCATGACTGCGACCGCTGGACCAGCAGACTCTATTTCCGCAGGTCTCCCGGCGATTGTGTCACGGAGCCGCAGAACAGGGACGTGCCTATGTGACATGACAGATCACTGCTCTCTGTCATCCGGAGCAGTGATCGCTATCATGCGAGTTGA